>NC_037288.2:23812255-24134983 GCF_000002775.5 Populus trichocarpa | reverse complement strand
ACCATAAACCCTAAAACCCCAAACCCCAAACCCCAAACCCCAAACCCCAAACCCTTAAACCCCAAAACCCTAAACACTAAACCCTAAACCCCAAAACCTTAAACCTCAAACCCCAAACCCCAAACCCCAAACCCCAAACCCAAAACCCAAAACCCAAAACCTAACCCTAAACCCTAAACCCTAACCCCTAAACCCTAAAACCCTAACCCCTAAACCCGAAACCCTAAACCCCAAACCCTAAACCCTAAAACCCTAACCCCTAAACCTTAAACCCCTAAACCCAAACCCCAAACCCGAAACCCTAAACCCTAAACCCTAAAACAGTAAACCCCAAACCCCAAACCCCAAACCCTAAAACCCTTACCCCTAAACCCTAAACTCCTAAACCCTAAACCCTAAACCCTAAAACACTAAATCCTAAACCCCCAAAACCCTAAACCCCAAACCCCAAACCCCAAACCCCAAACCCTACACCCTAAAACCCCAAACCCCATACCCCAAACCCTAAACCCGAAACCCGAAACCCTAAATCCTAAAACCCCAAACCCCAAACCTCAAACCCTAAACCCTAAACCCTAAACCCAAAACCCAAAACCCCAAACCTAAAATCCCTAAACCCCAAACCCCAAACCCCAAACCCAAAATCCAAACCCCCAAACCCAAAACCCTAAACCCCAAACCCCAAACCCCAAACCCTGAAACCCCAAAACCCCAAACCCTAAACCCGAAACCCGAAACCCTAAACCCAAAACCCTAACCCCCAAACCCCCAAACCCAAAACCCTAAACCCCAAACCCCAAACCCCAAACCCTAAACCCCAAAACCCCAAACCCTAAACCCCAAACCCGAAACCCTAAACCCTAAACCCCAAACCCCAAACCCCAAACCCTAAAGCCCAAACCCTAAACCCCAAACCCCAAACCCCTATATCCTAAACCCTAAAACCCAAAACCCCAAAGCCTAAACCCTAAACCCCAAACCCCAAACCCTAAAGCCCCTAAACCTTAAACCCTAAAACCCTAAACTCTAAAACCTAAACCTTAAATCCTAAACCCTAAACCCTAATAGATCATTTTGTTGGCTTTGATATTTGCTAGTCCTTCAGCTTCTATCCACTTAGTGAAGTAGTCAACAACCACTAGAACAAATATCTTTTCCTTGTTGCTTTGGGGAAGGGTCCTAAAATATTCATTCCCCACTAGTAGAAGGGCCTAGGAGAAGTGATCGTTGTCATCTCAGCTAAGGGTTGCCTTTGTAAGAGTTCTCATAGACAGCGCCAACTGATGAGGCTACAAAAATCATATGGAATATTTTGAAAGGAATTATTCTGAAGGACCCTTGCAGATCATTCACGGTGCATTCTACAACCTTCACTTTCAGATTGTATCGGCTTCCTCTTTAATAGATATCTTCACGGGTTGTAAATCTTCTCTTGAATGAATACCTGCACAAAGTCCTTTAGAGACCCCTATGAGTGTTGTTGGGGACCCTCCAAAGATCAAGTCAGTACGAGATATTTTGTATGATAAAAAGACATTAATGAAGATAGAAAAGAAGAAGGAGAAAAAGATGTATACGTAAGGGAAGAAAAGAAAAAATGTGTTTATGTCTAAGAGCATAAGGTTTCGAACCTTTTTTCTATGTACTCAAGCTTCATTTCATATTACCTATCTTGACTTGCTTCGTACGATATATGAGGGGTAGAGATGTAATCTCGTAATGATAGAATAATATTATTTTACTGTTGATGCCATCACATCTTATTAATATAAGCATGGGCTACTTGTTCATAATTAATGGGATGTGATGGGTATCATAATCACTAGCCCAAGCCCAGAGTAGGAGAGGCTTATAGTGGGGTTACTTTTCAGCTATACGTTGAACCCAAGTGTATTTGGGTTCAATAGTACGTTGAACCCAATAGGAGTTGGGTTCCGCTATACGCCGAACCCACAAGGAATTGGGTTCAGCTTGTACGCTGAACTCAGGTGTATGTGGTTCAGCAGTGCGTCGAACCTAATAAGAGTTGGGTTCAGCTTGTACGCTGAACCCAGGTGTATTTGGTTCAGCAGTACGCCGAATCCAATAGAAGTTGGGTGAACCCAAAAGGAATTAAGTTCAGCTGTACGCTAAACTCAGGTATATTTGGGTTCCGCAGTATGTCGAACCTAATAGGAGTTGGGTTTAGCATTACGCTGAATACAAGAGAAATTGGTTGTGGATATGCCTCAACACAATTGAAGTTGGGGGTGGACTCGTCCTAACCCAACTCTAGATTGGGTGTGGACGTATCTAGGCCCAACTTAAAGTTGGGTGCAAGCGTACTCCGGCTCAATACAAGATTGAGTGTGGAGAAATCACAACCTAATTTTAAGTTTAAGCTTTTGGTGGGAGGTTTTTAGAAAATCATTACCCATAAGTAAAAAAAAAATTGTCCAATTTCTTGACTTTTAAGATTCAAAATCTTACGTTCGGTGTATTAGAATTTTATAGATTTTAAAAAGTAAATTTAATAAAAACTATATATATATATATATATATGTTAACCAGATAAACAAATAGAGAATGTCCAAATCGAGGGAGGGAGGCTGTTATTGGAAGCAATCCCAATTCCCAACCAACCGTCCAGCACCAACTTATCAGTATCACTAGCTTACAGATAAAAACCAGATACGGTCCCTCAATTCTTCACATTTAGTCAAACCAGATCTTTTCTTTCAATTTTATTAAATCAAGCCCTCCACTTTCCATTAATTTCCAACGAACTCCATGGCCAAATGGACGATGCCATGCCATCTGTTATGACCGGTGGATCTCTAGTTGACATTTAATTTCAAGTAAAGGAGTTGATTTGATTGAATGTTAAGAGGGAAGGGGCTAGGAATTGATTTTAACCCTTAGCTTAGGACCATACAATTATCCTCTTCTGAGAATTTCTCCTATATCTATCTTATGGTAGTTCCAAACCTATAAATCTTATCAATTAATTCTTTTATAAAGTTCTCAATTAGGTTTTTTTCTTTAAAATTCATTAGCATTTTTCTCAATTTTTTGTTCAAATTGATGCATTTTTATTGCAAAAAAATGCACATTAGATCGAAAACGTTGATATTCATTAATTTGTTAAATGTTTTTCGAATTAATATCATTTTAGTTCATAAAATATGCAAATTAGATCAAAATATTAAAAAAAAATTGACAGCAATCGATAGATGTAGAAAATACTTGGGATCTAATTAATAAATTAATAGATTTTGGATGTAATTGAGAGTTGGTATATATATTTGGGACTAAATTGAGGTTTCCTCAAATATGTAAGAGCATAATCCTGCTCCTACTTCTGTTTTGTTCTCTTTTGGGTTCTCTTTCTTCACTACATTTAATAATATAATACATCTCTCTAGAGAGAGAAAGAGAGAGATAAGAGATGACAACATCAGGAGGAATTGGAGGAGGAGAGGCATGGAAGGCTCATACGGCGATGGCGATGGTGCAGGTATTCAATGGAGGATATCATGTCATTACAAAAGTGGCTCTCAATGTTGGGGTCAATCAGCTCGTTTTCTGTGTCTATCGGGATCTTCTTGCCCTCGCTATCCTAGCCCCTGTTGCCTGTTTTCGCGAAAGGTATCTTCTTTTTCATTTTATTTTCAACTCTTTCTATTAGATTTCTTGGGTTTTTTCCATTATGGATTGCATCTTGATATTTATGTTTTTTTTTATTGTTATTATTATAATAAAGATGGATAGAAAGATTAGCTAATTTTCCACTCGAATGAATCTACTAGATGCTATAACTTCTTCTTCTTTTTCCTTAGGAGAATTCGACAGCCTTTGACTAAACCACTCCTCTTGTCGTTCTTCTTTCTTGGCTTAACAGGGTAAGCTTTTCTTCTCTTAATTAATCCGTCCTTTTTACTATTATAAATATATTATACGAATGACAATATCCTGCTTATCAATTTTGTTGCTAGGATATTTGGCAACCAGCTTTTATTTCTTCTTGGTCTTAGCTACACAAATCCAACTTATGCTGCTGCCATCCAGCCTGCAATTCCAGTTTTTACCTTTATCCTGGCTGTGATTATGGGGTTAGTTTATTTTTAATCCATTTTCTCTACTTGTTATACAATTTAATTTATTTTAATTTAATTCGATTCATGAGGTGGCTTTTGTTTCAAAATTTGATGAACCATCCTCAACATATTCTCTTGCAGTACTGAAAGACTGAATTTGTTTACAACTGAAGGTCAAGCAAAGGTCGGAGGTATCCTTGTCTGTGTTTCTGGTGCCATAGTGATGGTTCTCTTCCGTGGTCCTTCCGTATTTGGGTTTAAGGAAGCAGACTTTGTGTCAAGTGAAATAAGTGCTAGGGGTCAACCAGAGCCTGCTGGATGGTTCTTGTCTAGCTTGTTGGACTTTGGCCTGGATAATTGGCACCTTGGAGTTTTATGCTTAATAGGGAATTGCATGTGCATGGCTGTTTTCCTAGCCATTCAGGTACACCATCATTTGGTTATACCTGTGTGTATGATTGGACACTATGTTTTGAAAAAAAAAATTCAAAGGTTCAACTCCCTTCACCTTGTAAAAGTTGAATCATTTTTGAAGAATCTGGATCACAAGATAATCTTTTTAATGACAACTCTGCACTGTTGTGTTTCTATGTACCTCTCAATTAATGAAAATTCAACCAAATTTCATATCTGAATTTCAAGCCATTCTTACAATTTGAATGTTGAAAAATTGTTAAAACAACTTCTAAATTCAATTCATTTGTTTTTCCCGATATCTTTCTTGCATCTTTTAATGCTAAAAACCATTTTGTTTCTTAGTTTTACTTGCTTTACATTTTAATGGTTTATATTTGATGATGTTCAATTCATAGTTTGGAAAACTTCCAGGCTCCGGTTCTAGCGAAGTATCCAACCAGTCTTTCAGTCACAGCATATTCATATGCTTTTGGAGCTCTGTTGATGGTAGTAACAGCATTCTTTATGACCAATGAATCAACAGACTGGAGTTTGACGCGATCTGAATGTTTTGCAGTCATCTATGCAGTAAGTTTCCTTCTGGGGCTGTATTGAAATTGGATTTTTTTTTCACATCAATACATTTCCAGTTCTTATATCACTTCCTAAATTTGAAGCCTGAAGAGTACTTTAACATGGTCAAGCTTGACATTTTAAACTAGCACTAAAAATCAGAATGGTGTTACTTCTTCTACAGAGAGAAGAATGTGATACTCTTTTCTGGTATACCTATGGTTCAAGTCCAACATATGAAGGTGGACTGATTTTAAGTTTACTACTCTTGCCTCCTCAATGTTCTTTTCTTGTTATCTTTTCTGTGTTGAGTTTTCCTTCATAACCACAAAGGTAATCTCAGCCATTGCCATGGCTTTAAAGGGCCATATATTCCATTTCCATAAGCTGAACAAAACCTTTTGATTATCTTTGGAACCAAAACATGGAAAACATTTTCAGGGATGCCTAATAGCAAGTTAATTATTGTGGATTTCTCCTCTTGGCTTAAAGTTTTGCATTAGCTGTCATCTATAATAGATTGTGGTTCTTTTGGCCTGCTTCTTGACAAGTCATCTAATTTCCCTACCTTCCTCTTTGAATTTCTCTTTTTAAATCTAAAGTAGCTCTGTCTAGTGTCAAACCTTTAAGTGCAAGCTGTATCTAACTTCAGTCTTAATTTTCTCAGGGGGTTGTTGCATCTGCCATTAATTATGGCCTGCTGACATGGTCCAACAAGATCTTGGGGCCTGCTTTGGTTGCACTTTACAATCCACTTCAACCTGCAGCATCTGCCTGTCTGTCAAAAATATTTCTTGGAAGCCCTATTTATTTGGGAAGGTTATGCTCCAGTTACTTTTCAAATTTTTTACGCAGCTTATTGATTAATTTGCTTACATAAATTTCATGTATGTTATACAATCATCCACAATGATGCTTCGATTTGCTTATCAGGATTATAATATGCTTCTGATTATATTTTGCTATAGAATATGGTTCGGAACTTCGGATGGTAAATTGCTGGTGCAAGAAGGAAGCTGACTTTGTACTTTTTTTTTTGTTTGTGTGTCGAAACAGCCTTATAGGAGGATTCCTGATCATTTCTGGCCTTTATTTGGTCACCTGGGCATCATATAGAGAAAGACAAACAGTTCCGGGGCTCATCCATCACATTAGTGCCCGGGCATCGGAGCCATTCATTCACAAAGAAGCAGCAATTAACAAGGGTGCGTACCATAGAGGATACATCTTTCCTAGTGCCTCTTCCCCGACAAAATCTATTGATTAAAAACACACAGAACAAGATGTTATGTAAACTTCTCATGACCAACTTGTTGAAAGTACTGTATTTTTGGGTAAAACAACTTCCATGTATTATGTCCCCACTTTTCAGTTTAAATATACCTCTCTTTAGGGAATCAATACAGAGCATGATATTCTATCGTTCTTTCGATGTTTTGATTTCTGAATCTGTTTTGTGTGCATCTTTTTCGATCTATGATATAGTTGGTTTCTGCTCGGATAAAAAAAGGGAGGAACAAAGAGAAGAAAAACTCAGTTTCTATGATTTTATATCTACTGCGATATTTTGATACAAGGTCCATAAATCACCATGACCACCCACTTACCAGTAATCCTGGCAGGAGCACTGGCCCATTTTAAAACGGTGAAACCGAGTTCTATCTCTTACAATTATTTCTCGATCAAAAACCGTTGAAATAAGTTTGCATGCATGGTGACAATCTTCACAGATCCGCAGATTTTTTAATATACGAAGAGTTTCCCCAGGTTTAGTCCTTGATAGCCCAAAGGCAATGGCAAGTTTCTCGCTGTGATAGTATAATGGGTTCTCTCCATCTTCCTCCTCATCAAAGTCATGGCCATGCAGTACTCCATTGGTATCAGCCACATAGCCAACAGATTTTAGATGTTCCAGCATCTCATAAACTTTGGCATGCAATTCTTTAGCTTGAGGATGATTTCTTTCACCAGCGATAAATTCATGAACAGTACCTTGTAGCTCAATCATGGAAAAGCCCGGAGCCTTCTTTACTCCCCTATCATCCATCAGTTTCCTCACTTTAGCAGCATCTTCCCATTTACCAGCGTTGGCATATAAGTTGGCTAACAATACATAGCGTCCACTATTGTTAGGTTCTAGTTCGATAACTCTTCTCCCTATTTCCTCTCCCAACTCAATGTTTCTGTGCTTCTTACAGGCTCCTAGAAGAGTGCCTAGAACAGTGACATCAGGACTCACAGGCATCTCATCGATAAGCTTTCTAGCCTCCGGCACCATTCCAGCTCTTCCAAGTAAATCAACCATGCATCCAAAGTGCTCCATTCTGGGCTCAATTCCATAAACTCGGATCATGTAACTGAAGTAGTTACGCCCCTCCTCAACTAACCCTGAATGCGCACAGGCAGTGAGGAGATTCAGAAAAGTGATGTCATCAGGAGCTACCCTCTGTCTCTCCATCTCTTTGAAAAGTTGAATTGCAGCCTCTCCATTACCATGCATTGCTAACCCCCCAATCATGCAGTTCCAGGAAGAAATCCATCTACAAGGCAAAGGCAAGCTGTGAAAAACTTGCAAAGCCTTCTCCAAGCAACCACATTTGCAATACATGTCAACAATTGCAGTAGTGAGTTTGGAATCCAATTCAATCCCATTCCTCTTAATGTACTCGTGTATCCACTTCCCTTGATCTAAAGCACCTAATCCGGTACAAGCAGACAACATAGTGGTTGCCACAAACTTATCCAACACATTATTATTCTCTGCTTTCATCCTATCAAACAAAGCAAACGCTTCATGAAAGCGGTTGGTCTGAACATATGCAGCCATCATGGCATTCCAAGAAGCAGAATTTTTCTGAGGCATGAGTTGGAAGATGGTAAAAGCCTCATCAATTAATCCCCACTTTGAATACCCGGAAATCAAACTAGTCCAGGAGACAGAATCAGGGTGTGGGATGGTATGGAAAACCCTCCTGGCTTCCTCCAATGCTTGAAAGGTGACATACATATGAATCAGACTGTTGAGACAGACACTATGAGCTCCAAACCCGAACTTGAAAAGATGGGCATGGATTTGCATCCCGTGTTGGATCTTTCTGCAGGCTATGAGAAGAGAGGGGAAAGTGAAGTTGTTGGGTAAAACGGAGTTTTGCAACATGTGAGAGTAGAGAAGAAGGATGGAGTTAGTAGGTAGTAGTTGGGAATGAAGGAATCCTTTAATGATGGTGTTGTAAAGAAAAGCATCTGGTTGGGGAATTGAGTCGAACAGTTTGAGAGCGTAGGTTAAAGCATCGGAGGTGCTGGCGCGGGCACAGAAGTTTATGAGTGGGGGAATGAGATGGTTATGAGAGGAGAGGCCGAGCCGGATGATCTGTGAATGATATTGCCTCAGCTGAGACATGGATTGGCATTTTTCAAAATGAAAGGGTTCTACATGCATTTGAACTTGAACGGAGGAGGAGGAGGAGCTCATGTTCATGCTCATGCTCATCATCATCATCATCCTTTATTTGCGGGTTGTGGCTAAAACTTTTTGGTCCAAAATATAAAAGAGAATGTAAATAACGTGGAAAGCAGAGAAGATTTTTGAAAGTGTGATTAAAATTGTTTTTTTAAGTATTTTTATATTAAAATAATATTAAAATAATATTTTGTTATTATAACAATTTAAAATATATAAAAAAATAAATTTTAAAAAAATATTAAAATTTTTAAAAATGTAAATTAACCCGAACGCTGCGTAGAGTTCAAATCCATGTTATTACCTCTAATCTAAACTCGTCGGAAAAACACTGTCCTTTCCCATTTTTCCCTTATATATATATATATATATAGCGAAGACTATTATTATTCATTGTTTTCCTTTTTTTCAAGATTTCCTATAAATTTAAGAGAAAAAATATTTAATCTAGTTGATTTCATGTTCTGGATCACGAGTTTTTTTTTTAAGATTGACTATAAATTTTAAAAAAAATATTAAACTTTGAGTTTATAGTCCAGGTTCACCCCACATATTTTACTGTGAATGACACTATTCACTTTGTATTTTTTGTTTAAGCTTTGCTATATATTTAAAGGAAAAAAATATTGAACCCGGTTGGAGTCATGATCCGAGTCACGGATTTAACGAGTTAAGCCACAACAACCAGACAATTATTTTTTTTCTTATATTGCTTTTTTAATTGGTATCTTTTTTATATATATCTTTTTTAAAATAATTTTTAACTTTATGTTTCAATTAATATCCCTCATTTATGATTTATTTTTTGCTTATTTAACCTTTTTTTATAAAGATTGATTTTTATGATGTTGTGCGTTTTTTATTTTTGAATTTTAATAAAAGGTCGAATATAAATTTAAAGGAAAACATTATTGAACCTGAATAAGTTTATGGTCTAGGTTACGAGTTTATTTTTTAAAAAAAAAACTAAAAATAAATTTGAGGGAAAACAAATATTGAACTTGGTTGAGTTCATAGTCTGGGTCTCGAGTTTAATTTTTTTAAGGTTGAAAATAAATTAAAGGGAAAACATATTGAACCCGGTTGAATTCGTGGTCCGGATCATAGGTTTAACGAGTTAAGCCACAACAACCGAATGATTATTTTTTTATATTACTTTTTTTCACTAATATATTTTTTTTATATATCTTTTTTAAAAACAATATTTAAATTTATGTTTCAATTAATATCTTTCATATGTGATTTTCTTTTTTATTTAACATTTTTGGATAGAGATTGTTTTTTTATGGTGTTATGCATATTTAATTTAGAATTATTTTTTAAAATGTTGAATATAAATTTAAAGGAAAAATATTATTAAACCTTATTCAGTTTTTGGTTTGGGTCACGGATTTAATTTTTTTTTAGAGGTTGAATATAAATTTAAAAGAAAAAATATTGAACCTAGTTGAATTTATGGACCAAGTCACGAGTTTAACGAGTTAAGCCACAATAACCGAGTAATTATTTTTTTCTAATATTTTTTTTACTAGTATCTTTTCTTAGATAATATTAAATTTATGTTTCAATTAATATTATTCATTTGTGATTTGTTTCGCTTATTTAACCTATTTTGGATAGAAATTTGTTTTTGGTGGTGTCGTGCACATTTTATTATTTTTTAAGGTTGAATATAAATTTAAGGGAAAAAATTATTGAACTCGGTTGTTCATATTTCGGGTCATAGATTTAATGTTGTTTTCTAAAATTTAAAGGAAAACAATATTGAGCTCGGTTGGGTTCATGATCCGGGTCACGGATTGATTTTTTTTTTGTTAAAGGTTGAATATAAATTTAAGAGAAAAAAATATTGAACTCGGTTGAGTTTATGGTTTGGGTCAAGAGTTTAATTTTTTTTAAGGTTGAAAATAAATTAAAGGGAAAAAATATTGAACCTAGTTGAGTTCAGGGTCCAAATCATGGGTTTAATGAGTTAAGCCACAACAACCGAGCGATTATTTTTTTTATATTGCTTTTTTTTACTGATATCTTTTTTTAAAATAATATTTAAATTTATATTTTAATTAATATCTCTCATCTGTGACTTTTTCTTATTTACCATTTTTTATAGAGATTGTTTTTTTATGGTGTTGTAAATATTTAATTTAGAATTATTTTTTAAAATGTTGAATATAAATTAAAGGGGAAAATATTATTGAACCTGGTTGAGTTCATGGACCGAGTCATAAGTTTAACGAGTTAAATCACAATTACCAGGCAATTATTTTCTTGATATTTTTTTTATTGGTATCTTTTTTATAGATAATTTTAAATTTATGTTTCAATTAATATCACTCAGTTATGATTTGTTTTTGCTTATTTAATTTGTTTTGGGTAGAAATTGTTTTTTGATGGTGTTGTGCGCTTTTTTTTTAAGGTTGAATATAAATTTAAGAGAAAAAATTATTGAACCCGGTTGAGTTAATGGTTCGAGTCACGAGTTTAATTTTGTTTTCTAAAATTTAAGGGAAACGAATATTGAGCCCGGTTGAGTTCATGGTCTGGACCATAAATTTAATTTTTTTGTTGTTAAAGGTTGAATATAAATTTAAAAAAACACATTGAACCCAGTTGAGTTCATAGTTTGGGTCACGAGTTTAACGAGTTAAGCCACAACAACCAAACAATTTTTTTTCTTCTAATATTGCTTTTTTCTTACTAGTATTTTTTTTTATATATCTTTTTTAAAATTTATGTTTCAATTAATATCCTTTATTCGTGGTTTTTTTTTTTTGTTTATTTAACTTTTTTTTAATATAGATTGTTTTTTGATGGTGTTGTTCGTATTTAATTTTTGAAAAAATTATTCTGATTAATTAATATTTTTTTATCTTTTTGTATACAAGAACTTTATTTTAAAAAATAAAAAATATTTATTTTTAGATAACATAATATCTGTAACCTTGCATAATATTTTTTTCCACTTTTATTTTATTTAATCAATTTAATACATGTGTTTATTTTTAATATCGTTTGATTGAATAAAAAGATTAATTTTAATAAAAAAATTCAAAAAACACAACCGGGTAAATGTTCTATTTGTTAACACATTCAAATTTTCTAATTTAATTTTTAGTTATCATTAATATCTTTTTTTCTTGTTATTAATTCATATAGTTGTTGATTTATTTGATTACATGTATACATGAGCCTTTCTATTTACACTTTAAATTTTTATATATATAAAAATACATCAAAAAAAGATGAATGTACAACTTTTTTGTAAGATAAACAAATATCTGGCTCACAGGTGACGTGTTATGAACCCCCGGGCAATATCATTGATAATATTAAAAGTCAATATTATGAAAAAACAAATAGGAGAAAGTGATAAACTAACTTATAATAAGGATGATAAAATTCGAGAAATCCAAAATAAAATGTTTTGGACGGGGGTTAGAGTAAAAATAAAAATAATAGTAATAGAAATATATATATATATATATATATATATATATATATAAACACAGAAATGCGAATAATATTTTAATGAAAGTGAATTGCATGGAATTGAAAGTGGAAGTGTGTAACTTAGTGAAATTCAAAATAACTTGGGTAAAATTTGGTATAAACAAGTATCAGGATTCGAGAAAATTTTACCCAAAAATAAAAAAAAAGTTACTACTAAGGGATATAGAAGGAATTTAAAAAAGGTTAATATATATATATATATATAAGTGTATGTGTGTGGGAAGAAAGAATTGAGTGTGTGCGGGAAGGAAAAAAAGGGGGGAACAAACTTGATTTTTCAAAGAGAAGGAAGCACTCGGCAAGGAGAGGGAAAAAAATCAAGCAAGGGAAAGTTTCTCAATTTAAAAGTGTTAAAGCTTTGGTTGTTGCTTGGTAAGGTGCCTTCACACTTTTAAATAAGATTCTTGAAGAATTTATACTTTAAATTGATTGAACTTTGTGAAATGAAGAATTAAGGTTCATGATAAATTTTTGAAAAAATTACAATTGATTTTGAATTTGTGTTAAGATTATTGAAGTAAGTAGAGAAAATAAAAAATTATGGTAATTGAAGCAAAATTTTGGGTGTTCTTGAAGAAGGGATTTTTGGAAAAATAATAATAAGAAAAATAAAATTTAAGAATTTTATTAAAATGATGAGATTGTATAGGAAAAAGATGAAATTAATGTTAAAGAGTGAATAGATCATGAATTTTTTTTATATTTTCCTTTAATTTAAATTTAAATTTCAGTAAAGAATTAAAGAATATATATACATATTGATTTGAATAATGAAATGAATTGTGTTACAATATGAAAATTTAAAGAATATGAAGGAAATTTACCAAAGGAAGAAGGGAATTTTCATGTTTCTCTCTAAATTTGATTTTGGCAAATGAATGAATAATTAGAAGGATTTTATTTATAGATTGTGTCAATATGGAAAGTAGAATAATGATGTGATATACTTGTCAATTCAGGAGATGTTGCCAGGCCAACACCACAGCAAAGAACTTTAGCTCGAGCTTAGTGGTCAAATAATTACACGGTGCCCAAATTTATTATTGGTCAATATGTATTTTTATCTGATTAATTATGATTGATAAATTAGTAGTTATTATATTGTTTACTTGAGAAAATAAGATATGTGATGTGATGAACTAATTATTGATTTGATGGAATTTGTGCCCTGGTAAATGGGCATAATAAAGAATTAATTCCCTGGTTAATGAGATTAGAACCCTGGTAAATAAGCAAATTGTTGAACTAATTCCTGAATTAATGGGATTAATGCCCTCATGAATGGACGTGATAAGAAATTAATTCATTAGTTAATGAGATTAGTACCCTGGTGAATGGGTAAATCGTTGAACTAATTTTTCTGGATTGATGGAATTAGTGCTTGTTGAATGGACTAATGAGAAATTAATCATCTATTAGTGAAAGAAATGCTCGGGTTAATGAGTGATAGGAATAATTATATTTTTGGTTGATGTTAAAAGAAATTATAGATTATTCTGAAATTTAATTGATATATATATAATATTAGATGAGCAAATTAATTTAATGATCTTATGACTAAATTTTCAAAAAGAAAGAAAGAAAGTAGAAAGAATTTTATTGATATTTTATTTCATTTGTCTAATCAAATTTTTATATTAAATCAATTTTCAGGTACATCTCCCTATAGTAAATTAGTTTTCTTATATTTTGTTGGATATCATTTTGTAATGAATGAATTTATCATCTTGTTATGTAATATAAATTCTAGAATTTAATGCGTCAATAGTTTATTGAAAGCCTTTTTGCGTAGTATAATTTTAATTATGAATTTATTTTTTAATTATGTACTTATTTCAATTATAATTTCGCTAATGATCCTTATTTGTAAATCTTTGAATTGTGTAATTAGTTCATTGGATTGTATCTATATAAATGTATGATATTGAATTGTTTAAATATGTGTGAATTTGATTATTGAGAAATTGTAATGTGATGAGAGGAGGAAGTCCTGGATGATAGGATGAGTAAGAAATTTGATAATTAGGGATTGTGGAAGAAGAGTCGACAACTTGATATCTAAAAATACAGAGAAAACTCTGCTAGATTTTTTATTGATTAGAAAAAAAAATTACCCTAATCTTAACTGAATTATCATGTCCTTACTCTTTGTTTTGAACACAAATTTTGGGATAGTTACATGTGTCATCTTTTTTTTTTCACAAATAATTTAAAACAAAAAAAAGGGTCAATGTGCATGGGCCCTAACAAAATAGGCCAAGGGGGCTGGCCTGGTTTGCTAAGCCCAACAACGCCTCACATTTGTTTTTTTTCTTTTTTTGTTTCTATTTTTTTAAATTAATGCTTATTTTATATGTTTTTTTAAAATATTTTTTTTATTTATATTTAGATTAATACCCTTTTTTTTATGTTGTTTAGAGAGCTTCTTTGAAATGATGATTATTTTTTAGTTATGTATTTAATTTTTAAGGAGATTTTTCTGATTCATCTATAATTTTTTTAATCTTTTATATAGATGAACTTTATTTTTGAAAATGAAAAAATTATTTTCAAATAATATTTCTAATATGTGAAGCCTTGTATATTATTTGTTTTCCTTTATTTTATTGAATCAATTTAATGTGTGTGTTTATTTTTATTATCGTTTGATTGAATAAAAAATTTATTTTAATTAACAAATTTAGCAAACACAATGGCGTAAATGTCCTATCTTATAAAATTAAATATCTTGATCTACACCTGTCTCTCGATTTTTTCAATTTTATTTTTTGTTATCATTTATGGTTTTTTTTCCCCACTTATTAACACACATAGTTCTCAATTTATTTTATTATATATATACATATTTTTTTTATTTCACTTAGAATTTTTTTAAATATAAAAACATGTCGAAAAAGTCTGTGTATAAATTTTTTTGTTAAGAAAAAAATATGTAACCCGCGGTGAAGCGCGAGTCAAGTATCTAATACTATAAATATATCTTGTAATATGTTAAATAAAAAATATTTTTAAAAAAGCCAGATCAAAATCAATTTGCCTATTTTACCAATTTTCCACCTGGTTTTTAGTCTGGTATTATAATAATTTTTGCGGTATGAAAAAATAAATTATATATTTTTTTAAATCTTTGGTTTTAGGATAATTTAAAATGAAAAAGATGCTTAAGAAATAAAAATCAAATAATTTTTAAAGTTACAATCAAGTATATCATACCACCACAATATTACACAGAACCTTATACTTTAGTTATTAGGTTTTCAGTTCTGCAAATCCGAGTTTATTATTTTTTATTTGAGAAGAACAATATTTTTAGATCAGTTAATGCATTAAAAAATAATAATGTATTTAAATGAATTTAATATAAAATTGAACTAATTTCAAGTTTTAAACTGAAAAACAAATCTTCTCGGGCGAACCCGTAAGTAATAAGTTGAACTTGAAAGTGCGAAATACCCAATTTTTATTTTTTATTCTTATGAAAAAGAGTTGAAGTCGTTCTTTCTATCTTCCTTTGGCAGGCAGGCGATCTCGTCTTTTCCTCCACCGGATTGGACTGGATCTGAAATTGAAACAGAAGAAGAAAGTTCCTTTCCTTCTTTTGATCATATTGTATCTTTCTACTTAGTTATACGAAGTGGTAATTTCATGCAAAGCAATTGAAGAATTCTATTTCCCGATCCTTCCTTCGGTACATCCAGGTAACCTTCATTTGCAGAAAATATTAATCTTTCTTTTAATTTTCCAGGTTTTGAGCACTGTGATTTGATTGATTTTACTGCTAATTGTTAATGATCGAATCCCAATCCCAATGACGAGTGATCGATCACTTGAGACTGATTCCTAACTGTAAGGAATCTGTGTTGTATGTTGCCTTTTCTTATAATAAATCCTGTTAGATTTAGATTTCCATCATCTTTTTGACAAACCCACAACACTGCATTGGAAACTTTTTATATGGGAATCAAAAGTTACAATCTTTTCTTTTTGTGTCTAAGCTTTTCATTATCAACAAATCTTCATTTAGCAGACAGTAATTCCAATTTTCATTTAGCAATGCAGATTCATTAAATACTAGAAATGCGTTTCCTTTTCCTTTTGCCTGTACAACTATACTCAAGTTGAGCCCAGCCACTTGATTTCTTCTGTGTATGTAGAGGTATTGCTTCAAGCGCCACAGTCGGCTGCAGGAACCTAATTCCCAACCAACTCAATTGCTTGCCTTAGATGAAGCAAATTTCTCATGTACTCGCACTTTCTCTGCAAGTATGGTGTTAGGAAGAATATCGGATCTAGTTTCTGCTGCAACAAGTCGTCTTTCACCTGCAAAGTCTTCTGCTTTTCCTTATATGCCAACTGGATTGTCACCTCCACATGAAACCATTGATCATGGCTTCACCTTTTCCAACTCTGCACCCAAGAACAACAACATGCGGCTTTCTTCATCTCTCCAAGATTTCTCATCATATCATCATCTTGATCTTGAACAAGGTGATATCAACCTTGGCGTTGGCAGGAAACCTCATTCCCTGCAGAGAGAAAATGCCGGGTCAAGTTTCTCTAAGGAGAAAGCATTGCCTTGTGGAACACCAGTTTTGCGGAGGAAGGGGCTGCAACTGCTCTTGATTTTCTTGTGCCTACTACTCTTTGCTTTTTTAACTTATCTGGTTACAGCATATGTTTATTCTTATTGGTCTCAAGGAGCATCCAGGTTCTATGTTGTTCTTGACTGTGGAAGTACTGGAACTAGAGTCTATGTATATCAGGCAACGATTGATCACAACTCAGATGGTCTCCCATTTGTCCTGAAATCATACACAGAAGGTGTTTCAAGAAAGCCCAGTGGACGTGCATATGATAGAATGGAGACCGAGCCTGGGCTTCACACATTGGTACATAATACGTCTGGCTTAAAGGCTGCCATAAACCCGCTTGTTCGATGGGCTGAGAAGCAAATTCCCCAGCAGGCGCATAAGACCACCTCCCTTTTTCTTTATGCTACAGCCGGAGTTCGTAGACTTCCCAGTGCAGATTCAAAATGGCTTCTAGACAAGTCATGGTCTATTCTGAAGGAATCACCTTTCTTGTGCCAAAGAGAATGGATTAAGATCATCAGTGGCATGGAGGAAGCTTACTATGGATGGATAGCCCTTAACCATCGCACAGGTGTGCTAGGAGCAAGCCCCAAGAAAGCAACATTTGGAGCACTTGACATGGGTGGCTCATCGTTACAAGTTACTTTTGAGAGTGAGGAACATGTCCATAATGAGACTAGCTTAAGTCTTAGAATTGGAGCAGTTAATCATCATCTCAGTGCTTATTCCCTTGCGGGCTATGGTTTAAACGATGCATTTGACAGGTCTGTTGCCCATATCTTAAAGAAGCCTTCTAGTGCTGATCTAGTTAGTGGTAACATAGAAATTAGACACCCTTGCCTGCAGTCTGGCTATAAAGAGCAATACATCTGTTCTCAGTGTTTTTCTAAACAACAAGATGGAGCAAGTCCTGTTATCAGAGGAAGAAATTTGGGTAACCGAGTCAAGTCAGGACTTCCTGTGCAGCTTATTGGTGCCCCAAATTGGGAAGAATGCAGTGCACTTGCCAAAATTGCTGTTAATTTGTCTGAATGGTCTAATCAAGATCCTGGAATTGATTGTGATTTGCAACCTTGCGCTCTTCCTCCAAATCTCCCACGTCCTTATGGTCACTTCTATGGTATGTCGGGCTTTTTTGTGGTTTATCGGTTCTTTAATCTGACATCAGAAGCTGCACTTGATGATGTTTTGGAAAAGGGTCGAGAATTCTGTGAAAAGAATTGGGAAATTGCAAAGAACAGTGTTCCTCCACAGCCCTTTATTGAACAATACTGTTTCAGGGCACCATATATAGTGTTACTGTTGAGAGAGGGCTTACACATCACAGAGAACCAAATTATCATTGGTTCTGGAAGTATTACTTGGACGCTTGGGGTTGCCCTGTTGGAAGCTGGGAAAACATTTTCAACTAGATTGAAGCTACATGACTATGAAGTACTCCAGATGAAGATACATCCAGTGGTTCTTATTACCATTTTGCTTATATCATTGATTTTACTTGTTTGGGCATTATCATGTTATGGCAATTGGATGCCAAGATTTTTCTGGAGACCATATTTCTTGCTTTTCAGGAATAACAGTACATCTGCCACATCTGTTCTTAGCATCCAATCTCCTTTTCGATTCCGACGTTGGAGTCCTATCAGTTCTGGTAAGCTTTTATACTGCATCTGTTATATGGGAGCATAATTATTTTTCTCTATTACATGTCTCTTTGAAAGGAGAAGTTGTGTTGTAATCCTTCATGCTTTTTTCATTCTGCCGTGGAGGGATAGTAAAAGATGCCACAAGACTAAAACACCATAACATGCAGTCCAATGTTTTATCTCAATCCTTGCAATCTGAACTGTAAAATTAAATTTTTAATTTGTCTACACACCACAACCAAAATGTAAGGGATATATTGAGAGGTAAATATGTGCTTCTCTCAAGAATTGACGTCAAAAGATTATATGTTGGGTTAGTTCAGTGCACAAAATTCATGATTTTGATGTGCATGTATATGACAACTACTTGATTTTGTTTCAAAAACCAAATCAATAGAATAATACATAATCAATAAAATTGCATCTTTGAAGACATAAAATTGAGACGGCAGATACTTGCTTTGTTTCGAAAACAAACAAATAGAGGAAAAAAAAACAATAAATTTGAAGTAAGTTCTTCCCCATGTTTTCTAGTGGAATTTATGGTTTGAAATTTGATTTCAAGACATTAGCATTTTTGTTGGTTGTGGTGGGATTCTGGTACACAGTTGGATTCTGCTGGGAAATTTTGGAGTACTGTCTTTGTCTGTTTGATATATTCAAGGTGCGAGTGTCTTGGCAGGACTGCAAAGGAGCCAGTTATTTTTTTGTGTTGTTACACAAATTGGAGAAGTTGGATTTGAAAACACTGAAATAGGCTACTATACCCAACTTAAATTCTTTTGATGAATTTAGTTGCTCTCTATTCTGTTTGAGGGCTTGATTTCCATGAAACACTTGGCAGTGAATATTAAATAATGCTGCAGTAGTTCGAGCTAAGTTTGAAAGGTTTTAAGTTACTGTAACATTATAGTTGGTCACTCAATCTTTTGGAGAAAAGTAGAATATATTATTAGAAAAAAATGTTTGGAGAGCTAGAAAAAAAAAGTTCTTGAAGTACTACATATTAAGGCAGGTTTTCTTCAATCTGTTTTGCACTGATATCTTTCTGTAGATTCTTTTCCCCTTGCTCAATTTTTGAAGGCTGTTTCAACTTGGTACTTCAGGGGATGGACGTGTAAAGATGCCACTGAGTCCAACAGTTGCAGGTAGTCAGCAAAGATCATTTGGCTTGGGAGATAGTCTAGGTGATAGTGGCATCCAGCTCATGGAATCTTCCCTACACCCATCAACTAACAGTGTTTCACACAGTTATTCCTCGAGTAGCTTAGGACAAATGATTGACAGCAGTAGCATGGGTTCCTTCTGGACCCCACATAGAGGTCAGATGCGACTTCAAAGCAGGAGATCACAATCTCGAGAAGACCTCAATTCTTCATTGGCTGATGCACACATGACAAAGGTTTAGAGCATAATGTTTGGAAGGTATGTCCATCTCTTTCTTTCCAAATTACATATTTTCACACAGGAAAGGACTCGACAATCTTCAGCCACCAGTTCTTATTTGTTGAATTCTAGGCATACTTTCTAGCATGAGGAACTTCAGCTGAAAATTGATTCAAATTATTGCTACTGCTCAATCTATAGATAAGATGGTGCTTGCATGAATATATATTCTCATGATGCTACATTGAACAGGAATCTAGGTTTCTTTTTAGACACTCCAAAGAGATGTACCTGTTTAAAATGAGAATGCATGTAGAAAGGAGGTCACCTTATTTCAGACAAATGAAGGAGTTTTATGAAGGAAGAGAGAGAGAACACACAAAGGAGGATAAGATGTGTAACATCTTCCATAGGGAAAAGCAAAAATAATAAAAATGTTGTTTCCATTTTTGCTGAATATCAGTGAAAGAAACCCCTTTGGAATTTTCCGTTGGATGGGTGTGGACTAATCCATTCGTTACCAAAGAACACGTGCACGAGCTCACACACAGCAGGAGGCAATACTTTATACTTTATTTTTCTACCAAAATCATCATTAGTGTTTTTCTTATTAAGGACTGTGAGTCAAATAAATGTTCTGATGCTAGAAAGGACATCAGCTTTCCGATTTTTATTGGTCAGTTCTACACACTTAGACGGGAATCAATGTTCTGATAATTTTCATAATCACAACTCATTAATAAACATTATTCCTCAAGTCCACAATTTTAATTCCTTCAATTTTTCCCTCAGGGTAGCAAGGAGGCTTGGTCTAGAAAGTTCACAAAAATTTTCATGCTACTCTTTTCTGACATATTCACTCCAATCCCTTCCTTTTAACCAATAAAAAATGGAAAGCTGAGCGTCAAAACATTTATTTAGCTCACAGTTCTTAATAAGAAAAACACTAATGATGATTTTGGTAGATAAGCAGAAATATAAAGTATTGCCTCCTGCTGTGTGTGAGCGCATGCATGTGTTCTATGGTAACATCCATTAGAAAGTTTCAGACCATCTAATGGAAAATTCCAAAGGGGTTACTTGAGCTAGGTGGTTAAATACATTTCGTTGCTTTTTCTTGGGCATCAGTTGTGTAAAGTTTTTTGTTTTTCCTTATTATTTTTTTAATATTTTGTTTTTGATCAGTTGCCTGTTGCCACTGAGTATTTAGAGAAGTTAATTTGTGTGAGATCTTGATTACTCAATCCCTTACATTCACATCACAGTGTAAAGAATTCCGTTGTGGAGGTATTGATAAAAGCTGGTACGATCATTGACTCTGGCAGATTCTGCTGGAGTATGATTCAGGAGCCGCTCTCTGGCTTTCATTGCAAGAAGATCCAGTGTAAACAAGCTTACTGCACGTAGGTAGATTACTTACCTCACTGGTTTGAGTAACTATCATGTTCTACTGCTCATTAACCGATAATAACCTGATGCCCTTGCACCGTCAAGTAGTATTGCTCGATTGATCAGAGAAGGCCCCGTGACCATCCATTATCACGCAAAGCGTCTGCCTCATCACAAGTCAACAGTTTATTGCATATCATTTTGACTCAAATTTCATTAACAGAATCTTTTTTTTTTTCACTTTGCGGACAAGCAAGTGCATAGCAATAGTGAGATGAAACGTGATTGAAAACACGGATTCATATACAGTGGTGTACAATGTTATGCTACATGCTGTATTTTTTTTGTTGAAGTCATTTTATTGAGCGGCTGAGGAAATTATTTATGGTCGGTTGTTTTTGTTCCTTCTAATTCATTCTCTCTTTTATTTTGGGTTAGCTAGAAAGTAAGGTGGCAGATTTTGTTTCATTTTGTACCATTAACAAAAACCTAAATCTCCTCATTAAGTTATTAGGCACCTAGACTCAAAATATTTTGTAAAAGTAAATGATAAATTTTCCCTTCAGTCTTTAGATTTTTGAATTAGGCATTAAAGGTAATATATTCTTTTCATGGTGTTTCAATTATCATTTTTATAGTATATAAGATAATATTTTTTATTTTTATTTTTTTTATACAGTAAAATTACCTAGTTACTTTCTAAAATAAAAAAAAAATGTTAAAACTTATATTTAGATGTTTTTTAGTTTTTTCAATTTTTTTCTAGCAAAGTTAAATTACTTAATTATAAAATCTACTAAACTATCTTTAGGGCTATTTTTATCTTTCAATCCTAGTGTGTTGATTAATATCAAATTATATTAAGGATATTTTTGTATTTAAATAAATATGAAATATTATTAAAAAAACTTCTTGGTCCGTGCAATGAGTATTTGCTGTGAATTTACTGGGTTGATAGGTCTCAACTTTTTAGTGCTTGGGTCAGCAAGCAAGGTTGTTAAAAATATTTTTTTGATACGACATGAAAAATATAATATAAACTTGGATCGTAAAGTTGGTATGTAAAATCATAAATAATTTTTTTAACTAATTATATATCGACAATTCCAATTAAGAAATTAAATTCCATTAAAATATGATAAAGTGAGTCAAGAATATTATAATTAATGAGTGATTTAAATAAAATGAGAGAGATATAGTATGAATCAATAAATTAATGACATGAAAAAAATTAAAAGTCTCGGAATAAAACTTTTCAATATAAGGAAATCACTGAATAATAGGAAGTAAACATGAAACTTGATTGCTCTCATCATAATAAGTCCTAATGGATTTTTTTGGGCTACAAGTTAATGAGCCTAAACTAGTAATTAACTAACTTAAATTCATTAATGAAATAAACCCCTTAACAAAGTAAACATGAACCTGGTGACAACTTAGTTGTTCTCATCATGATAAATCATAATGGACCTCTTTTGGGCTGCAAGTTAATGAGCCTAAACTAGTAATTAACTAACTTAAATTCAATAATGAAATAAACCCCTTAACAAAGTAAACATGAACCTGGTGACAACTTGGTTGTTCTCATCATCATAAGTCCTAATGGACCTCTTTTGGGCTGCAAGTTAATGAGCCTAAACTAGTAATTAACTAACTGAAATTCAATAATGAAATAAACCCCTAAACAATGTCTAATGCACTAGAAAAAATTAAAATTAAAATTAAGCATAATTATTTAAAATTAAATAAATAATAAAATAGAATAATAAAAAAAGTTTTCATGTTAAAATTCCTCCATATAGTCCGAATCTCCAATTTTCACATATTCTTGGCAGATTTGAGTCTTGATTTCAAACATGTCGTTCTCTCTCATCAGAATAAATTATTGGGCCTACAATATATGATTGGAAAACTTCAAATATCTAGTTTCCACCCCAACTTCAATCGCAACAAAATTCTGTTGGTAGCTCCAGATATATCCCAAACAGTACATGAAGGTCTAGTTTGATATATTTGACAAGATTCGTCTACTAAATTTGACCCATTGAAATATTATGTTCTCAAAATCCATTTGAACTGAAAATTTATCACAATATATTTTCATGTGTCTAATAGTTTCCTATAAAATTTAAACTCTATTCAATGTACGGTTTGAAAGATATGCCCAATTTCACAAACTTGGTCAACAAACATTTTAAGGTCAAATTTGAACTTGAGTTGGTTCATATCATAAATTTAGTGAACTCATAAAATCAAATCGAGTTTACCAATTTTGCACGAGTGAAGTCTAATTTTACAGGTTTTCGAGTTTTTAGTCTGATTTTGCATTTTAGATACATGTTGACTCGTAAAATCATACTATTTCACGAGTTAACTCACAATTTTAACAACATTGTCAGCAAGTATTTGCCTTGGATTTCTCAGGTTGTAGTTCTTGACTCGTTGGTACTTCAGTCGATAGCTATTTGCCTTGGATTTCTAGGGTCATAGGTTGGGAATCGTCGCTTTGACCAATATGTATTTATCATGGATTTCTCAAGTCACTAGGTTTTGGCTCGTCGAAGCCCGAGTCAATAGGTATTTGTTTGGGATTTCTTGGGTCAGTAGGTCTCAACCCATCAAGGCCTGGATTGACATGTATTTGCCTTAGATTTCTTGGGTCGGTAGGTCTCAGCTTATCAAGGCCTAGGTCGGTAGGTTGTTTGTTGATGCTTTGATCAGTAGGTATTTGCCTTTGGTTTCTCATGTTGGAAGATCCTGGCCCATTAATGCTGCAATCGGTAGGTATTTCCATTGATTTATTAGGTCAATAGGTTCTAACCCTTTAGTGCCTAAGTCGATAGTTATTTGTCTTGGATTTCTCAAGTCTATAGGTCCTCGCCTGTCGGAGCTCGGGTTGATAGGTATTTGCCTTGGATTTCTTAAATTTGTATGTTCAAGCTTGTTGATGCTTGAGTCAGTAGGTATTTGTTTTGGATTTATCAGGTTGCTAGGTCTTAACCCATCAATGCTTGGTTTGGTAGTTATTTGCCTTGGATATCTCGGGTCAGTATGTCCCAGCATGTCGGTGCTCTGATTGGTATGTATCTGCATTTGATTTCTCGTGTGGTAGGTTTCGGCCTGTCAACAGGTGTTTGCCTTAAATTTCTTGTGTCACTAGGTCTTGGCTCGTCGGCGCCCAAGTCGGTAGGTATTTGCCTTGCATTTCTGTAGTTGGTAGGTCTCGACCCATCGATTCCTGAATTGGTAGGTCTTTGCCTTTGGTTTCTTGAGTTAGTAGGTCTAAGCCCATTGGGGCTCGGTTTAGTAGATGTTTGCCTTTTATTTATGGGGTTGATAGGTCTTTGCCCATCAAGCCTGGTTTGATAGGTACTTTGTCTTTGATTTTTTAGATTGGTAGGTCTAGGCCCGTCAAGGCTTGGTTCGATAGGTATTTGCTTTTTTTTTTCCAGATCAATAGATCTAGGCCTATCGAGGATCAATATGGTAGGTATTTTCCTTTAATTTTTGAGTCGGTAGGTCACAACCCATATGTAAAACCTGACAAATTTTGTCCTTGGTCAACCTATAATAGGAAGAATTGAGGGGGTATAAATCATCTAACTTTGGAGAAAAATGTAAAACCCAACAAAAATTTGAGCAAAAGACCGGTCAATGCTAAATAAAATCTAGGAGACCAAACTAGCTTCCTCTAGAGAGGGCTTGGGAAGGGGGGGAACCAGTTCTGGGATAACTAAAAGAAGAACAAAAACATAGTGGAACAACTCCCCAAACACCCTAGCACACTTATAGAGGATATAAATACAATGAGGAGAAAAAAAGGTGACTTTTCCTCTCCCTCAAAAATAGCAGCAGCCATTGCTTTAACTAAACCCTTTTCACCATGAAGAAATCGAATCAGAGCAACCTGCATGCAAGCCTCTTAAGTGAAGAGTGAGGAGAGAGTTAGGAGAAAGAAAAGGAAACAAAAGCCATAGAAGAAGGAGGAGAGTAGGAAGCTGGTTGGTGCTAGATGAGGGAAAGGAAGAAAACCTAAAGAACGAAGAAGAACAAACCACCCAAAACCTTTACAAGGGATGTTAAAAACATGAGGTAAGACCAATATCATCTCCTTAGCTGAGTGTTTCCTCACGGTTTGGGCAAAAGAGAGGGGCAAAATGTAAACACCAAAAAAATAAAAATAAAGTAAAGATGAAATGACTCCATCATTGCTGTTGATTTCTGAATCAACAGTGGCGCAGTTTGGCTGCCGATTTCTGAATCGGCAGTGATGCAGTTTTAGGCTGTCGATTTCTGAATTGACAGTGACACTGTAAAACCCAACAAAAATTAGTGTTGGACCGGCCTATCCTAAAGGAGAATTGGAATAGAAACCAACCCAAGATAACCCAAAAAGGGAATAAGAACAACCTTATCTAGTGCCCAAACACCCTACCTCATTAAGAGGGGGTATAAATGCAAGAGAGAGAGAGAGAAGGTGAACCTTCCTCTCCCCAAGACCCATCTGCAACTCTGCTGGAAACAACTTCCTCTCCCAAAAAGAACACTGAAATCGACTAGTTGCATGCAAATCTTCTAGGATGCTGTGTGAGAAGAGGGTTAGAGAGAAGGAGAAATGACCAAAAACATGGTGGAAGCAGGAGCTTAGAGCTTTTTCCAGAACCAGCAACAACCATTGCTACAACACACTCACCCCTTCTGCAAGCAGAAAACCAAACCCAACCAGCCTGTATGCCACTTTCTTTGAGCATGGAGTGAGAAGTGAGTTAGGAGAAGGAGAGAAAACCAAAACCATGGGAGAAAGAGGAGCTTAGAGGGTCGTTACAAGAATAAACTGGATTAAAAGGGAAGAATAGACCACCAAACCCCTTCCTAAAACTGTTGTGAACCATGAGGTATGAACCACAAACCTTCTCCACTGTTCTTGTAATTTTAGGATCAAAATGATGAAGAAAAACCCCAAGTAGATGACCTAGAATCCTTACACAGTTGCTAAGGAAAATTGGATTGAAGAATGAATATAAAACAGGGGTGAATGGGAAGCCAAATTTCAGAACACTTAACAAAGAAAATGGATAATTTAAATACACAAACTGAGGTAGAAGACTGGCCATGGTGGGGGGCTGGACATAATGCAAATATCAGGGGAAGTAAAACGGGAATTCCTTAATAGAACCTTAGACCATGCTGAAATCAAAACAGAAAACATGCTAGCGTTATTGACTTGATATTTGATTGTGTGTTTGCCGAAATTGTGTTGTCTGTAGTGAATCAACAATTCGTTGTTGAAATTGTGTTCTCTGCAGCGAATCAATGTTTGCTGCCGAAATTATATGGTAGCAGTGAATCAGCAATTCGCTGCTGAAATTATGTTGTCTACAGCGAATCAGCAGTTCACTGCTAAAATTATGTTATCTGTAGCGAAACAGTATTCGCTGCCAAATTTGTTTGGTCAGCAACGAATCAGCAATTCGCTGCTGAAATTATGTTGTCTGTAGCGAATCAGCAATTCATTGTCGAAATTGTGTTATCTGCAGCGAATCAATGTTCGCTACCAAAATTATATGGTCAGCAACAAACTACTGTTCACTGTCGAAATTGTGTTGTCTGCAGCGTTCGCTACTGAAATTGTTTTATCTGCAGTGAATCAGCAATTCACCACTGAAATTGTGTTTTCAGCAGCGAATCAGTGTTCGCTGCTGATTAGTACTTAAAAGTGCATTTTTATCAAGGTTTTATATCATTATTTTGCACTTGAAGTATCAATAACTCCTTAACTAAAGCATGTTTTATAATAACGTATCTAATAATATAAGATACCTTTAATTTATGGTAAATGTTCATCTTAAATGCAGGCCTATCACATAAATGAAAGAATTGATTGATGAGTTGAAGTACTGAAATTGAAAGGACAAAGAGATGGCCAAACTTAGAAAAGAGATGTTGGTGCAGTCCAAACTGGAACATTGTTCGGTAATCGGGCTATATCTGGAGCTGTAGATCTCGGATTTAGGTCTACTTTATATGGATGGAAAGGTAAGACATAGGCCTACAACTTTCATGCGGAGCCCAAGATTTAATAAGGCCGTTTTCGAGTCCAAATTGTAGCAACAATGAAGAAGCCCGAATCTGTCCTGCAACCCAGACACTGTTCAGTGTTCAGCCCATATCTCGAGTTCTAGAAGTCCAAATGATCTCAAATTTTTATCCTGGAAAGATGAGACAATTCCCTAGAACTTTCATGATTTAAGTTTGTTCAAATTATGACGTCATCAATGACGTTTTTGGCAGACAAGAAGATAAGAATTGTCACCAAGTCAAGATGTGGCCACCCACTCATCAATTAGTCAACAAATCAATAGTTCCGAATTTTGGCCTATAAAAGGAGGCATTTGCCATGTATTTAGGATCTTGGTGTTCAGATCAAGATCATGCTCTTGCTCTCTCTTTATATTTTGTAATGCTTAAGTTTTGCTTATATTAATTTCTTGCTTATGCTTTTCATTTCCTTTCCTTGTTTATTTATGTTTCTTTCTTTCATTATGTGTTGCTAAGTTAATTATGTCAAGGTGAAAAGGGTACACTAATGGTGTAAGAATAAGTATAATATAAACTTAACATGGACCTTAATGTTGGATACTAACATGGTCTATATTTGTTATCTTGTTCACTTTTAATACTTTGCTTGTTAAATGGTTAATCTAGATTTATGTTGTATAACACTTGGTACAACAAATACTTGGCACTTTCATAGCCCATACTGTATGGTATAACCGACACCTGAGCTATGAAAGGAACTTGATTTGTTGTTAACATAAGTTATATTCATGAATGCCTGACAACATTTACAAGTATTAGCATTATTCGAATAAGATAACTAATGTAATAATGTTAACAATTTATAATCTGATTGGAACCTCCTTTATGTGTGGTTTCCAATTGAATAAAAAGAGTTTATACTATACTTGTTTGAAATACCATTAGTGGATCCTCTAACCTTGACATTTGTTGTTATCATTGTTTAATCCTTACGTTAATCTTCCATCTCAAAGTCCTCATCAACTTCTTCCTCTTCTTCTTCACTATTATTATTATTGTTGTTATTGTTGTTGTTGTATTATTGTTATCTATAATTTATACAATTAACCTCCCTGTGGTTCGACCCCGGTCTTGCCGGGTTATTTATTACTTCGACACTCCTGCACTTGGGAGAAGACATCAATCTTTTGGTCGTGTCAAGTTTTTGGCGCCGTTGCCGGGGAGGTAAATTCTTGTACAAATTATAGTGTTTATTTTATTTTCTCTTTTTACTTTTCTTGTATTTAACTTTGTTTCTTTTGTGTTGTTTCTTTTTCTATTGTTTTTCTTTTCTTTCTTTTATTCTCTTCCTGCACGTGCATGAGAGTGTGGTCACGTACATTAAGTGGTAGACTTTGTAGGGTATCCTCATCATTTTCAGAAAATATGGCCGAAGAAGATAACCAATCGCTTCACAATGAGAATAATGAGAATATTCGGGTTAGAACTCTTAGAGACCACATGAATCCCACAAGAACAAGTGCACCTTCATGCATAGTTTTCCCTCCTGATGCATCTCATTTTAATTTTAAGACAGGCATTATTCAACTTTTACCATCTTTTCATGGTTTAGATTTAGAAAATCCATACTTGCATTTAAGGGAATTTGAGGAGGTCTGTAACACCTATAATGACTCAAATTGTAACATGAACACCATTAGGTTAAAGCTTTTTCCTTTTTCACTAAAAGATAAAGCTAAAACATGGCTACAAAATTTGAGACCTGGATTCATTCGTGCTTGGGATGAAATGCAACAACAATTTTTAAAGAAGTTTTTTCCGTCCCACAGAACAAACTCTTTCAAAAGACAAATAATCACTTTCACTCAAAAACCAGGAGAAACATTTTACCAATGTTGGGATAGGTATCGAGACTTGCTTAATACTTGCCCCCATCATGGTTTTGAAACATGGAGATTAGTTTCACATTTCTATGAAGGATTAACACCTAGAGATAGGCAAATGGTTGAATTGATGTGCAATGGAACTTTTGAAGATAAAGACCCTAATGAAGCAATGGAGTACTTAGATTTGCTAGCTGAAAATGCACAAAATTGGGACACCACAGGTACTTATGAGGCACCAAGTAAAACCCAACCTCATACATCTAGTGGGGGTATGTACAACCTTAGGGAAGATCATGACCTCCAAGCCAAGTTTGCATCCTTAGCTAGAAAAGTCGAGGCACTAGAATTAAAAAAGAGTGGTCAACTAAAATCTGTTCAAGACATTGTGTGTCAAATCTGTGAAACAAATGAACATTCAACCAATGACTGTCCAACTTTGCCCTCTTTTAAGGAATGTCTCTATGAACAAGCCCATGCTCTAAATAGTTTCCAAAGGCCCAATCATAACCCATACTCGCAAACATACAACCCTGGTTGGAGAAATCACCCAAATTTCAATTGGAAGAGTGAGAACAATAATGCTCAAACTTCACAGCCACCGTTTCAAGCACACCATAATTTCCAAAATTCTCATGGATATGCACCTCCTTATGCTCCGCCTCCTAGAAGAAATCTTGAGGAAACATTGCATGCATTTATGGAAAAGCAAGAGGCAATTAACACTCAACTTGCTCAAAGCATGACAGATTTTAAAGATACTCTTGCAAAGTTCACATCTGCTCTCAGTTTCCAAGAGAAAGGTAAGTTTCCATCTCAACCACAACAAAATCCCAAGGGGCAGTACCATGCAAATGCAAGTAGTTCGGGAAGCCAACACATGGATCACGTAAAATCAGTCATCACTCTTCGCAGTGGTAAGGTTATTGAAAAACCCATTCTTGAACCTTGTGAGAATGATGATGAGTCAATCTCTGAGGGTAAGGAAGGGGTTGAATCTGATCATTGCAAAGAAAAGACTGATTCTCCGCCAGCACTTCCATTTCCTCATGCCATGACCAAACAAAGGAAAGTTAATCACAACTCTGAAATCTTTGAAACTTTCAAACAGGTAAGGATCAATATACCTTTGTTGGATGCTATTAAACAGGTTCCTTCTTATGCTAAATTTTTGAAAGATCTGTGCACTGTGAAGAGAAAATTGAATGTGAAAAAGAAAGCCTTTTTAGCCGAACAAGTAAGTGCCATTCTTCAGAACAATAATGCATTGAAATATAAAGACCCTGGTTGTCCTACAATTTCTTGCTTTATTGGAGAACATAAAATTGAAAGAGCCTTACTTGATCTTGGAGCTAGTGTGAATTTACTTCCATATTCAGTTTTTCAAAGTCTCAATCTAGGTGAGTTAAAACCAACTTCTGTGACTCTTTTACTTGCCGATAGATCTGTAAAAGTGCCTAGAGGAATAGTTGAAGATGTGTTAGTACAAGTCGATAAATTCATTTACCCTGTAGATTTTATTGTCTTGGACACACAACCTGTTGAAGCATGTAATTCATTTCCTGTTATTTTAGGACGTCCGTTTCTTGCAACTTCTAATGCATTGATTAATTGTAGGAATGGACTGATGAAGCTATCTTTTGGAAACATGACATTGGAGATGAATATTTTCAACATTTGCAAGCAACCTGGAGATGATAATGATTTACAGGAAGTGGACTTTACTGAAAAATTAGTTCATGACCAATTTCAAACCACTTCCAGTGAAATTGAGATTGATGAATCTGAAGATTTGCAAATGGTTTATTTTCAGGAAGAATCAAAGGAAAATAGTTGGAGACCGAAAATTGAGAAATTGCCACCACGATCAATTGATTCCATACCTTCAAGTGTTCAACCACCAAAACCGGATTTGAAGCCGTTACCATTCAATCTCAAATACTCATTTTTGGGAGAAAATGAAACTTTTCCTGTAATAATCTCTTCCAAACTTAATGCACATCAAGAAGGTAAGTTATTACAAACTCTGAAAATGCACAAAAATGCATTAGGATGGACCATAGCTGACATAAAAGGAATTAGTCCTTTGATTTACACACACATGATCTATTTGGAGGAAAATGCTAAACCCTCTAGAGAAATGCAATGAAGGCTTAATCCTAATATGAAAGAAGTAGTGAAAAATGAAGTCATTAAGCTTCTAGATAATGGAATCATTTATCCTATTTCTGACAGCAAATGGGTAAGTCCTACCCAAGTTGTACCCAAGAAGTCTGGAGTCACTGTGATAACAAACGAGAAAAATGAGTTAATTCCAACTAGGACTATTACTGGTTGGCGCATGTGCATTGACTATAGGAAACTAAATTCAATGACTAGAAAAGATCATTTTCCTTTACCTTTCATGGATCAAATCCTAGAAAGAGTTGCAGGTCATGAATTTTATTGTTTCCTAGATGGCTATTCAGGTTACAACCAAATTGAAATTGCATTGGAAGATCAAGAGAAGACTACTTTCACATGTCCATTTGGTACTTTTGCATATCGAAGGATGCCTTTTGGATTATGTAATGCACCAGCCACGTTTCAAAGATGCATGCTCAATATATTTAGTGATATGGTTGAACGTTTTCTTGAAATTTTTATGGATGATTTTTCTGTTTTTGGCGATTCATTTGATGATTGTTTGACTAACTTAGAAAAGGTTTTGAGCAGGTGTGAAGAGAAGAATCTTGTACTGAATTGGGAAAAATGTCACTTTATGGTAACAAACGGCATTGTACTTGGTCACATTGTTTCATCCAAAGGAATTGAGGTTGACAAATCTAAAATCGAATTAATTGCTAACTTGCCAACACCAAAATCTGTTAAAGATGTTAGATCATTCTTAGGACATGCTGGTTTTTATAGGAGGTTCATCAAAGATTTTAGTGTGATATCTAAGCCCTTGAGTAACCTTCTAACAAAGGATAATATTTTTGAATGGAATGAACATTGTGAAGAAGCCTTTGTTAAACTTAAAAACCTGCTTACTTCTGCTCCTGTCATTCAACCTCCTGATTGGTCATTACCTTTTGAAATAATGTGTGACGCTAGTGATTATGCCGTGGGTGCTGTCTTGGGACAAAGAAAAGATAAGAAACCCTATGTGATTTACTATGCAAGTAAAACTTTGAATAGTGCTCAAATGAATTACACCACCACTGAAAAAGAATTACTTGCAGTAATATTTGCATGTGAAAAATTCAGGTCTTATCTTGTTGGCTCACCTGTTGTTGTTTTTAGTGATCATGCAGCATTGAAATATCTTCTTTCTAAGAAAGATTCTAAGGCTAGATTGGTTCGGTGGATTTTGTTACTTCAAGAATTTGATATCACAATCAAAGACAAGAAAGGCACCGAAAATGTTGTCGCAGATCACTTGTCAAGATTGACAACAGATTCGAGATCTGACATCACACCAATCGATGACTACTTTCCTGACGAATCTTTATTTTCTGTCTCTACAATGCCTTGGTATGCTAATATTGTTAATTTTCTTGTTTCAGGACAATTGCCGGCTCATTGGAGTACCCAAGACAAAAGAAAGTTCTTGAATGAAGTAAAGAACTTTTATTGGGATGACCCTTATTTATTCAAATATTGTCCTGATCAAATATTTCGAAGATGCATTCCTGACAATGAGGTAAGTAGTGTCATTAAATTTTGTCATTCTGAGGCATGTGGGGGTCATTTCTCATCAAGAAAGACCACTGCAAAAATCCTACAAAGTGGATTTTACTGGCCCACCATGTTCAAGGACTCACATGCATTTTGCAAGACTTGTGAAAATTGTCAAAAGTTGGGATCTATTTCAAAACGTCATATGATGCCCTTAAATCCTATTCTTAAATCATTTCTTTAACAATACCCCCCCCCCCCCGCTCATATGGATATAAATAATCCCGCTTATATGGCCACCTTAAAACTTTTTTATCAAAAGCCCCCTCTCATGTAGTCAACTTAAAAACAAACAATTTGATCAGTATTTTATTCTATATTTCTTTTCAAGATGCATTTCATAAATAAATAAAATTTTGCATTGTCATTATCAATTATCATAAATAAAAGGCCAGTTGATGAGCACTACTTGATTTTCCTAACAAACAACTCTATCTATTAATGATCCAACACCAAATATTTCTCCTAAGTCTAAGAGACATCCATATTAGTATCCAACATTTATTTCAATTTTCCATACATATATAAAATTTTCAGCACCAAATATAAATATTTGCATTTATATTTTTGTGTCCCTCATTTATTTCCATACATATAATTTTTTTATATTTTTAAATTGCTCGATTAGGCTCAATTACATCTAATTTCACATCAACACCTACCAATCCAATTATTCCACATTACCCATTTATATTTAAACGTAGAATCCTCATATCCCACAAAACCAAATTCTTAGTTCTAGTATATCATTAAACACTAACATATCAAATTCACATCCAAACAAACAAATTTAACCAAACAATCAAGATTGAATTTCTAAGTTTTTTCAAAATTTACTAACAATTCGAATGAAATTCATGATTTTGTCATGACTTCCTCAATCAATTTTCAAACATGTTATTGTCACACCAAAAATATAAAACACAATTCAAATCAACAATTTCACATGCAATTTGAAAATTTTCCAATTTCTATATTAACAATGAAACAAAACAACAATATTGATTTAATCTTTCCTCTTTTCTAATTCAAGTATTAATAGCCCAATTAAAACCCAAAAGATTCACATCTTAGCCCAACAAAATCAATTAACTCAACATGCCATTTCTTTTCAAACTTGTATACTCAAATTCTCAATTTCATACAAAATTTAATATAAACCCTTTCACTACCATTACCAAAACTTACAAGAACATGGAATCAACATCATTCAACTAAACTTCGAGATCACTTCTAAAATTTCTCAAAACTCACAAACTAATCATTCAGCTAATTTTAACAACTTTTATAATTATTTATAACTTCCACAATTCATTACTCAAACATGATAATTTCAATATCAAACACACAATACATAAACCAATTCAATCAATTTATCACTTAATTATAAAAATCCCTAACCTCCAAGCAAGGTTGGTCGCTTAACCAGTAAAGAAACCATGTTCTTGTTTTTCGTTTATTCCATGACATCTATCTCATTTATTATCACACAATCTAATCCACAATTCTATTAAGTTAAATATATACTTTCACTTCCAAGTTCCTAAAATCTCATATCCACATTTTTTGAAACTTCCATTCCAATATGTAAAATGTGTAGTAATCCAATATTCTATCTCAACTACAACTAATTAGGATTACACATAATTCATAACATTCAATATTATCAAATTTCACATCCAAAATTTTCCAAGACATACATACATTATGTAATTCACATATCCAACCAAAACCTTATCCCAAACATAATTTCTCATACCTAAACATTTAATAAACTACACTATCACAAGAATTGAACCAATCTTCCATCTCCCCCAAATGCCCCCATGGCCGGCCTTAAGTAAAATTAATTAGCCTTTGTTTTATTTCAATTTTTCTCTTAGATTATCATTCCCATCATCCATTCATCTCTATTTAATCAAATTTACTACAAAACACCCATTTCCCCAAAATTTTTCATGAACCCTAGAATTGAAAATTTTTGGTTTTTTTCAATTTTCACACAATTTACTCAAATTCAATTTATTATTATGCATTCACCTAACCCAATAATAATAATACACAACCCAATTATCATTCAAACACTAAAAGTCTCATGAACTCAAATTTCAAGAATTGGGGTTTCATAATTTAAAATAATAAAAAACCCAACTAATAGTTGAAATTAATTATTTAGAACTTACCATAACCAATAAACTCAATGGAAGTGTTTTCTTGTAAAGAATTCCAAGTTTCCACCTTCCTCTTCAACTTCCCATAATTTCCCTCTTTAAAACCCCAAGCTTCCATCCTTACTTTCTCTCTTAATTTCTCATATTTGATTTGTTAACAAGTGGAACAAACATCCAAATCATCTTCCATACTCATAATCCAAATAATTTTGAAGAAAAAATGAAGAAGAAAGGAAATTTTTCCATTCCTTTTTCCCTTAAGACAACCGATAGGAATTTATAGGGAGAGAAGATGATTTGTATTCTGAAAATTACAAAAAAAAAAAAACAACCCTTTTATGTCTTAGGTGTATTTTCTATCAAATCCCTATTCGTCGGTATTTTTCACGTACAATTTTTTTTTATATCATTTCATAATTTCTATAAATTTTATTATTTTTTAGTTATAAATTACGCTATTAAGCATGAGTTTCCCTCGATCATCGATATTTTTGTGCATGTATTTGTACTTTAATTTTTTCAGGGTATTTCCACCAATTTACCAAAACTTTTCACCTCTAATAAAAAATTTCCCTTTAATTTAATTATTTTTCAATTTGAGGATTTCCCCTATTTAACACTGGTTTACAGTTTTTTGACCGAGGGTTTTTGTAAATCCCCGGTTATAATTTTTTCTAGGTTATTAAAATATGAAAAATTTAATCGATAGTAAAATGAGTTAAATTAAATTAAAGAAACCTTAATCAAGATAAAAATGGTGAAATTAATAAAATAAAAAGTGAATATAGTATTAAATTGTTAGAACAGTTTGTGGGTACAAAATGAATATGTAAGACCAAGAGGGGTCAATGTTCAAATAATAAAAGGTTAGGGGTTTATGTACAAATGATAAAAAGGGGTGGGGGTAAAGGTGCAATCAACAAGAAGATAACACTATAAATACCATTCTATTTTCATTCTTGCGGTGACTTGTAAGAGCAAGAGAGGGTTTAGGGTTCTTTGATCTTTTCTTCTCATTCCTTATCTACACCAAAATGTTAACGTAGAATAGTTAAAAAAGAGTCAATAAGTGATAAAAGAGAGATATTTGGGTGGTTTAGAGAGTTTAGAGATAGGTTGGGGAGAAGACATATAGATGGCATAAACATCGACAGCTATAACGCCACCTTCCACCTTTAGATTACAACAACATTTGGATATGTTGTTCTCCTTCATGTCTTGTACATTATCATTAAAGGGATCTTCTATTTTAATCTCCATTTGAGAGATACAATGGGAGGAACATTTCTATGAAACTACACTTCTGGACAGTCTTCCTCGTCGACCATTTTCTCTTTCGTCCACCGTTGGATCAGGCTATGATTTAGATATGTTGCTCATCCAGATGCTATCTAGATTCTGAACGATGAAGATAAAAAACAAACACTCCAAACAGAAGTTATGCTTTGTACACAGTAGGTCTGCAAGTTTTAGGTCAGTTCGGTTAAACTCAAGTTTCTATAAATTTCACCGTTGGATGAAGTTGATATTTGGATATGTTATACTTATAATAATGAATTACAACTTGAACATACAGATTGTTTAGAATATTATTCATTTGTTATTTATGATTGTTTGAAACTGTTACCAAAATTTGTTTTGTGTGAACCAAAACTGTCCTAAAATTAAAAGGAACTAGAGCATTAGAAAGACTTTAGGGCTGTTGTGGCAGCCCTGGAAGTCTATGTTTGGGGGGGGGGGGGGGGGCTAGAGTGATAACCTTAAGTGTAGAGTTGTTAGGGATCAAAAGTGTCTCCAAGAAACTAAAGCAAGGTTATTATGATAGCCCTACTAGTGGGTGTTAAAGGGCTGATTTGGACAGCCCCAAGAATAAACAATAATGGAAAACTAGAGTCCTATATAAAGTGATTAAGGTAAGGTAAGTTTGGGTTAAGAAATTAGCTTGGAAAATTCTACATGGTTCGGGTTAATGGGTGGCTATGTGAACGTGAAATAATTATCTAATTTATATATGGAAATCTTGCATGAAATCATATAATGATGCTTACTAGTTGATAAGAAAATGCTGAAAAAGGGAATGAATTATATTAAATGATGGTCTTGTGTAGAGTAGGAGAGGCATCGACTGCGGTACCCTAAGCTAGCAGAACGAGACCACTGAGAGGAACAGGTAAGTGTTTACCACCTTATCTCTTTATATTTTGAAGAGTTTAATACATTCTGAAATTTTATTTGTTTATGTTTTATGTTGATTTACGATAGTAAAGGATGAAAAAATTGAGTGTGGAAATAGGATTAAACATGATAGCTTGTGTCATGAGGGTTGTCAAGAAAAAACATTGAATAAGGTTAGTGTGCTTATTATCCTAATTTCTAAGGACAACTCAGATTGATATAAAAGCTAGGCACATGAGTGGGGGTAAGGAAAATTAGCTGCCCATATGAAGAGCAAAAGAGGGAAAGGGGGAAATTATGGTTTTCCTTAATGAATTTATTATAATAGGTTGTTTCTAATGTGAATGTGTGTGAATTGAATGAATTTATCATGAAATGAATGAGGAAACTTGTTGTGATGTCGCGGTCACACAAATTAATTACCCTAGCTTAAAACACAACACACAAGATAGTATAGAGCAAGCAAGAGGTCGATCCCACAAGGAAGGTTCAAGTCAAATTTTTATGTTAAATGATATGCAATTTGGGGGGGTTTGAACGTTATCTAGGGTAAAGCAAAAGAAAATAGAAAACTATCAAGCGAAATTAAATAAAATCAGAAAATTATCAAGAGAACAAACATTGGTCGCAAGCACACATCCACCTACAGAAATAAGAACTAATCATGGAAACGAAACATCAATTTATATTCTGAATATTTATCTCTTCTTAACATTGGTTAGTTAACGGATCCGCCGTATAACTAACCCTAACTATCAAACAACCACAATATCCACACTAGTAATTTAATTCAATGGCAACCTTAATAACTAGATAAGTTGATTAATCAAGAAAACATAACTGTCTGCAGTCTATGTTTGATTTGATTGAATGTTCTCCCTAAGATTAATAACGTAGATCCACCATAATTATTAAACTCAGTTGCTTCACAAGTTCATATACCACAACTCCGGTTTTCATATCAAACTTAGCAATAGATTGTCTACAATAGTAACTTAGAGTCCGCTCTAGCAATTAAAATAAAAAATCGAAGGAAAAATAAGCATAGGAGAACAATCATATTCATCATATAAACTGAAAATAAAAGGTAAAATAAATCTCACAGTTCTTGAAATCTGAAGGTTTTCGTGTCCTTGCAACCAAGAAAAAGAGTTTAGCCTTGCATGTTTTTTAAACAACTAATCAAAAAGGAGGAATGCATGATTTCAGGTTTCTTAGAGGAAGAACGCATTTTTCTCTTCTTGGTTGGCTGCCGCCCTTCTCTTCTCTCATTCTTTTTTTATTCTAGGAAACCCTAGTCTCTATTTTACAGAATAATCCTCCCTTAAGTAGACAGTTTACATTTAAGTACTTCAATAACTATTTCCCTCAAAAAGAAGAAATAGCCTTGTATGAAATCTTCAAGCTTTGACTTAGAGGAGCTAAATTGCTGAAATAAAAACTTGAATATCGGTTTAGATGCTTCGAAACATAATTTGGACTCATTTCTTCACAAAACCTGTTTGCTGGTAGAATTCAGTTGTCATCTTTGAAAAATCATATCTCCCTCATATGACATCGTTGATTTTGAACGTTGATGGGCCTTTGAGTTAGGAATCCAACAAAATTAAGTTTGCATCAATTGGACTTCTGTAGCTCCAAATATTCAAGTCGGAATGGCTGAAGGTCAACACTGGCAAATTGCGAGATTTGACTTTGAAAGCTGCGATTTCCATGCTCTTCCTTATTTTATCTACTTACTTTAGATTTCTAGAAAGGTATGGATGTTAGCTTTTTAATTCCATTGGAATAACTTCATTTCAACCTCTAGAACTCACGCTCTGCACAAAACATCGACTGAAGGTCAAATCTGTCAATTACCTCCAATTTACTTTGTTTTGCATCTTTCATCCAAAAATGCATTCAAAACATAAAACAAAGAATATCAAGGCATTTTATATATAAAGCATAGGCAAAACACTAGTTAAGTATGGGTGAAACTATCGAATAATATGGTTGCATCAAATACCCCCACACTTAGCTCTTGCTCGTCCTCGAGAAATGATAGGTAAAATCAAATTGATATTAAATTAAATCAAATCATTATGACTAATCTCCTAATCTGCCATCAATATCCAAGAATATATGCATTATAAACAAGAATACAATTAAGAAGGATAAAGAGTATAAATTTTCATGAATTTATTTACATGCAAACTTCAAAACTCAATTAATCATCGGGATTTAAATGAAATCTATGTCATACCAAAGTGATAGGTCCTCTCATTGATATACACTCCAACACTCACGTGTTTAGGGCTTATGTGTTTAAATCTCCCAAATTCAATCAATGAATATTTTCTACCATAAGCTTGCTCTTCAATCTCATCTCTATTACTAACATATTACAAGCAATGCATGAATCAAAAGGTCTTATTTTCCGGTTGTAATGGGGTTAAGGTTAAGGTGAGGTAAAAGAGAGTAAAAGAAAAGGTTCAAGCCAAAGAAAGTAGAGCATTCTGAAAAATGATATTTCAAACAAGATATTCCACCAAAGCACATACATTTTCCATCTTTAATCACCAATGCTTAACTTCTTTTGATTTCAAGCTCTTTCAACATAAAATCTTAAGAAAATAAAGGAACACTTCTTCTTCTTCTTTTCTTTTTTCTTTTTTTTTTTTTTTCTTTTTCACCTTTGGCAACTTTACCCATCTTTTCATCAAACATCACTTCTTCTTTCTTTTCACATAATTTCCAACCATAATTCCATGAGATATCACAAGTATATGCTCTACTAATCCTTGGCCAGGGAAAAAAAACATATAAAAAGTTAAGGCTTATACATGGATAAACAAAGAAAAGATAAACAAGCTCAAAAGGGACTCACTAAGGATAATATGTTTTATGTTGGCTTTTTGGCTCAAGTGGTTAAAATTCCTAATGCCTTTATCATCTTCATGTATATATGTAATGTAAATGTAATCTCAACAAGATATGAAGCAAGTTCTACAGATACATACCATTGAAAGAATGCACAATCAAATAATATAATGTTGAAGGCTCAAAAGCTTGCATTGGTATAACACTATAAAGTCAACATGACATATTCTCAAAGTCAATCCCTAAACCAATTAAACCTTAAAACTTGCATGCACCCTCCTTCATTCGATTTATATCTTCATCTATCTCAATTAATTCTTATATATAATACTCACATTCTCATAAACCAATAGGAGTTCAAAAGATTAAACATAGAAATTTTTTTTTTTTTGGAACAATAAAGAAAACCAAAATAAGAAAACCAACATTCTCCCAATACCCCCACATTTAAAACACAACATTGTCCTCAATGTTGAAATAAAAGAAAAGGAATATAAGAGAATGATAAAAATAAAGTAAAATGCGAAAAATAAAAGATAGGAAAAAGAAAGCAAATCTGATTTTTCTTTTCTTTTTTGCTGGGTTGCCTCCCAGTAAGCGCTTTTGTTTTATGTCATTGGCTCGACATGCTACATGCTCATTTTTCATAGATTGGTTCAGCTAACTCCATAAAAGCGGTGAGTTCTGTCGTCCAACCTTCATAGGAAGGTTTCAAGCGATGCTCATTGACCTTGAGTACTTTGTTGGTTTCTAAACTTGTAATTTCAACTGCACTATAAGGAAAAACATTAGAAAAAACAAAAGGTCCAATCCAACGAGAGCACAACTTTCCAGGAAAAAGTTTCAAACATGAATGATAAAGAAGGACTTTGTCTCCAACATTAAGCTCTTTTCTTGTAATCATTCGGTCATGAAGAATCTTGGTCTTTTCTTTGTAAATCATTGCATTCTCATAAGCATCATTTTGTATTTCTTCCAACGTAATTCCAATCCTTTTAGGCACCAAAAGGATAGGCATCACCCATTCACTGTCCGTGATGGGGTAAATGACTCTTGCATCATGGAGGACAGTTTGCAAAGCTTGCAAATCTAATGTCGATTCATGCACATTTTGGGCAACAAATATATTCCTCTCCATCTCTTCTATCTTGGTAAAATCATAGTCATTGCTTAAAACCACACTTAATCCATCCTCACAATCAAAATCACAAACTTGCTGCACACACTTATCAACTTGGTCATATCATGTGATAGAATAAACATTACTATAAGGATATGTCATTGCATCATGAAAATTAAATTCAATTTTTTCATCTCCTACCTTCATAAACAAAGTATCATTGCCACAATCAATCTTTGTATTGGCAGTTTTTAAGAATGGTCTCCCAAACAATATAAGAGTGTTGTTTGATGAATCACAAGAATCATGTTCCATATAAAGAATATAAAAGTCGCATGGAATAACCAAACTATCAATCTTGACTCGGACATCTTCTATCATACCAAGTGGATAAACAAAACTACGATCCACAAGTTGTATTACAATACTAGTTTTATTCAAAGGCTCTAGACTAAGAGAATCATAAACATGTTTAGGCATAACACTAATGGATGCACCTAAATCACATAAAGCCCTTTTAAAACTAACATTACCAATAACACATAGGATAGTAAACGCACCTGGGTCTTTTTGCTTCAAAGGCATATTCTTTTGAACAATAGCAAATATAACTTCACCCATACTTACCATTTCATGACCTTTTAGCTTGTAAGCTCTCTTAGTAGTACACAACTTCTTCAAGAATTTAGCATACTTGGGAATTTACTTGATAGCATCAAGCAAAGGAATGTTGAGTTCTACTTTCTTGAAAACCTCTAAAATATCTTTTTCTTTGTCCTCTTTCTTTGACCTAAAAGAACTCACAAGAAAGGGTGGAATTATTTTAAAACTGGAATTCATTGAGTGAGGAGTTACCTTTGGAGTGTTGGTCATTGTTTCAGTTTGTGGAGGAGGAGGGTGTTTCTTCTTTGTACTCAATTCGATTTCTATCTCTTCTTCTTCCTCCATCTCAATTTGTTTCGACCTTTGCCTTTCAAGTTCTTTCCCACTTCATAGCATGATCGCACTAATATTCTCTTTTGGATTCAATGTTTGGGAAGGCAATTTTCCATTGATTTGTGCTTCTAATTTCCCTACACTCGAAGCTACTTACCCCATTTGCTACTCCAAGTTGTGAATACTTGACTTTGTTTCCTGTTGAAAAGACATGAAATTTTGTTGCAAGGAACTTTCACCTCTTGTACATTGCCATAAGCCAAAGAACGCACAAGATAAGTAAGATCATTAACTTTATTCTCAAGGTTAGAAGTACTTATCTCATTTACTCGTTTGCTTTGGAAGTCTCCACATGTGCCAAATTGTTTCGAGTTGGCTATCATATTTGAGAGCAATTGGCATGCAGCCTCGGGTGTCTTGTCTACCAATGCTCCTCCACTTGCCACATCAATGATACTACGATCAATAGGCATCAATCCTTTATAAAAATATTGAATGAGAGCTGATCAGGTATTTAATGATGAGGGCATTGAATGCAGAGTTGCTCAAATCTTTCCCAATACTCGGAGAGTGTCCCTTCATGAGATTGCCGAATCGCACATATTTCTTTCTTTATGTTGGCAACTCGAGATGCTAGGAAATACTTTTCAAGGAAAATCTTCTTCATGTCATTCCAAGTTTCAATGGAACTTGAGAGAATAGAGAAAAACCACATCTTTGCTGCCCCTTTTAGAGAGAAAGGAAAAGCTTTCAACTTAACATGTTCTTCATCAACTCCATTTGGTTTCATGCCAACACAAACCATATGGAACTCCTTGAGATGAGTACGAGGATCTTCTCCAGCAAGACCATTGAATGTTGGTAGCAAATGTATAAAACCAGATTTGAGCTCGAAGTTTACATTATTGTCGATGTTTATGCACAATGGTTGATTTTCCACATTAGGAGCAACAAGTCCTTGAGTGTTTGTTGTCGTTCAACAGCCATGGTGTTGACGCGAGCTTCCTTTTGTAACCTGCGTAAAGTGTTTTCTATTTCGAGATCCACCTGCACTTGACTCTGGTTAGTAGAACGGGTTATAGGCATAAATTGTCAAGAAAACTCAAAAGAAACCAACCACACAAGAGATAAAAAAAAAAAAAACAATGCAAATTGTACGAAAATCCTATGCTAGAAAACTAAAACTACCTAAAAACCCTAGAAAACAGTGGAATTTGGCCTCGATAAGGTGGGGCTTGTGTTTTATCACTAGTCCTGTTCAGAACATCATTTCCCTTTAGAAAATAATAGGCCAATACCTAATTCCACCAAAAAATATATTTTGAACAGTACCACCATAGTTTTAAGACTCGGTCCAAGGCCCGGGTTCCGGGTTTTGACCGGGTCGGCTAGGTTAGTTTTTTTTAAAATCAAAACGACGTCGTTTTAGTAAAAAAAAAAAAGTCAACGGGTTTGCAACCAAGTCTTGCCGGGTCAACCGGATCGCCAGGTCAGCTGGGTCACACCAGGTTTTTCCTTCCCCTATTTTTTCTTCAACCCAACCCGGTTCCAGCCCCAGTCGGCCGGGTCCCGGGTCGACCTGCCGGGCCAGGTTTCAAAACTATGAGTACCGCTGCTGTAAATGAACAGTATCGCAGCAAGCAAAAATTTTGTTTCTCTTTTTTTTTCAGAAAAATAAATAACAATCACAGCAAATAAAAATGATAGCACAAGAATCAGCTAAAATTACTTCCCTGGCAACGACACCAAAATTTGTTATGATGTCGTGGTCGCACAAATTAATTACTTTAGCTTAAAACACAACACACAAGATAGTATAGAGCAAGCAAGAGATCGATCCCATGAGCAAGGTTCAAGTCAAATTTTTATGCTAGATGATATGCAATTTGGGGGGGGTTTGGATGTTATCTAGGCTAAAGCAAAAGAAAATAGAAAACTATCAAGCGAAATTAAATAAAATCAGAAAATTATCAAGAGAACAAACCTTGGTCGCAAGCACACATCCACCTACAGAAATCAGAACTGATCATGGAAACGAAACATCAATTTATATTCTGAATATTTATCTCTTTTTAACATTGCTTAGTTAACGGATCCGCTGTATAACTAACCCTAACCATCAAACAACCACAGTGTCTACACTAGTAATTTAATTCAATGGCGGGCTTAAGAACTAGATAAGTTGATTAATCAATAAAACATAATTGTCCGCAGTCTATGTTTGACTTGATTGAATGTTCTCCCTAAGATTAATAACGTAGATCCGCCACAATTATTAAACTCAGTTGCTTCACAAGTTCATATACCATAACTCCGGTTTCGATATCAAACTTAGCAATAGATTGTCTACAATAGTAACTTAGAGTCCGCTCTAGCAATTAAAATAAACAATCAAAGGAAAAATAAGCATAAGAGAACAAACATATTCATCATATAAACTGAAAATAAAAAGTAAAATAAATCTCACAGTTCTTGAAATTCAAAGGTTTCCATGTCCTTGCAACCAAGAAAAAGAGTTTAGCCTTGCATGTTTGTTGAACAACTAATCAAAAAGAAGGAGGAATGCATGATTTCGGGTTTCTTAGAGGAAGGAGGTGCTTTTCTCTTCAAAGTAGTTTCAACTCCTTTTACCTTGTCTCTCACTTTACCCACCTCAACATCCATCTTTTAGGCTTCTAACACTTTATCCTGAAGTATTGATCATACTTTTAATTGCACCAACAAGGGACCCACCAATCCAACTTCCAATCGAGCATCATTTTGTTTTCAATTCAACTCATTCCTTTTTATTCCAATCCATGGACTCATCCATAACAAATTTATTTTTTAGATTGAGAACATCAGCAACATCATTTGCTTTCCCTGGGTGGTAGTCTATTATACAATCATAATTTTTAATTAACCTCACTCACCTTCTTTGTCGCACATTCAATTCCTTATGCGTCATCAAATATCTCAAGCTTTTATGATAAGTAAAGATTTAAACTTAAGATCCATACAATTAGTGTCTTCATATCGTTAAGGAAAACACCACAACCACTAACTCTAGGTCATGAACTAGATAATTTACTTCATGAGGCTTCAGTTGCCTTGATGCATAAGCCATTGCCCTTCCATGTTGCATCAAAACACAACTCATCCTTAAAGCATCACTGTAAACCACAAGTCCTTCAGATCCTGAAGGAAGTGTTAGTATTGGGGCAGTAGTAAACCTCTTCTTCAATTCTTAAAGTTTTTTTCACATTCCTCTGACCATTCTCACTCTACTTCTTTTCGAATCAATCATGTCAAAGGTGTTGCTATGGTTGAGAACCATTCATTAAACCTTTTATAGTATCATGTCAACCCAAGAAAACTACAAATTTCTATGACATTTACCAGTCTCTCCCACTTCAGTGCTGCCTTAACCTTCCTAGGATCCAAATATCCCTTATAAAGATATGACTTGTCTTATATAAAACATTTTTTTTAGTCAAAATTCACACTTACTCAACTTGGCATACAACTTTCGATCACTCAAAGTTTACAATACACACCTTATGTGCTCTTCATGCTCCATATAGGAACTTGAATATATCAAAATATCATCTATGAATACTACCATAAAATGATCTAAATAAGGTCAAAAAACCTGATTCATGAGACCTGTGAACATGGCAGGAGCATTTGTCAACCTAAACAGCATTACCAGGAACTCGAAGTATCCATAGCGAGTCCTAAAGCAATCTTTGGTATGTCTTGCTCCTTAATTATCAGCTGATAATACCCTGACCTTATGTTTATATTTGAGAATACTCTAGCCCATTTCAATTGGTTGAATAAATCATCTATTCACGAAAATGAAAATTTTTTCTCCTGCAGCTGGATTTTAAATTCAGCCAATTCTGCAAGTGCCATTTTATAGAGCGACTGAGCTATAAGAGATACGTTAAGAAGTACATCAATGGAAACTTCCTTTCCAAAGGCAACCTTGGCAACTCTTCTGGAAACATATCTAGATATTCCTTTAAAATCCCTTTAAAATCAAAAGATTATTTATCTCATCCTACCTTGTTCAACATCCTCATATATACAAGGTAAGTCGAGCACCCTTTTCTCAACAGTTTCCTAACAGTCATAGCTGAACCTACACAATTTGGTAGAACATTTCTTTCTCTCCTAAAAATTACCCCCTACCATCTATTCCCTAAAGGGTTATTGCTTTTGCAAAGCAATCCATCTAAGCCTTATGTTCACCCAACCAATCAATTCCTAGAATTAAATCAAAATCATATAACTCTATAGGCATTAGATTCAGCTCCATGTCCAGGTCCCTGTGTTTACCCTAACATCTTTATACATTGGATTAATTAGAAATTCAATTTCATAATTGGTTTTGTTTTGCCTTCTATGAGGTTATCACTGTCTCAAAAAAAAAAACATTTTGGTATTGGATTGATGTTTGATTTCATAATCGTCTAATTGTTATCATATAATTAAATAAAAAAATATTTTAAAAAAATTATAATCTCAGTGGAATCCATAACCTGGTTCACAAGTTTGGAGGGCTAGCCCGGGTTACCTGATTCATAGGTTTGACGAGTTTACCTATCGATTGGATGTGTTTTTTTTTTTTGTCTTTTAATTGTTTTTAATTTATTTTTTTTATTTCATCCTTAATATTGGATTGATTGAGAAATAAATTGCATGATTGATTTTTGTTTGCTTTCTATAGGGATAATTATCTCAAATAAGTGTCTATTTTTATCATATAATTAAATATAAAAAATTATAAAGAAAAAAATTATTAAATCCAATTGATTCCATGACCAGGGTGGTGGGGGGGATCAAAATTGATTCATTTTGTCATTGTTTCGATATTTTTTTAAAAAAAAATTGTTTTAAAATCTAAATCATGTTTTTACCAATCATCAAAGTTGTATTTAAACCCATAAAATTAATCAATTTAAATCAAGCTATCTCTCATACAATTTAAATAGAAGCTCGAGACAAAAAAAACAATTGAGTCCAGAAATTTTAAATTAATCCACTTAATTAAGTTGAATAATACTATCAAAAAATAATAATGCACAACAAAACTGGAGCAATAAACCATTACCCTTCTATGCAAAGTTGCAAACGGTGCATCAACAACCAACTAAGAGTGTGTTTGGTATTGTGGTAGCTGTTGTGGTTGTGGTTTGAAAAAAGTTATTTTATAAAAAGTACTTTTAGTTGAGGTTGGTTTGAAAAAATATATGTTTGGTTAAAACTGTGGTTGAAATTGAAGTTGAATAAAAAGTAGTTTAATGTGATTGGTTACAAAAATACTTTTCAAATTAAGGTTATAAAATAACAAAAAAAAATTAATAATTTTTAATTTAAATATTATAAATTTAATTACTGTTATTATATTATAAAATAAATAATACTTAATATAAAATATTTTTTATTTTTCAATTAAATTATATAGAAATCTGAACACTTAAAACTACAAATTGTTTGATGTTTTGTTATTTTTTTCTGAAAAATCACAATCTCTAGTTGTTTTCAATATGATTTAAGAATACTTATATTTTGTTAAGAATACTATTTACTGCACTTTGAACCCTTTCATTGGCTCAAACCCTGGCATTGATATTAAAAATATCCATAGTGGACCCTGGTTTGAAGAACATGAGAGAGCTCTCACTTCTCTTTCACTCCCTGACAAAAACTTCACTGGTTACCACGCAGACGCAGGTAAAGCAGCTTGGAGCTGCTTTCAAAGAAACGCAGATGCGTCCGCATATTTTGGTAGGTCCCATTAACAGTAAACAATGGTTTCGCATTTACCAAACAACTAATACTTGCGGTGACAACTAAACTGATACTTGCGGTGACAACTAAACGTGGAAGCTACCACGCAGCCAAACACTCTCTAAAAAGAAAAGGTGCCGTAATGCAATAAATAAAAATCTTCGGTTTTCTTTTCTTTTATCAAAAATAAAATCTTCATTCAATCCATAACAAATAGAGTTTTTTTTTTTTTCTTCCTGCTTTTCAAAATGTTTTTAAGATTATTTTTTACTTAAAAAAATATTAAATTAATATTTTTAAATTGATTTTTTATGTTAAAATTAAAAAAAAATCTAAAAAAGCATATATTTTTAATTGAAAAAACATATTACCAAAAACGCACAAGCGATCCCTGCGGTGCAAAATGACTCGGGCTGGGGTACTACACCTTTGTATAAAGTTTCTGCATCCACATCGTTTGGTATAAAATACATTCTATTTGATCACAATAAGAACAGCTCATCTAACAAACTACAGAAGAATATCAACAAGAGAAAAAAATGAATCAAAATCAAAATTTGAACCAACTCCTCATTTTTAAACCCAAAAGATTAAATTTTAAAATAGAATTGAACTTGTAGAGCTTCATAGGCCTAAAATTATCCGTATCTGATCCGGAGGGTGCCTTGCCAGTGATTGGGGCTCTGCATAGCCATTCTTGGGATCCATTATTGCCGTGTAAATAAGCGCATAAGCTTCAGCAAGAGACCGAGCCACCTGTATACCAGCTTCAGAGCGCAACTTTGGAACCTGCATCTGCTCAAATTCAGGAAGGGAACTCTCATTTCCTATAATAAGCCCAAAGAATGCCCTCAAACATTCTGAAAGAGACACTGGAGAGGTGTCTTCAATTTCCACCAGAGGGGTGCCAGTTGCTGTACTGCCCTCCTCGTTAAGTGACTTCTGGAAGTAGTGCATCTTTTGCGACAAGCCACATCTACTTAAAATGGCCTCGGCTTCCTTTTCTACAAGTGAATGCATGTGATTGTCAATCATTGCTCCCAGTTTCTTTACATAGCCAGCTGCAACCTTGTGCCTGGATAGCGGTTGTTGGATGGCGCATAAACAATTGATGAGGAATATTTTGGAAGGAGTTTCACTATTCTGCAAGGATTCATGAATCCATGATATTAATTAATATTATAAATTAGGATGCAAAAGCCATTTAGAAGAATGCACAAATCTGCATATGTTTCGTCACTTAATGTTAGACAAACTACGCCGGATGTAAGTTGAGCACAAGCATCACCCTTTCAAGCTCTTTTTTGGCATCTTAAGATGTACTTCATAAAAAAAAAAAAAGGGGTGTAATTCATGAATTCAAACATGAGCAGGATTATAATTGCCTAGTTCTGTGTAATCACCACAACAGCTACCCTGAGATATGGTATTGAATGCTCAGAATTTAAAATGCAGGGACAATAGAGACAGTGAGGCATATGGTCATTAAGACAATGGATACATATACATCTTAATAGAGAGAAAAGGATCATGTTCAATCCTGACATGTTATGACTGAATACTAAGTTGGAAATGATTCAGTTTACGTTCCTAGGGTTCCTTCCTTCCACTGACACGACAAAAGTATGTCATGACCTGGAAATTTCATCATAAAGATTATTTGAAGGTAGCTAATTTTAATGGTCCTAGATGCCAGGAAAACGCACCAGTATACAAAATCAGGGGGCTATTTGATATATCAAGCCTTCGACCATATAATGGCTCGAAATGCTCATAAAGCATACCACAAACCCACTAAGAAGTGTGAGAAGAGAGAAGTGAAACTCTAGGACTGAAAAAGGAAGACAACAATAAATGCATTGAGAGAACAGGCAAAACCTTGGACGATGTTGCAGGGCTGTTATTTGACAAGAGAGCATCGACCGATGATTTACTAATTTGGCCCGAGTCAGAACTTGTTCTTCTTCTCGATGCATGGCTAACACCCTTGGACTTGTGTGCCTCTGCAGCTTGCTCACACATCTGTGATTATTGAAAGCAATTAGATGGAAATCAAAAATAACATGTTGCCTAAAAAAACTCAATGGAATCTAAGTTCTTAACAGAGAAAAACTAGTCCTAAAATAGAAGCAATACTAGCATGTTTGAAAAACATCAATCCAGTTTCAAAAGTAGTGCCGAAAGCAATTCACAACAAGCTCAGAACATAAACTCATCAGAAGTTAAAATGTAAGACCAATTGCCATTTTCTGTTTCAAATGCAATCACAGATATTTGCTCCGGCACAACTTTAAATCATGTGGTTAGAGCCTAAGCATCTTTGGAAGCAGATAAATTTCCAAACTTTACACAGTGATTGTTACAGGTCACTTATGCACAACGCAGTTTTAACATTAAAGTTATTCAGCACATCCACCAAGTTTAATGCAGTTTGTCCACTAATTTTATCTCGTGTTGAAATTATGTAATCAGGAGCATGTTCGCCATGAATAATGCTATTCTACAGTTTCTACCACTAACATCAAAGACAAGCACACCTGAATGATAGGGTCAAGTAAAGCAGAGATCACTGGATCAAAATCAGGCTTCTTCCCTGTAACAGTAACCATCATGCTGTTGTGGGTTTCAATTATTTCAAGCAGGACCGAGACTCCTTCCCTCACTGCTTTTGGTGGGGAAAGATCAACAGCAACAAGGGGAGGATATCGTAAAAGCTTCTCTCCCCGACTTTTCAGAATATCGAAAAAAGTTTTCTGAGCAGCATCCCTCAGTGCCCAAAGTGTATTACACAGAACTGTATCTCTCCCAAGTAAATCAGAGATCTGAAGATCAGCAGAGACTACAGTTATTGTCATCAAGAAGGAGAAACAAAAAAGTGGGCGTGGAAAACAAAGATGAGGTAAACTCACAGTGTAGCTGTAAAATTCCAGTGTGTTACTGAGTTTACATGCAATTATGAGACTAGGTTGTGACTGCAAAACTTGTTCAACTCTAACTTTAAATGGCCGGCAAACTCCTTCGAAAATTCTATCCAGAACATATGTTAGGTCAGATTCTGTCTTTCCAGTGCCATTCTCCAAACTCTTGGAGAATCGGTTTACGGTTGATACGGTATCTACCAAAGCATCTGGGTCGAGTAGGACAAGAACAAGTTCTCGTTCAGATGCCAAGGCCTGCACATGGAGCAAATTGACATAAAATTATTAAAGAATGAAACTGAGATTAATATGTGCATGGAACTCGGCCAAGCAGAAAATTAGAAGTACAACACAATCAGAGAGGACTCCAAGTCGAACCTGATGTAACCATCCTAGCATGTCACCTACATATCTTAACGGATCATGAGCATGAACCTCAATAGGTCTTGGCATTCCACCAGGTCCTCCACGTGTAAGAGCGCTTATGAATCTTCTAAACAATGCATTATGCCTCATATTTGCTACCTGTATAAATAATTATGAAAAATTAGAGAGGGAAAAAAACAGCATTTGACCATTAAGCTATTCGTCATTAAGCTTTGCCACATGAGAACTACCTCTTCTGCACAGTACTTAAAAAGAGCAGGCCTTTCCTTGAGCCAACGGACAGCTGTTTTCAAAAGCTCATCAACTTCAGGATTATCACTGTCACCCAATTTCCTACACTCTGCCTGAACCCACCTGCATAATTATACATATGCATAAAGGAACGATATCTTTAAAATTAAACCATACAAGACAGGCGAAAAATTTAGAAGAAATGAGAAACAAAGAAACGGAAAGCAAGAATTCATTCCTCATATTAAAATGAAACGAGTGGTTCTATATATTGAAGGCAGGCAAAAAAAAAAGGGGGGGGGGGGGGGGGTTTGCCTGCAAAGGCGCTCATAGGCTCCTTCTTGGTAGACAGCCATCATATCCATGAGCTCCAAACCAGCACGCTGATGGTGGGTACGCAGCAGAACCTTGCAGTTGGCGTGGATTTGTTGAACATGAGAAAGAGCCTTGAAGAAGTTGTCATCGAGATCCTCATCCCTAAGAGCATTGATCTCTTGATTTGAGAGCTGGTAATCGCGAAGGAAGCAGGATACAATGTCTTGTCTCTGAGTGGTGATTTCTAGTTCCTCTTTGAGCCTTTCGGTGGTGCTGATAATATCACCCGTACTTGCACTACAACTACTCAAAGCCTTGGCAATACTGAAATGGAAGGATGTTTTTATTTATTTAATTATTTAATTTTAACATGGAAAACTGAATTGGAGTAAAAATCAGGACAATGATAGAAAGTTACTTATCGCAGCATTCGGCCAGGGCGTTAACCTCCTCCTCGACATGATCCAAAGCCTAGTAATAATAGATCAATTCAACTCAGTTCAAATTACAGAGAAATAGATGTATAGGAGGATTCGGAGTTTTATTGTATAGTTTACTTGCTGAGCGGTGTGGGAGGCTTGAAGAAACTCGTGATTGAGGTGGAGAGAGCGGTCCTCGATGGTGGATCTGAGGTGGCGACGTGACTGAGGGGTGTTTTCGTTGTAGAAAGCGGACAGAGTATTGAGCGAAGCCACCAGATCCGGACTGTCCGTCCGACATTCCAGCACCTTCTTCAGCTTCCGAGAAAGTCCCGGCGCCAATCCCACCGGCGTTCCCATTTCCCGTTTCCGTTTCTTGATTCTGTTTTATCTGGTGATAAAGGAATTTTGGTGCTGCTGCTTCATTTCTCAGAATTTCCTTATAAATCTATAATAATTAGATGTGGATGTGGGCTTTCCCAAATCCACTAAACTCATCAAATTTTAGACCCGTACAAGCCCACCTCTGCCTAAAAGGGCCCTTTCCCACCCCCTTTTTTTATCCAACCTTTTCGGCCCAGCTAATTCCCTAGATATATTTTAAGCGACCCACTGGCCACGTGTATCAAACAAAACAAAAACTGCATTTGAATAAAACTTTTATGGGGAAACTTTATATATATATATATTAATTTGCATATTTTATATCCTAAATTATTGTTTATTTAAAGAAAATCTGAAAAAAAAAAATTCAGTCTCGTGTTCATATTTATGCACTAAAATGACATCAATTTAAGAAAATATAATAAAGATATTGATGAGAAAGTTAACAAATAAATTTGATTAAGAATTTTAGGACTTGTTTGATAAAAATTATAGATATAAGATTTGGAAATAAATTGGTGTTTCTCCAAAATCATTGTCCATGCCGAAGACTAACTGCTTGGGCCTAATAGGAACCCAACTCGAAATGCAGATAATCTGCACATTTTAAACAAATCTACATTAATTAGGCGCCCCTCTCCAAGTTAATTATTAATTAATGTAGCTTCCACGTGTAAACAAAAATATGAAGGTCACCCCTTCCTTTGTTTGCAGGAAATTCCTTGCAAAATGAAATCAAGTGCATTAGAAATTATATTAGGCAATGTTACTAAATCAGGCTAGGACATCGACTCGTTTAATTTAATGGGCTATCTGTCACTAGTTTATTGGTCGGTCCACTATAATATAAATATATTTTATAACATATAAAGCATGAATGGAAATTAGAGAGTTGGTAAGTGCATTATTTTTTAACTTGAAAGTGTAAATTAGTTATAAAAAATATTAAATTAATATTTTTTTAATGTTTTTTAAATAAAAAATATTTTGAAAAATAAAAGTTAGGGAGTGCCAAGTGAGCACTAAGTATGTGTTTGGTAGTGCGGTGCAGGATATTTTTGTAAAAGTATTTTTTAATTAAAAATATGTCAAAATATTTATTTTCATAATTTTTTTTGTATTCATATATCAAAATTATCTAAAAAAACATAACATCATCAAGTTAATGCTTTTTCAGACGAAAATAATTTAAAAAGTACTTTAAAAAACAGGTTGAACTACAAAAACAAACTCTTTCTAAATTTTATATTTAATTTAATACATAAAAAATTATAAAAAAAACTAAACTAGTTTTTTTATTATATCAAATATTGTATAATATCTAATATATGTATTTTAATTATTGTCAATAAAAACTCTTCACTAAACTCTAATATTTTTTCTGAACATTGTTATAGCTATCATTATCATAATTAATTATAATTGTAATTGTAATTACTATACATTTACCATTACAATTAGCCTCTAAACCAAATACATACTGATTGCTGGTTTAGGAATGCTATAATTTAAAATGTTTTTTTTTAAATATATATTAAAATAATATTTTTATTTTATTTTTTATACTAGCACATTAAAAAATTAATTTAGAATTAAAAATAAATAAAAAGTTTCTAAAGTAAAGTTATGCCGCAGTGCCTATAACCACCAAAGTATAGCTAATTTTACCCTCTCTTTATGGCTATTACAGTGCATAAATAATAATGCCAGAGGCAATGCCAATCACATATTTATTTGCCTATGGCTAGCTAGCTTTTGGGATCAGATCTCCTCTCTTTATGATATCACTTCAACTATGTCCTCGTCATGTGCTTGTTAATATTTCTCTTTTAAATCACAATATTTATATAATTATAGCTTTATTGACTAAGTATTTTAATTGCCTATATACCCACAAGTCAAATTACTCCCACAGTTTTAAGATCAAGGTGATTAAATATGTGCAGTTCTTCTTCTAGATGTCTAGCTAGCAATATTCCCTATAACAAACCTCTTATGGATTTTATATACTTTGCATACATGTATTGTAGTGTGAGTATAATATATACAAGAACCAATATTAATCTTTTCGACATTTTTTAATTTTTAATTTTTTTGAATAATTGGACATCTTTTATTGATGGATCGATTTCAACTTTTTATCTATATCTACTTTATAAGCATGCAACTATATATAATAGATTATAAACAGTAAACCAACTATATAGCACTATATATATATATATATATATATATATATGTTACCATAGTTTTTAAATCAACAACTACTACTGCTACTCTCTCTGTCAAGTCATCATTATTCAATAATTCCCATTATAACTTAGCTTTTAGGCGTATAATGCAGATGATGTAGTTAAAGATAATGTAATATACATGTCAGTTAATCAGTTGTTGGGTTGTTGTCTCCATCAAACAAATTAAGTGCTTGGTCTTCTGCCCGTTCGACTGGTCCGCGTCATGCTTATATAAATATATGTGAAATTAACTGTATAGATATAGTTTTTATATTTAAAGAATAAGTGGTATATTATTAGTTATTTTTTAGGTGTATTTTAAAGGAAGATATAAATCCAAGTGAGAGAAAAAAATATCATACGGAGATATTCTTATTCCTTATGATGGGTTATAAATTTTATTTTTATTTTTTTTATGTTTATTTTTTTTAAGTTAGTTCTATCAAGTAACTAAGATTCAAAAAAAGATACTTGATTAATCTAAGATTCAATACTCAGTTTCTCACTAAGAGATAGAGAGTAAGAGAAAAAGATTTGAGATTCTAATAAGAGTTCACAGATTCAATACTCAGTTTCGATGATAAGTTACAAGTGTAAGTTATTCCGGGAGTGGCAAGTTTTGAAGAAAAAAAATCTGGAATTTTCTCTATATTATTTTTTTTTAATTTTCAGATGATTATATACGATTTGAACTTGATCATGTACAGATTACTACGTAATGTACTTGTGTTAGTTTTGACAGTGAAAATCTAATGAAATGATAAATGAGAGACGCAACAACTTTTTAAGAATAGATTGCATATAATTAAATCTATAAGGATGGATTAGACACAATCCTTGAAATATATATATAAGGATATGTCAAGTCATTTTCCCTTATTTTTCTTGTTGCCCTCATTAATTAACACTATAAACTATAGAGAAGATTTTTTTTATGTGTAATCATTGTTCATCAAGACAGATATTTAGCCAGTTTACCCAATTGTTCATAGCCGATTTTTTTTTCTTGATCCATAATTTTTTTTGATTTCTTACACACCAGTCACCACACTAAACTTCTTTTCAATCTTATAATTTCAAATTTTGTTTCCAAGGTTTTATGTGTTGGTATATGTTTTTATTATTATTCCTTTGTGTGTCATAGAGCATTTTATCGTTAAAATAAATATATATTTCATAAAATATAATTTATATTTTTTTTGTAAGAAAAGATAAAATATAATGACCAAAATTGACACTAGTAAAAAAAATAGAATTGTTTTTACAAAAATACAAAGCATGGAAAAATCCAATTTTGTCTCTAAGTCTCAAATTATACATGTTTGGTCTTTGATGTTTTAGATTCTTTTGTATTATAGCCTAAAAATTTATTATATTACATCCTAATACTTGGATGGATGGTGAGGAATGAGAAAGATAATTGTCAAAAAAATAAAAAGAAAGAAAGTTGACAACCATCCACATTTTGATCACTAAAAAGAGTGATTTCATCATTTAAACATGTAAAAAAATAGATATGAACTTTGATAATTTAGTTTTTATTCTATTTAATTTTGGATTTGTAAATTGATAAGAGGGTGTTTTAGACTCCAAAATATATTTATTGTGATTTTTATGATGTTTTTAAGGTTTAAATACTCGTACTCTAACTTTCCAAATATAGAAGCAAATGATATGTTGTCTGTAAATATAAAAAAATTGATTCACTTTTTTTTAAAAAAATAAAAAGCTAGGTGTGTGGGCTCCTTTTCCTTATAGACCAGGCTCGCGGGCTTGTCTTGGCAGGCCTAACAACGCATAATTTTTTTAAAAAAATTTATTTTTTATTTTTTATTCAAACCCCTCTTATTATTTTTTAAATTATTTTTTATTTTTAAAAAATATGAATTGATCTTTTGGATTATTTCTATAATTTTATAATACTTAAAAATATTATTTTAACTTCTCTTTATTTTTTTGTCATCTTAAATTTTAAATTGATAGCTTGTATTTGCATTGTTCATTTATAATTATGAAAATCATATATATCTTGGGAGTATAATTAACCTTGAAGATAAATAAGAGAAAATGTATAAAATAAAAAGGATAGTTGAGATAAAAAATTTACATGTATATTTATTTTTTATATTTTACAAAAAAAATCAATTTCTAACCTAGGTCTTTAATTAGCGTAAATGACTTCTATTCAATTTGTCGGTTTTTATATTTTTTAATTCATTTATTAAACAAAAAAATTTTTAATTAAATAACTGATACCAAAAAATATGTTTATAATATTATTGTTATTTTCTTCTACGTTAAAAAATTAACTTGAAATATTAGCTATATTGTATTGTGGGTATATTATTCTAAAAAGAGGGAATGTACAGTATAGGAAGATCTAAAAAGATAATTAAGGTTGTTAAAGCAATAATTAGTGGAACATGTGAGGAAGAGTGATGAGAGGCTTAAAGTCATCAATGACCGAACCAAAAGACGAATGAAACAAATTAGTACTCCTACGACTATAGGCAAATAAATTATAAATTAGTCACTTTAATTTTATAAAAATAAATTAAACAATTTTTTTATTTTCAAAAAATAATTAATTAATTATTCCCTTAACCAGTGTCAATCATGCTTAATTTAACACACTCTCTATCTCATCATTGTAGGTCTATATTTTGCAAAAGAAGAAGAAGAAGAAGAAGGAAGCACCAACAATTATATATTAATTTTAGTATGTTGTTGTTTCTTTTTTTATCCCTAAGTTGCCTAAACTCATATGCATTCTTGAATTGTGAATTTAAGAGGAGGTATCATGGAAATTTTAGTATTTACATAACCTTGAATTTCAAAATGGACAAATTAATAAAGGAACAATTAAGATTTGTGAAAAAGCTAGTAAAAATGGCACGGAAGGAGTATTGCATTTTTTTTTCTTTTTCTTTTTTTAAAACAAAAGAGAAATAAATTGAGAAAGAATATAACTAAAAAGGATTAAGTAATAGATAATTTTAAGATTAATTAATTAGTTCTTACACAACTAAATTAAAGAACTAATTTATAATTTACTCATAGACTATATATGCCTACACTACTCCTAAATGGGAAAAGAAAGAAAGAAAAGAAAAGAAAGAAAAGAGGGAGACGAGAGGAGGGGGGAGATCCATCATCTTCAATTCCATTATTGAATAATGACAATAGAATAATGGGAGAAGATAATGAGTGGAAGATTGGCTCCACCAAATGATTTGCTAGATCTCATATTGCCTCTCATGTGTAAACGTAATCTGTTTTTCTTTTCTTACCACAAAACGACGCCTAATTTCCCACTTCAAACTAGGAGTGCGTGCCACGTGTCGGCTTCCCAACTCCACTCTACAAACTCACTAAACCAATTCTAAGGGCATCATGATCCCATTCCATTGGTTTGTTACAATTATAAAATCACTCCACATAACATGAAAAGATATAATGTAGCTAGTGAATGCAGCAGTACTCATGTAATGGCATCATCACCATCCCTATTCTCATCACTTGCTTTCCTTAATTTCACTTTCTTAATCCTGATTATCAATGGAAGTAATCTATCATGGGACAGATAATGGATCCTAAACATTATATTTTATTCAGTTCTAATAATAAATTAATCGATGAATATTTTATCTGTGCTGCCCTTCATTACCTTGCATTAATCACATTTATGTGAGTCTCGTTCCTCTCTCTTTTTTCCTCCTTCCCGCAGCTACACCCCTCGTGGCGCTCGCTGCCTGAGCTGATCAGGCCATATGTTCATAGCACAAGGAAAGTACCCTAAACTCAGGCCACAAGTTCATAAGGAAAGTATCTTCAAGAATTAAAATATTATATGTATGTATAGGTTTACTGAATATATTCTATAGTGTAAAATTAAATATCGAATAAAAAATATAAGAAACATAATATAATAAGAAAAATAATGAGAAAAAAAATTCATATAAATGCAGAAATTAAATGTATTAAGAAAAGCAAAAAAAAAAAACAACACATTTTTTTAAAATTATATAAGCAATATATACATATATGGATTCAATCAACATGATAATCATATAGTAGATAGTTCAGTAGTAAAAACTTGGGACTAAGGAGTTTGTTCTTCCTATGATCTCAGGTTCGAGTCATGTGGTTGTTAATATGATGGTCACTGGAGGCTTACATAATCGTTAATTTCAGGGCCCATGAGATTAATCGAGGTGCACATAAATTGACCCAGACACTCACATTAATAATAATAAAAAATGATAACCAAAGAAACAGCTAATGGCAAAACTTGGATGCCCCTGACAATGGTCGGGTGCGTTGAATTAAAACATCCTAATCCCCACATGAGCTCCCAAGAGAATGAAGGTATGAAAAAACATTCTCAAGTGCAATATGCAATATATGTTTTGCATAAGTATTTTTGAAGTTGAAATTACATTAAAATATTTTTTCAATAAAAAATAATTTTAAAAACATTTTAAAAAATATATTAAACCATATTACCAAACATATCTTTAATTAATGCGATATATATAGCAGTTGAATGGGGTGGCTTTGAACATGATATCCTATCACCCAAATGTAAGAGTTAAAGCTAGATTTTGGAGACGTTAATTAAGCCAGCCTGATTTATTAATTTATTCAAGGTCTCCCTGATCAGTATTCGTTCACTATAAGTTTTTAAATAATATTCACTTCACTATAAAGGTGATGTTTGAATATTATGTTGAAATCTGAGTGTCTAATTAGTGCACGTCCGTCCTTGTTATAATGTTATCTAATTATCAGTATTGGCGGAATATGGAATTCCCCTAGCTAGTCAATATTAGCATGAGGATATATGCACATGATTGATATCTAATATCTTGAATGACAGATGAAGGTTCAAAACATCGATCCTATATATAGACGCATAAACCTCTTCTCCAGGTCCCTTATTTTCTGTTGGTCAAATTAATTGCACCCCTGTCATGATCCTCAATATTATAAAAATGAAATGGAAATAAAAATTAAAAAAAGGAAAAGAAAAGGGTAAAGGAGAGGAGACGAAGAGATTCTCAATGGAAATGGCATCAATATCGATCCTGACTAGCTTAGTAGGATGATCACCGGAAAAGAAGAGGATATTATTGATCCATTAAATAGTTAATCAAGGAGCTAGCTAGCTAGAGATGCATGATTGATAGATTTGAAAGAACAAAGGCATGAATATGTGGAGAAGGAATAGCACTAGTGGAAGCAAAACTACTCTCATGCTTGCGAGGCAAGTTGGGGGGGAGGGGGGGTGTAAAAGGAGCATTAAAATATGAAGCGCACCCACAGCCTAGTAGCCAAAGAGACTCAAAGCTTCAAAATAAAGAAGAAGAAAAAAAAGCTAGCTCCATGCGGACCCATGCACTCTGATCTCAGTGCTCCGATAATAAATATATATTTTTTTTTTATGGACAGAAATTGGAATCCGATTGATGGGTTCCCCTTTAATCATTCCTCTTTCTTATTCTGCTGATCAAAACCAAAAAGATTAATTGAAAAGCAGGAGATTTGTTCTTTCAGGTTCAAACATTAAGATTATCGTCCAAGAATCATCTGAGAAAGGAATTAATCTCGACTAAAGTATAAACTAAATAAAAAATATCCTTATTGTCAAGGAAGAAAAGCAACAGAGAGGAAGAGGAAGAGAACATTAGCTAGGGCAGGAGGACGACTTTGCTTAGCATCTAACACCCCCCCCCCCCCCCACCACCACCGCCAGTACCGCCACCACACCTTTTTAATTGAATATATATGATCATCTACAATGGTCATATCGAATTTCGGTGATACGAATGTTGAAAACTACAGTAAAAATCAAATACTAGCAGTTTAAAGAGAATATGGGAATCAGTTGGCTTTACAAAGAAAAGCAACCCTACATACGTGCTTTCACTTTAGTTTTATTTAAATCTGCAGACAATTCAATTCAACCTCAAGTTTCTCAGCTAGTAGTAAACAACCACCCTCCCTGAGGAAAAGTGAATTCCCCGCCCAATTAAAAGTGAGGATATCCTATGCCTCGTGAATAAAACGCCACAACTGCATTAACAATATTTCCATGGATGCTGTGTAATGACTTGGTAGCTAGAGGAGCATTCAATAAATTTTCGTAAATAAACGCCACAACCGCATTATATTCTGTAGAATATAATAATTAAAAATGATTTAGTTCCTGTGAAACTGTTTGTTCCACGGGAACGCTTTTTAAAGTTGTTTCTCAGTTTTTTTAAGTTGTTTTTCAATTTTTTTAATTGATTGTTATATATTTTATTTTAAATATTTATTTATTTATTTATTTTTAATTTTAATTTTTACTAAAGTTTGATATAATTTAATTTTTATATTAACTTTAGTTCTTATTTTTTTTATTGTTATTTGTTTTTCTCCTATCCTTTTTTAATTGATTTTTTTATCTATCATATTTGATTCTTATTCTTTGTATTACTATTTATTTTATTTGAAATATTTTATGAAATTATAATGTTTTTTTTCAATTGCATCATCTTTCAAATTTTTTTATCTATATAATTTGGTCCTCATTCTTCTAATTGCTATTTGTTTTATTTGAAATAATTTATGAAATTGATTTTTTTTTCAATTTCATCATCTTTCAACTTTTTTATATGTTAGATTTGGTTCTTATTATTTTGATAAACTTGAAAAAAAAAATATTTTCCAGCTCGTTTTTTATAACATAATCAAACATTGAAAAGTATTACCCATCTTGATCGTTTTCCATGACAATATCAAATATCATAAAATAATCTACTTGAAAATTACTTTCTAAAAGAAAATTATTTTTCAGCAAACAAACGGGGTTTTAGTTTTGATTAACACAAAAGCTAACTGGAAGATACTTTTACAGTGAAAAAAAGTCAGTTAGAATCAAAAGATTATACAAGAATATCAGGAAGTAATGAGAAAAAGAAGAAGAGAGAAGACAGAGTGTGGAGGGGCATGGAGAAAAGGAAAGAAAGTAATGAAGGTACTGTCTTAGTGGCTGATATTTCATGGATAGCCACACATGCAAAGAAAGGAGAGCATAAGAGATGCTTTTGGTTTGTTTTCTCATACCTCTATTTCAAAGTTTTTGCCGTTCGAGCCTCAAAATGCATGCAACCCAATCCTAATAAAAAGCATGTAAAAATAGCCAATCTTAATTTGAAGATGCTAATTGATTATACATTATTTAGCATAAGTAAGTAATTAATTGAGATGCCATCACCACGCTAGCATATGTCAATACGTTTTCTTATAATGCAAGATATGACAGACAGAGCTTGAGAGATGTGTTTCCATATCTGATTTTACTTTATGTTGGAAACTAAGAAGAGCAAGAACAAAAGATGTATATATGATGCAAGAACCAAAACACCATTAAAGTGAAGCAATCATCAAGTGTTAAGAGAGAGCATTTATAATATATATATATATATACACACACACACACACAATATATTATTGTATATATTTCCTACTTTATTATGGTCATATTATACTTTAATTACTGCCGTCAACACCTTGGTAATCTCATATTTTACCTTTTACGTAAAAGTTTTTGGTAAGCTTTTCCCCAAATTAAGCTACAAATTAACTTTAGACTTCATCTAGTATATTTGCATGTGTTTTACCGCGGGTCGGATCAATATTTTTTAAATACAAAATGATATTAAGAGTATAAAGAATTTTTTAATTGTATTATTAATCCTGACCAAGTGAATTAATTTTGAAATCTCCCGACTTAACTCTTTACCTAACTCAAGTTTTTAATTAAATCATGTAAGAACTAGCTCAACTTAAATCGATTGATTTTATAAGTTCAAATGCAATTTTGATGATCAACAAAAACATGACTTAGCTTTTAAAAAAACTTTAAGATGACAATTTAAAAAAAAAATATTAAGACAATGACAGATTGAATCGACTTTAGTCTCTTTGTGACCCGGGTCATAGACTCTATTGGGTTTAATAATTTTTTTATAATTTTTTTATTTAATTATTTGATAAAAATAGATGATCATAAAATTGAGCACTAACCTAAAAACAAACAAATATTTGAGACAATTATCTCAATAGAAAGCAAACAAAAATCCATAATGCAGTCTATTTCTCAACCAATCCAATATTAAAGAATAAAAATAAAAAAGAATAAATTAAAAACAATTGAAAGACAAAAAAAAAACATATTCTTTCGGTAGGTAAACTCATCAAACTTGTCAGGTATGCTGGGCTAGTATGCTAAACCAGTGAACTGAGTTATGGACTCCACTGGGATTATAATTTCTTTTCAAAACTATTTTTTATTTAAATATATGACAGCAAAAATAGATGATTGCGAAATCAAACACCAACCCAATATCGAGATGTTTTTTTTAGATCACAATAACCTCATAAAAGGCAAAATGAAACCAATTATGAAATTGAATTCCCAATTAAACCAATATCTAAGGATGACATAAAAAAACACTAATTAAAAAATGTTAAACTTTCCAAACTCGCGAACCAAGTTAATCAACCAAACTAGTGAATAAGTCTCTGGACTTTATAAAGTTTAGTAATATAACTTTTCTCTGAAATTATTTTTTTTAACTATATGAGAAAAAATAGACGATAAAAAAGTCAAGTTCAATTAAAAAAAGACACTCCACCAAACTCGTAAATCAGGGCAACCCGGGTTACACTGGCAAACTCGCAAACCATGCTAACTTTATAAAAAGATAAAATAAAAGAAAACAAACTATGAAGCCAAATTCTCAACCATTTCAATATTAAAAAGATGAAATCAAAAAAAAAATTGAAAACAAAATCATAAAAAAAATTCAAAAAGAAAAGGAAAAAAGAAGAAGAAGAAAGCAAAACACCGTGGATTACTATTATCATTCACAGTGCAATGTGTATGGGTGAACAGTGGTTTTCACACACCCTTTAATTTTTGTTACTTTATAAAGTTTAATAATATGACTTTTCTTTAAAACTATTTTTTTAACTATATGAGAAAAAAAACTATAAAAAAAGTGAAGTTCAATTACAAAAAAAAAACCTACCAAACTCGTAAATCATGATAACTTGTGTTATCTTGGAAAACCGTAAACTAATATAAAGAAAAAATAAAAGAAAGCAAATTACAAAACTAAATTATCAACCATCTGAATTTTAAAAGATAAAATTGACGAAAAAAATTTAAAAAAATATCATAATAAAAATTCGAAAACAAAAGAAAAAGAAAAAGGAAAAGAAAAAAGCAAAACACTATGGATTACTATTGTAATCCACAGTATAATAGGTGTTCGGTGAATATTGATTTCACCACATTTTTTAATTTTTATTACTTTATAAAGTTTAATAACATAATTTTTCTCTAAAATTATTTTTTTAGCTATATAAAAAATAAACAAAAACGAAATTCAATTAAAAAAATAAAGAAAAAAACCATACCAAACCTATAAACTAAGACAATTGAGATAATCTAAATTACTTTAACAAACTTACAAATAATACTAACTAATAAAAGAAGGCACTGTCCATGAAGCTATAAAGTGATTTCCTCGCATGTTTTATCTTTTCTATTGATTAATTAATTAATTCTTTCTTACACCTATGCAAAAGAGAATGCTATGGAGTTGCTTTCAGCCACATCATGTCAGTTTTTTTTTTTTAAAAAAAAGAAGGCATGATTGTAAATGAAGTTTCTACCCTTTGACCCCCAAAAAAGAAAAAACAAGGCTCCTGGATAGCACAAGAAGGAATGAAAGGCAATTTAAAAGATCTCTTAAACCATAGAAGAGGTGGAAAGAGCCAAACTTCAGGTGCATTGACCGAGAGATCATTAAAGGTCAAGAGGTCATACTATATATCCAATTATGGACTCATTGAAATGGGGATATTTTAGGAAAATCTCGAATCTGCACGCAGCTCGTCGTCAAGGACTATTAATAGAAATACAAAAATGGATTTAACAACAGTTTCATGCCTCTGTGAAATGATGGGAAGCACCATCAATGTCTTCCAAGCACCACTGATATGCACCTAGTAAGCACACACAATGCCCACACACATCTCTCTGTGTGTGGAAAATTATTCGTATAGATCACAGATGATATCTCGACAAGCAAATAGAAAAGCGAATAAAAATATATATAGCTTCCGAACTCTGAAACCCGAAGGTAGAGCAATACTTAGCTCTTTTAAGATTCCTCTTGCTTCATGATCTAGGTACTTTGCGTGATGTGGTGGGAAGCACCATCCTTTGTCTAGTAGGCGGTACCTAACAATTTCTATTTTTCCAGTTCTACATGCACTGAACTTTTTGTATGCAGTATGCATGTGCATCGCAAGCACATAAAATACAGAACAAAGATCCAGAAGAAATCATTTACGATTCCGAAATGGAGAAGAACAACGACAGTTAGTGCTCCTGTACTCCCATTTGGTACAAGATTGCAGAAGTACATTATGTGGATTTTCTGAGGTGCTGCATGGAAATGGTTAGACTAATTGGAATGATCTTCATGAGTTGTATATAGACACATCATTGTTAGAATTAATGATCTTTAAGATTATAACTGTTCAAGTCTGGTCTTTAAAAGAAGCAAGCACCCACTGTTCAAATAGGACGAGAGAGAGCAAGTGAATATGCCGATCGGTAAAGAGAAACTCCGGCAGAGATTAATAATTAGCATATAGTAACACAATTAATTAAGAGCTAGTGGCAGAATATTTTTAAGGAAAGGGGTGAGATCCCACCATGGAGGCTAGGCCCACATCACAGTGCCACAACACACAGGAGAAATCCTAGTTTGTATGTCTCTATTATATATTTATATGCCGCCCAGTTCAGTTTGGGAAGCCAAGTTAAAAGAAATTCCTTAACTTCTCCCTCTCCTTCTTACAACCATCATCACTACCACCACTGACGCAACGACAGTAGTAATTAAGATCGCCTCACATTGGCTATGCCTCTCAACTACGTAGTTCCCAAGCCAGATCACAACAGTGCTCCAACGGAAGGTCTGCCAAGGATGCCTGAAACCAACAACAGGGCTGTCCTCTCCTACCCAGGACAAGCCAATTCACAATCTGTGCTCCAACTCACCATATATCCTACAACTTTGAAGGTCTCTCACCTAGAATCATAATAATACATCTCCTTTCTTTTGATCTGGGGGTACTTTTAGTAGTATCATAGAGAATAGTTATATTAATTAGAAAGGGTAATGAACAGTTATCTGAGAGAGTAATCAGATAACATTTTTCATACCTATTACAAATTTATTTATCTTATTTGTTTCTTTTCAGTTTGAGGAGGTGGTGTACAAGGTTAAACTGGATCAGAAGGGATTGTGCTGGGGTGGCACTTGGAGTAGCCGAGAAAAGACCATACTGAATGGGATAACGGGTATGGTTTGTCCAGGGGAGATCCTAGCAATGCTAGGTCCATCTGGGAGTGGCAAAACCACCCTCCTTACGGCTCTAGGAGGTCGTCTCAGTGGTAAGCTATCCGGAAAGATCACATACAACGGGCAGCCTTTTTCGGGTACCATGAAACGACGCACAGGCTTCGTTGCTCAGGACGACATTCTGTACCCGCATCTAACAGTGTCTGAAACTCTCCTATTCACTGCACTGCTAAGGCTACCCAAAACGTTAACCCGGGAGGAGAAAGCTCAGCACGTGGAACGAGTTATAGCTGAACTGGGATTGAGTCAGTGCCGGAACAGCATGATAGGGGGCCCACTCTTTAGAGGGATATCAGGAGGGGAGAAGAAGAGGGTTAATATTGGTCAAGAAATGCTAATCAATCCAAGCTTGCTACTACTAGATGAGCCCACATCAGGTCTGGACTCGACAACAGCTCAAAGGATCCTGACCACGATCAAACGGCTTGCGAGTGGGGGACGAACTGTTGTCACCACCATTCACCAGCCCTCAAGCAGACTTTACCATATGTTTGATAAGGTAGTCTTGCTCTCTGAGGGACGCCCCATCTACTATGGTCCTGCATCTGCAGCCTTGGATTATTTTTCCTCCATCGGATTTTCTACGTCCATGACTGTCAATCCTGCTGATCTCTTACTTGATCTTGCAAATGGTAATTTGAAATCCTAACTCTTAATTAAGCATATCTAATTTCTTCCCATAACTATATATTTCTCGAAATGAAACTGTAACCTAAGTGAGCTCTAGGGGCAGAGGGAAGTTCCTTGTTTTTCATTTTCCACTATTTTCATTTATTTTCTTACCACTCACCTGCACAAGACTGAGATGTAAGTTGGCTGTTGGGCCACCGAAGGTTTCTTCGGTGCTTAAACTTGTTAATTTTACCAAGAGAGTGTAATGAGACCCCACCCCTATAGAAGAAGGGGAAAACAGTATTTTCAGTGTTCAATTTGGTTGACTGCGGGAAATTATAGCCATCTCTTATTGAAAGGAACCGCTAAAGAAAAGGGTTCCAGTTTTGGAATGTATATTGTTTGTCCACACAAATACTATAGCACTAGCATTATGTATTAAGTTAATGAGACAAAAGTCAACTTAAATATTCTCATACAACTTGTGGAAATTTGCAGGCATTGGTCCTGATTCTAAAAATGCCACTGACTACGGTGAGAACACGGAACAAGAACAGAAGTCAGTGAGGGAAGCTCTCATTTCTGCATATGAGAAGAACATTTCTACCAGACTGAAAGCTGAGCTTTGCAATTTGGACCCAAATAACTACTATTATACAAAAGATGCCTCTGAAAGTATGAATACCTTCTCTTTATCCCTCCTATTATATTGGCGAGGATGACACAATCCCACTTCTACTTCCTGTGTGCTCTAGTATTTAGCTAAGTACAAGTCTTAATTATTGTGACAGGAAATGAAAAAAAGTCAGAGAAATGGTGCACAAGCTGGTGGCATCAGTTCAAAGTGCTCTTTCAGCGGGGGCTGAGAGAGCGGAGGTACGAATCCTTCAACAGGCTAAGAATTTTTCAAGTCCTCAGTGTCAGTATACTTGGTGGACTCCTTTGGTGGAAAACACCAACTTCTCACATTGAAGACCGAGTAAGAACTCTACTTCTAGCTTATTAAGAAGTAGATTATGAAGACTGCTATTGCTCAAAATTCATTTAAAACTCATGCTAGGATTTTAAAAAATACGTTGGTTTGAGTTTCATATAATTAAACTCCAAGCTAGATGAACACGTTATGCTCTTTGTGTTGATGATAGCTAGTCTTCAGTAGTTTGTTTCCCAGCTATACTGAACTGGGAGAAACTGAAACCCGAGAAATCTAACTCCAACCCCTTGGTTCCACATATGTGCTAAAAAGGTTGGCATTTCCTTGCAGATTGCATTGCTCTTCTTCTTCTCTGTGTTCTGGGGCTTTTACCCACTCTACAATGCCGTTTTCACATTTCCCCAAGAAAGAAGGATGTTGGTTAAGGAACGAGCATCAGGAATGTATCATCTTTCATCCTACTTCCTGGCTAGAACCTTTGGAGATCTGCCATTAGAGCTTGCGCTCCCAACTGCATTTGTCTTCATAATCTATTGGATGGGCGGACTTAAAGCCGATCCTATAACTTTCATCCTTTCCCTCCTTGTTGTTCTTTACAGCGTTCTAGTCTCTCAAAGTCTTGGATTGGCTATTGGTGCTATTCTAATGGACGTAAAACAAGCCACTACATTAGCTTCGGTTACAACTCTGGTTTTCCTCATTGCCGGAGGATACTACGTCCAACAAATCCCTCCTTTCATAGTATGGCTGAAGTACTTAAGTTACAGCTACTACTGTTACAAGCTTCTTCTTGGTGTCCAATACAATGAGGATGATCACTACGAGTGCTCAAAGGGAGTCTTGTGCCGGGTTGGAGATTTTCCTGCTGTCAAATCAATGGGTCTGAACCATTTATGGGTAGACGTGGCAATTATGGCCCTGATGTTAGTGGGTTATCGAATGGTCGCTTATCTGGCACTGCATCGCGTGCAGCTGAGGTGAACTTTAGCAGAGGTCTATTCAAGAAACATAACAGTTGGAAGAGTTTTCTCCTTCTTCGACTGAGGAATAATGTTAGGTTTAGAATGTGGGAATCAGGCTGTGAATTTTTGTTCAACTACCCTTCCCACTGAGTTGATGTATTGACCTTTTCGTTTCACTTAAGATTATGCTAACTCATAAACTTTTAGCTTCAGAACTGGTAATAAAAAATATCTAACAATGGAGGAATAATACGAACAAGTGATCAAAGGAAAGGAGATGTGCATTTCCCATTGCAGGAAAGAAAAGAAAGATGAAAACGATCTTTTTGGAATTTCCGAAACCAAAAATTAGTTTTTGTTTAATAGTTTGCTGTTGAAAGTGCATGAACAGGAAGAAGGGGAAAAAAAAAAGGCACTTGTCAACAACAACAACTGATAGTGATGTCGATGGACAGGAAAGATCTGAAGAAAAGCAGAGCAAGGTGCACCATATATTTGTTATTATACTAAAGTAATTGATTATAATTATCATTATCATTATTATTTAAAAAAAATGAATGGTGGGAGAGGGTTAGATTTTAATTCAAGGACAGCATTATGCAGAAAGGCATGTAAAGGAATTTCTTCACCACATGCTATGAGCAAAAGTGAAGAATGATTGGCAAGAAAACTGTATACAAAGGAAGCAAATATAGGATAGAAGAAGAGAGCACTAGGATAATTGGAGTAATTATTATAGGAGTGGCAAGTAATTATCATATCGCTCACCATTCACAAGGAAAGGACACCACCAATATTTGCATTTGAAAATTAAGTTAACCAGAAATTAAAAAAAAAAAAAAACAGCAGCAGCAGCAACCATACACACACATGTATGTATGGACACTGGAAGAAGTAGTGGAGGCAATGAGATGAGTGCACATGTATGTATGTAGATAGAGAAGAAATTAAAGTGGAGATATTGACAACCAAATCTGCGTACCAGTCCTTTTGGTTAAATTTGAAGCACACCTGGGCCAGAGAGAGGTGATAGCAGCCTGATCAGTATGTTCTTGCTATACGCAGTGCGGTGCAACAAAAAAAAATAACAAACGGGCGTTAAATTCGTGTTTGTTAAGGCGACCAACCAACCCTTAAGCCTTACTAGCTTGGCTTAAAACTGCCCAAGAAAAAAAAACAAAAATAAAAACAAAGTAATTATCTTAGACTTAACTAATTCTCAAGTTTAAAATAGCATAGATCTAGCACATATGCTATTAGTAATTCAAGTTTAAGATAGCATGAATATAATATGCATGCCAATTCCAATATATTTGGACTTGAATCCAAGGTGATGTGGGTCTAACATGCATGTCAGACCTAATATGTTTGGATTGACAATCAACCAAGTCCAAGATAATTATCATCCTCTCTTGACATATCCAGGAGAGTGACCAACCTCCCTTTAGTCTAACCTCGGGGAAGAACCCAGTTTATATAAGCTTAGTTACACTTGACGTCTTAAACACTATTCTCCATAAACCTTTATAGATGTATAAATGTCTTTCAAAGACCCACTATATTCTTATCATATAAAGGATATTAATTTGTAAAAGTCTTTCAAGGACCTATGATATTCTTATAAGGTAAGGGATGTTTATCCCCCATTCAATATTATCAACATAATTACCTTGCAGACCTTTCTTTTATGAGTTATCAATATACTATGAGAGCTTCATGAAAAAAAAGTTCACAATCTTCAACTCCCCACTACTTTCATATTTTTCAGAGTATCTCTCTACAATATTCTTATATTTTTTCATTTCTTAGAAGATATTGACTTTATCATCATAAAATCTTTAAATCCTCCTATTAGAAATGTTTTATTGCAAGTATTCAAGACTTTCTTAATAAATTCAGAGTTTTTTAGAAATAAAAAATCAAAATACTTTGTTGTATTATTTAACCACTATTCCAAACACCACTGTTCCGACCCACAATACTCGATTTTAATTATTAATATTTACAGGAGAGATGAACAAAAAGAAAGAGAGAGAAGATTACATTCAGACTTGCCAATATTCCTCTTCTCCTCAAAATTTAATTTTCTATTCTCTTTCTCCGGTTTATTTCTTCTTCTTCTATGTCCATCCCAGCTTCAAGTATTAATCAATTGTATTATAGAATTTCTTTATTTACTTGTTTTTTCTTATATAAAAAAAAACAGAGAGCAGTTTTTGTGTGTTTCTTTGGTTGGTTGCTAATGATGTACCGTAAATGGAATGGAAGGTCAAGGGCCCAGTCCATTTCTTGACTGAACTAATTGATTGATTGCTTTTCTACTAGCCCAACTCGGAAAGGACTTAATGGGCTTTGGCTTAGGACGAATCCTGCTGCTTTTCTTAACCTCTAAGAACTACCGTCTTCTTCTTCTTCTCGCTGTCTGTTGATTTGATTAGTTCCTTCTGTTCTGCTCTATTGTAAATCGGAAAGAAATCAGACGATGGAGGGAGAAGGAGGAGGGATAAGGCTGAGCAAGGTATTCGACGATAATAATAAGAAGAGTGGAGGAGGAGGTGATGAGGTTGATTACAAGAACAAATCCGGCACTGCCTGGAGCCATTCCTACCTGAACCAGAAGCCATGGCATCCTCTTTCCTATCCTAATCAACGCCGCAAATGGATCGCAGAACAGACCCACGCTCAACGCCAACGCCGTACTGAAGAAGTTGCTCGCGAGGTTCTTCTTCTTATTTCTTTTTTTTTTTATTGTTAGCTTCCTAAACTGACAGCGATTATAATATTTTTTTGGTTGCTTAAAATAAACAGTATGCTCAAGAACAGGAATTCTTCAGGCAAACTGCTCTTATCTCTAAGAAAGAAAAGGAGAAGGTGCCTCCCTCCCTACCATCCTCCCTTTTCTTTCTTTTTATTTTTTAAAACAAAGATAATCTTAATTGAATTAGATTTCACTTGATTTTGTTAATACGCTGCCAGATAGAGATGATGAAAGCTGTTAGCTTCATGTATGTTCGCCCTCCTGGTTACAATGCTGAAAGTGCCAAGGCCGCTGAGATTGCCGATGCTTCACAACCCCCGGCTGCCGCCGCCTCATCATCCTCCAACTCCATGTATATGCACTTTTCTTCTCTACTCGTAACACTTACCATCTTTTCAACCTCATTTCATTATACTCCTTGCTTCTTTGCAGGCATCCCGAATCAGTCCCTGGTGATGACAAGAAGAAACCAAGGCCTAAAGATGCTTTTGGCCGTCCTTTACCCACCCAAGAAGATTTTCAAGTCCTCACTAATGCTCCGCGGTATGTTTCTCTCATCTTCTCTGTCACTTGCCAGCTTATGCTTCGTGTGTTTTATGATTTTGCCATCTTTTTGTTCTATCCTTAAACCACTTCTTAATGGTGTGTGCATTTTTGTTTATGGGAGATTCTATAGTGGATGAGATTGTTGCATTTTATTGAGGGTTACCAGACTTGCATTTTGGAATGTGGCCCACTTTATGCTTAATTAGACATTTCTTCTGTGGTAAAGCAAGACTATCCACTGTGTTCTCCCAAGTAAATATAGTATGTATAAACCATCCTGATCCCTGCATTTCGAACCCTTAAATCCTTTTAGGATCACCCAATAAGCACCAATTACTCTTTCGATTTGGCCACATATACTGCAAGTTAAGTTTTTTCCTAATATCCTTGTTCTGAATAATGTACAGAGTAGGATAAACAAAAAAAGAAAGAAGAAGAAGAATGTGGCAGAGATAATGCCCTGTGAACAAGACAGTGAGACACCTCTAGTTCTCCCAGGGCTGAAGCCAATTAAATTGTCATGGATCTAGTGCTAGAAAAGCCCACAATGTCTCTAATTACAAGTGCTACTGTTTGCATATTGTCATGTATATGCAGTCAAGTAAATTGATGTGGCTCTAGTGCTGTGGATGCCTGCTGTATCTCTAATTACAAGTGCCATTGTTTGCATAATCATCATGTATATGCAGCCACTTGGTAGTGGGCCTTGCTTGCTAACCTGATGTTTTTTAGCCTGGAGACAGGTGTTCCTGCAAGGGTGAAGCCATTTGGAATTGAAGTGCGCAATGTAAAGTGCTTAAGATGCGGAAAGTATGGTCACCAAAGTGGTGATCGTGAATGCCCCCTGAAAGATGTTATAATGCCTAACGAGGAGAGTCGTCTGAAAAGAGATGATCCCCTGACTGCAATCGTGGCTCAAACAGATCCTAGCGAGGTTGGTATTGTTTTCAATTTTGCTGTGCAGAAATTCAGTGATAGTTGTCACAGCTCAATCTTGTATCAGAGTTTTCTCTTTGCAGAATTAGGCTTTGATCCACACATGGAAAGAAAAAGGTCTTTTGTGAATCATTATCATCATTCTTTTATAATAATAGCATGCCTTAAAAATGTAAAATCAACTAGAGAATGTATGGATACAATATTTAGATATCCAATAGTTTTTAATGCTGCTTGCACATGCCCATGCACCCACACCTACACCCACATAGACTAAGTAAGCACTTGCGTCAATCCCGTATTTATATTTTGGTTCACACTAGCTCAATAATGACAAGCTTTTGTCCAAAACTAATTTGCTTATGACAACCATTATTTATGAACCATGCACAGACATCGGTAGGAAATATGCAAAAAAAAAATGATTGTTTTTTATTTGCAAGTTGAATTGCCTTTAGAGTGGTAACCTATTTTAACCTTGTTATATAAAGCTCATACAAAAAATTTCATAAATCTGCACCAAAAACAAATCAATTTGACAGCAACAACAGCACAGCTCAGCATAAATATGACTCAATTTGTAATGGTCTTCTGGAGTCATCTTTGAAAGCATGATTAGTGGCAGGCTGGCAGCTTGCAAGTGCTTTTTTTTATTTATTTGTTCAACTGCAATTACTTTCATGCAGCTCATTTACAAACACATCAAGCCTCTCATTGGAATTTATTTTTGTTACTCCTTGCAGCCACTTAAGTGGGAGCTGAAGCAAAAACCAGGATTGAGTCCTCCTCGTGGTGGTTTTAATCCAGATGATCCCAACCAGCAAATTGTTGCCGAGGACATATTTGATGAATATGGAGGTACGTGCTTTTTCCTGTTGCAGGAATTTTTATTGCATTTTTGTGAAATTTAACCTTTGGGATGTCATGATGTTATGCTCTAAGTGTCATCTCATTCATTTTCTAGGGTTTCTCAGTGGTGGTAATATCCCTGATTTGCTGACTAACTTCTCTCCAAGTGAACGGAAAAGGAAGTCAAAAAAGAGTAAGCACAAAAAGGAGTCATCGCCAAGTAGAGAAATTAGGGCTTCTGAAGAAAATGGGTTATCTTCACCTTCCAACAGGGAGGAGAAGAGATCAAAGGAAGAGAAGAAAAGAAAAAAGAAGAAGAAAAGGCTGGATCATTCCGAATCAAGTTCATCCGAAGATTTCGAGTTTGACAGGCCTTCCAAAAGGAACAGGCACAGGCATTCTTATTCTTCTGAAGATTGTGACTCTGACAAGAATCTTAGGAATAAAAAGAGCAAGCAAAAGCATTATTACTCTTCCGAATCTGATTCTGACAGGTGTAGAAGTAAGAACAGCAGAAAAAAAGATTCATATTCGACTGTACACTTCCACTCTGAGAGGCATCATAGAAGTGGCAGGGACAAGCAATCTTATTCTCACTTATCCACTGATTCCAAATCTGATAGGCAGCGTAGGGGTAAAAAGCATTCTCACCGCCTCTTCCATCGGTCTGATTCATAATCAGAATGAGTTTGTAGGCGTCTTGACTTTCCTCTCAAGTACTAGGAGAACAGGGTGTTGAGAAACCCGCTGCTCGCGTCTTCTGGAAAAGTTTTCATGGATGATAGATCAGGCGACATCAATGTTTCTACAAAATACTCGTTTCACAATTCACAATCAAGCAACTTCTTGTAAAGTATTTCTGATCAGCACCAATTTTCAGAGCGTACCCATGTGAATGGGAACTTGAGTTTCTATGTGTACTTGTGGCTGAAAATGTTGCGTTTAACTTATTTTTGTGTTTTTTTTTTTTCCGATCAGAATGAGAGCTAAAGCTCTAGAGAAAAATAACAGTTACAAAGACAATCGACCAATAGGGGCCTCGTCTAAGTGAAATATTCCAGTGTCCAGAGAGCGGTTGTTTGGGTTTGCAGTGCACCTTATCCGCATTGTGATACGTCTTGTGAGAATGAAGATTAAGCTTGAAGATGCATATAAATATAATGTATATATATCCATGATTCTATAGAGCTTCTGTTCTATTACCTTAGTTCTAATAGTTGCAACTTGCATGTGCATCAATGTAGCTACTAACTAACATGTTTTGAAAAGAAAATTGCATACAGTAGTAACAGTACAAACTATTCACTCACGAACATATTGATCCAGTTACCATTCAATTAGACAATGTCATTGATATTTATCAGACTATTTTTTTAATTTACAGAAGCATATAATAGTCACCGTAGTTGTTATGGAAGTCGAAACAACAGAACTTACTTCCCAAGAGATTAACGATGCATAGCAAGAACGAAGGCAGCCACATCAACCTTACTTGAACAGCGAAAATGGAATCAACCACATGGCAAATAAAATCTGCACCAACAAACACAAAACCAAAATAATCAATTTTATAGGTAAAACACATCAAACATACAGTGTCATCACTTTGTTTTTTATTAGTTTCTGTAGAAGAACAGGTCAACGAGACCATTTCAAATCCAGAAGACTCCTAAAACAGAGGAGATAAAGATTACAAGTTTTTCAATTTCAAATGCATAGGCAAACAAATAGGATATTTGTTGCTATTTTGTTCTACTTTTGTTAAACTAAAAGTCTATTTAAAAGACACCTTGTATGCATACAAAGAGTAGAAAAACAAAATTAAAGACTCTTCAAACTCTTTCTAGTTTCTTAAGTTTCTTTATGGTATCAAAGCTTCTAAAACGACCAGCATCTATTCTCTATTGATCCTCAATGACTTCCTCATCTTCCACCTCAAATAATTCTACTGATCCTCTTTTTATTTTCCCGTCCCTCTCCAATCTCCCATTCACTATCAGCAGCAAACTCAACTTCTCCAACTATCCTGTATGAAAAGCTCAAACCCTACCTTAATTTAGAGGTCATGGCGTCTTTGGTTACCTTGACGACACAATCTCAATCCCACCTCAAGAAATTAATGTTCTTCATCCCAGCATAGGTGCTAGTATCAAAATTCTCAATCCTCCATATATTCAATGGCTTCGTTAGGATTCTTTAATCCTCACCACCATTAATGCCTCACTCACTAAAGATGTTCTCGCTCAAGTCATGTCTTATACAACATCTCGTGAGGTTTGACTTGCATGAGAACAAACCTTTTCCTCAATTTCGCGTGTTAAGGCTATTCAAATTTGCGTGAAAATGTACGTTTTAGCCCATATATTCTTCGTTGACTTCTTTTCTAGTCCCATTACTTTTAGAATTTTAAGTTTTGATTTTAAACTTTTATTTTGTTCATGTTTCAATCTCTAAGTTTGAGAGAGGAAAGTCATTGAAAAGCGAGGGAGAATAGAGAAAGTTGTCGGTTGACCACATTTCAACAATAAAAAAAGTTGATCTTAGTATCAATGAGTTCTATTTTATGAGAGGGTGCTATTGAGGTGTTTTTAATCATTCATCTTGTCGGAAAAAAATAGATCAGGACTTGGAAAAAAAATTAGGGTTAATTTTTATATTTTTTTATCGACAAAAGGCTTATTTAAGGTTAGTTATGGGTTTATTGAGATTTTTAGGGTGTTTCGTAGATGTTTTCAAGTTGAAATGAGTTTGGTGAGTTCTAAAAGTTGGAACCCGACTTTCTGGGCACCTGAGATGGTTGGAATTCAACCAGTAAATGACATATCATCTACTATTGCAAGTGACACATGGTTCGCCCAATTTAACAAAAAAAATTTCAAGCATTAGATTTTTATATAACTAGGAAACAAATCATCTGTTGTGGCAAACAATCTATTGCCGGTTGAACTACTTTTTAGTTATCTCTGGTGACCAGAAAATTAGGCTTTAAGTTTTTGGAGTCCTAAAACTTATTTTCTTAAGCTTGTTTCCACTCAAAAACACTTAGAAAAGGCATTGTAACCTCAATAAACTCGTTTCCAACCCCATGACACCTGATTCCTAAAAAAATGAAAAATTAACGAATTAAAAAAATTAATGGACCTTGATCTACTTTTTCTTGCATGGTTATAGGAAAATACCACCTCTATTGAACTTCTTTTAAGAAGATGAATTCATTGACACAAAAATTAGCCTTTTTGATAGCTAGAATGTAGTCATCCTAGCATTTTCTCTTTCCTTAATTTTTTTGACAACTCTCTCTGCTTTCTCAACATCCATGGATTGAAACATAAAGAAAATAAAGTGTGGTACCGAAACGTGAGTTACCAAAACAACAAGGACTAACTAATAAAAAAACTAAAACTTAAGGGATCGAATGGAAGTTTTTCATGTGGAATTCTAAATGAGGCATGTTTTGTTGTTCTTTGTTAAAACTGGTTCTGGTCCTAGTTCTTTTAATTTCTATTTTCAAATCCAATTAATATGATTTTGCAAAATCAAAATTGAATCAATCTTTGAATATCCCTTAAAACTCAATGCATGCGAGATAATTGAAAGAAATGTAAAAAAAAAAATAACAATGCTACTGTAACTTAGAAGGATGAAATTGCAAATATTAAAATTTTGTTGATTGAAATGAAAACAAATGCATGGTTTATATGAATATTACATTACAAAGTGCATTGTGTCTTGGTGCAATGTGAATGACAATATATTAATTTGCCCAGTTGTTGATAATCTAAATACTAAACCTAAAATTTTGAATCTAAAGACTCAATCTTTTTTATTGTCCATAAACATTTTCATAAAATCTTTTTGTAAAGTAATATTTTTTAGTGCATAAACATGCACATAAAATTAAAAATATTAATATTTATTTAACGTTTAATTAAAATATTTTAAATCAGCGCTAAAATATATTGCATCGTCAAAATGAAAAATCTCAATGTTCAAAGAGTGAGCATGAGACGCCAACCAATACACACTATGATTTGCCTAGCGATAGACATATTGCAGCTGTACTTGCCAAGGCCTGTGGTTGAAATTAAGAATAGAGTGGACTGGTTAGGAATTGGGAGACAGTTCCCTAACCAGATTGATCATGGTCAATTAAATCCACTGCTAGTTTTGAATCAACTTCAAGAACAATCTTTTTATGACCTTGTTTCCATGCTCCTCAATATGATAGGAGAAACCTTTCAACCACACACAACATGATCGTGTAACATCCCAACTATTGTAACCCCACCAGTGAACTCTCTTACGAGCTCCATCAGTATTTAGCTTCATCCATTCTCAAGGAGAAAATTACCAACACATCAATATTTCTTGGTAATTAGGACCAACAGAATCCTAAACCATCCCCATGGATCTCACACTCCCTCAACCAACATACAATGGTGGTAATGCAAGCTGTAGGTTTGGAGGGCACTCAAAAAAGCCTTAATGGAGTTTCTCGTGTAGTCACTAGTTTGGTCAACTCACTATCTACAAAGAAGTGGTTAAAAAAGTAGTTGTTCTATAAATTTCTTGGTGAGTTCTCACTTTTGAAACTAAGGTGTAGTTAAAACCTTTGATAATAATATTAAGGGGGTGTTTAGGAGCATCGTTCTGTTGGGTTCCCGAATAGTATACACGCAGTGAAACACAATAAAATAAAATTATTCAGGATTTTCTAGGATCTCATTAGATAGATCTAGAGTTATTTAAAGATTTATTACCTAGAGATATGATCTTCTTTGGCTTTGAATAATTCTTTAAGGGCTGGATTGTTGCAAACCACAAGTCGTCCAATTATCCGGCCTCCAATGGTAATTAACACGAACCACCAGTTAGAAATCTTCTAAATCCTTATTAGAAGAGAGTGATTGATATACCTAGAGTGCTAACTCTCTATTTTATGACTTACGTAATTTTCTGTCTAACAGACAACCACCTCTAAATAAGAGACATATCTTACTATTTATAGGAAATCTAAAAAACCCTATAAATTAGCAAAATATGAATTTGTCTCCTGAATAGTATCCATATATTAATTTAGAATAATTTTAGAAATTAACTTAATCAAGTCCTTACTTGATTTTCTAGGTCTAGAAATATAATCCCTATATTAATTATATTATAATCCTTAATTTCTAAAATATATTTTAATCAAGTCATACTTAATTAAATCATCTCAGTTTAATTTATGGCTAATGATTTTTAATATGTGTGACTCATTAGGTTCCTAATATGTTGGCTCAAATATAAATTATAATTATAATTAAATAGAATTAAATAAATTAAACAATTTAATTTATTATCAATTCAACAATTAATTAATTTATATTTGATGATCATGTGCATTATCTAGCAGCGTGTCATGATCCCCTAAATATTAGAAAAGTCATTAGTGATTTGACTTAACCTTTCAGTGACTAGCTTCTCAGTGTAATTAATATCCTTTCATCAATAATATTATGATTTAACATTAAAGCATGGAGTACGTCTGCCATGTTAAATTGTGTTTGCTCTTTACATAATAGTTATTGATCATTTGAATAAGATATGAAACCCTTTTCAAATTTCATTTCATATTAGCTAATGATTTCTCAGTTAAGAACAGATGAAACATTTTTCTAATTCATCTAGGGTGATGAATCATTTCTTAATCACTCAAGTACCTTCATATAGCAATGTCTGTCTTTCCGTTACCTCGATTAAAATAACATGTAACATGATCAAAGCATAACATTCTCTATATAAATTAACTTAGTGATCTCAAGTCTAATGATCACTTACACAATTGTCACGTGAGCCTTTTCATAGACATAAGTGATCTCCCTATAAGAAATTCTCATGCGGGTCAATTCAGTATACATGTCTTATGATTAACATTTACATATTAGTTCTAGGTATCCCTTATACCTCAGCTTATGAGAATAGTTGGTTCATTTCATAAAGAAAAAATAATAATATGTTCTAATCTCTACGACTCTAATGAATGTTCAATATTTAAGAGGGCATCGACTGAGAACATTTTAGGAACAATGCTTTGATGCAATACGAATCTCATAATTATAATAATTTTATAATTTTTTTTGTAAAGCATTTTTGTCCCAAAAACTTTATCTTTACTCTTGATTTATAAATCAAATATTAGATTCATTGATATAATATTATATGAATATTAAAGATAAATAAAAACTTTATTAATAATAAACATATATTTACATGAATATAATAATATCACGTGTAACCAACTGATTGACTACATAGCATATCAAACTAACAGGTTCAACTGTGCTTGTTAAAAAACTTGAATTTGTTTTACTTCAAATTAATTTTTTTGATGTTTTTGGATTATTTTAATGTGCTGATGTCAAAAATAAATTTTTAAAAATAAAAAAAATATTATTTTAATACATTTTAAAATAAAAAATATTTTAAAAAATAATATTTACTGCTGTCTTATACATCTCAATCATATTCTAAACCTAAATTACCTATAAATTAACTTATAATCCTATTGTAAACCTAAATTACCTATAAATTAACTTATAAATTACATGTTTGCTTTCATGTAATTTGTTTTTAATATCAACTATTGTGTTCATACGATTCACTTGTGATTCACTTGTAAGATCCTCTTAATATATATATATATATATATATATATATATATATATATATATATATATATCATTTTTATTTTTCTATTGTTTTTCTTAATTTTTTATTTATAATCTTTTTAAATTTTATAATATCTCACAAAAACACTTAGAAATAATAATAAAAAACTCAAAAATTAAAGTTTAAAAGTATGATATTCGATGGCTATGGGTTATATTGGAATGTTATGGAAACAATAAAGGCAACATCACAAATTTTTAAATTACAATTGTAGAATTTGAATATTAATGAATCTATAATGGTGAAAATGAAGCTTACGTTTTTGGTTAAAAGTGTTTTTTTATTTTAAATGTTTTTTCATATTTTTTAAAACAAAAAACACTACATCTGTACCCGACCCACCCGATAATCCAACGTGGGCGGGTGGTTCGTGTTGGTGGCTACTAGGCTTATCTTCCTCGTATCTAACATCTATCACGCAACGCAACGAAGTTTTTTTTTTTTTTTTTTAATTATTATTAAAAACTCCGTCCAAGCACCCATTCCCAATCGCCGGCGAATTTACCGGAAAGTCAATCGCAGATCCCCGCATGACGATCTCAGACGAGGAAGACGAGATTTTGGCCAAGTTCCTGGAATCGGAGGTCCTCTCTGAAGTCTCCGATCAAGATCAGGTATCCTTAGTTTATTTAATTTCGACATTTTGGATTGTTTTAAAAGTCTGATCATTGACTTTCAGGAGGAGGAGGAGACAGAGGAGGCAAAGAAGGAAGAAGATGAACCAAAAGGCAAGAGAGTTCGTTTCCAGGAAACACAAGAAGAAGAGAAGGAGCAAAATCAGAAAAAGAAAGCTAATAATAATAATAATAACAAGGGTGAGCAAAGGAGGATAAAGAGTGGAGTTTTGAGCAAGATCCCTCCTGAGCTCTTTCCACACATCCTCAAATTCCTTTCCTCTGAGGTAACACTTGTTCTTATTTTTATTTATTTATGTACTTATTTGTTGCTAATGATCCAAAATATTTATTTATTTCTCGCAGGATCTCATAGCTTGCTCTCTAGTTTGTAGATTTCTGAATTTCGCAGCCTCTGATGAGTCCTTATGGCGTCGCCTGTCTGTACTTCCTTCTCTTTTTTTCTTTTCTTTCCTACTAGTATCGGTATCGGTATCATTTCATGTTTCACATTGATTGAATTCTAGCATCCAGGTCTTGTTTTCCCTCTTACTTTTCTTTCTTTATGACTTTAGCTTGGGGTTTTTATAAACCCGTGTTCTTGTGTTTTCCACACTTCTTTTCAAAGATTTTATAGGAATATGATTTAAAATAAAAATAAAAACAATACTATTGATTCTCCATATTTCTCTTTCATCTCTCCTGCGAGTGATAGAGAACACTGATTTGTGCTGCCAAAGTTTGTTACTTTTTTTCATTATTGATTATAAATGATGGCTTTCTCTTTTCAGAAATCCATCAACGCCCCCTGTTCTTCTACTTTGGACTTGATTTTTTTTTTTCCTGCCCCCCGCCAGTAGCCATGAGTTTAATTTTAACGTGATAATCTTTGCAATTCTATTCCTGCTTCAATCAATTTCCCTCTATGGTCTTGTTGATATATTTTGTACTTCAGCTATGCGTTCTTCATATATATTTGTATCATCCAGTCAAGGACATGCTTCTCATTTCCCAAAATTTGGCAGGTATTGCATGCGATGGGGTTTCTTGCCCCCTGCTACAAAGTTATGCGAGAATGCTTGGAAGAAGCTGTACATTCAGGTGGCTCCTTCAATTTTCTCTCCATGTAAAAGTTAACTAAATAAAAAGTTATCTCAGAAACCTCCTCCATTGCAAGTGATTTTGCCCTTCATTTCTTTATCTTTGACAAATAACTCCCTCAAAAGTCTGAACTCTGAAGCAATAGCAGCGCAGAACTCTAGTTTCATTTGGTTAACTGCCAGTGGGAATCTTAAAAAGGAAAATTAAACTCAATAGCTGTTTTGCTATTTACCACCATAAATCCCTCTAGCTTGCAGTCCAACATTTCATCCGTGATCAACATTTTGCTTAATCACGTGCATTGATCCTGTTCCAGTTCTAAGAAATCAACATAGATTCCTCCTTCGTGTTAAAAGCTGCTCAACAGTTTAGGTTTTAGGATATTTCTATTGTTACTTTTCAGCATCATATCACCCCCACAATGAGTTAAAGCTGGGGTAGCAGTGTTATTGAAGCTTTGCCTCTGCATTTTGCAGCGTGATGAAGAGGACATGGTTAAGCTTGTTAGGAACTGCCCACCGGAGTTTAAAGAATATTATGTTCAAATGAATGCAGCAAAGAGAAGTCAAACACCTCTTCCTTCACAGGTAACAGGCTGTTGTTGCTTGAACCGTTTTTTTTCTTCTCGTTTTCTCTCTCTAATGTCATGGAGGAGTTTGTTACTGTTTGTTGATGTTGCTCCTTATTTTTCATGGAACGAATTGTTTATTCTGAATAGGCTTTAGATTATACGATTCTCTGATAAAAAAATCCTAAAAGTTAAAAGTCTTAGCCCACCTATATTGACTGAAGAATAACACTAATTTTTAATTTATTATTATTATTTTAAGGGCTGCCCTGCTTTGTGAAACAACTATCATTTACAAATTCTAGATTAGCTCTGAGGTCTCTGTCGTATGAGCATCTAATAGCAGATTCAGGGATGTGCATGCTTGACAGTAGTTTGTTTATCCGCTTGATAGTGGATATGCAACATTATGGAAAAGTTATGTTCTGTTACGTGTATTATTTCTCATTTATTTGTTTACCATGTGAAGGTGAAGGATGACCGCATAATTCTTGACAAGACCATTGCTGATCAGGTGTCTACATGGAAAAGCCGCAGAGGCCTGACTGATAAGGTGGTCACTGACCATGCTTGTTCAGGAGAAACTTGTTCTTATTTCAAGCTTGGAGATGTATTTGTTTGTGAGAAAACTGGAAATGTTCATGGTAGGAATTCTTTTTTTCTCACTTTGTGCAAATGTTCTTTTATTTAATGATGTCACTGCATGGTGATTAATTTCATGTTTCTCTGTTTCAGTGTGTGATGATACATGCAGAGAAGTCATTATGGACCCTACAAATGAGCTTTTGGTCTGTACAATATCTGGGCATTGCTTTGATAGGTGGCTCTTGCCATCTGAAATGGAACCTGATCCTGTAAGTTAAAATTTTCCTCTGGCTCGTACATTTCATAATAGAATACCAGCTTCCCACTCCCACAATAAGGCAGAGAAGGAAGACCATTCCTGTCAGAAGATAGTGGGAGGAGGTTATACTTTTAAGGATTGATTTCTTTTTTACCCCCTTGAAGTATGAGTTTATCAATTTCTTCCCAAGAGTTTATTTTCTATCAATTACCCCCTGAGTTGGTTAATTTCATTTTACCCTGTGTAAAAAAAAGACCTTATTGATAAATAGATGAAATGTTAGGGGTTACTTGATAGCAATGTTAACCATTTGGATAAAAAATGATAGCTACCATATATTTCAAGGGGGTAAAATGAAATGAACCCAATCCTGAATTTTACAGGTTAATGGTTAACATTGCTCCGTAGCATACTTGTCTGCACCCCCCCTCTGCTAAGAAACGGCTAGTGGCATCTCCACTTCATATTTGTTTCTAATTCCTCTTTTCCCTTCTATATATTTAGGACCAGCAACAAGGCGGCTTGACTGATGAAGCAGAGCCATTCATGGGATCTGGTCGTTTTGGTAATTGAATCTGCTTTGAACTCAGCTCCATGCGCTTATTATTTCTGCAAAAAGTTCTTTGTACATGGATCTCATATTTGTGTTTGTACATGTAACAGCACGAGCTTATCTGCTGGGATATAACTGTGATGATGATAAGGAGCTAGAAGCTGCTTTGAGGTTTTGCTGATCCTAATCTTTGATCTCTGTGAGGTGGATGGATCAGCTGAATGTATGGAAATGGCAGTGGATGTCATCAGTTGAACATATGAATACTTAAGATTTGCTTATCCAACAGTTGCATGTATGTAGAAGTTCTATCCTTTGATTCAAAGGGAGAGTTTGTTCCTTAATCCTACCTCTTCTTTCACTTTCTTTCTTCTATCTCTGCTTTGATGTAAATTTACAGGGTGGCTTGACGTGTCTTAGCTCTGCCTGAATGTGCTGTGGTCATTCTCGCTACTTCAGTGCAGGGGAAAAAATAATGGCATGGGCAAAATTTTGGGATATCATGTTCGCTGATTTCGTCTGGCTTGGGCAAAATAACAGTGTTTTTTTTTTGTGGATTATTTTCATAAAATAAAATTACTATATTTCATTATTAAAAAAAAGGAGTTATATTAGTCGAGTATATTTTTTTTGATAAACTGAAAACGAAATGGACAACCGAATCCAATTCGATGCTCATTGGAGGTAGGAAGTCTTTGTCAAATAGGAAAGGAATACCCCATGGATTTGTGTCGGCTTGGTGATTAAGATCAGGCAACGCACTTTGTATCAATTTGATATTTTGTGATTTTTCTTGTTTTTTTTTTTTTTCCTCAAGAATTCAGAATTAAATTGAGAATTTTGCTTTTTCCTACAATCAAGCTGCACCATCCAAGGAACTCGTGCTTTCATAATATAGATATTTTTTAAAAGGTTTTTTTATAGTTTTTTTTATCAACCACTCTCATAATATTTCACTATTTATCAATAAAGTTCTGAGAAGAAATGGACAGAAGCCATGAAATTAACGAGATAAAAAAAAAGGGGGAGGAGCGGAATCCTTGGATGCATGAATGCGTGATGCATGCCAAGGAAAGGGAGAGTGCAGTGCTGTGCTTTGATTAGCTTATATATATAAAAAAAGACGTGTCAAATCCGCGTAAAATAAACGCGTGAGAGGAGGAGTGGATGAGACGAGTCGTTATTGATTATTAATATCACCAACCTAAAGAAGTAGTACATATATAGAAGGAGCCATGGGAAGGTCTCAATAGTTTGTTTCTGTCTTAAGAAAAGAAGTCTTCGATCTCGATCACAACACCGCAATCTCAATCGGTACGATAATGCATCTCTCCCTCTTCTCTTCTCCTCCCCTTCTCTTCTTACTCTCTCTGTCGTCTATTATTACAATTTCTTGAAATCAATTCAATCCTTTTGAGATTTTATTTTTTCAGTGATTTTTGGTTTTCTTCAAGATTTGATTTGATTTGGTATTTCACTCCAATTAACAATCATCCATGATCATTTTTAATAGCTTGTATTTGAGACCATTTCAACGAGATTCAATCCCTTTGATTTAAGTGTGAAGATATCTGCAGACAAACTAACAGTTTTTTCTTTTTTTAATTTTGTAACAAAATATGCAGGCACAGTTTGTTATTCTTCCCTGACAAAACATGGGAGGTGGAAAAGATAAGGACAAGAATGGTGACGAGCAGGAAAAAGGTCTCTTTGGTCATGGTTTTGGTCATGGTGCTCCTGGATATCCTCCACAGCCTGGAGCATATCCCCCTCAAGGCTATCCTCCTCAAGGTTATCCACCCCAAGGGTATCCCCCACAGGGCTACCCTCCCGCTGGGTACCCTCCCGGTGCATACCCACCATCTGGTTATCCTCCTGGCCCATCTGCTCCCCACCAACCAGGTATCTTGTTCATTTCCTCAATCTTTGCAATAGTTTAAACTGCCGAGAGAGAGAGATAAAGAAAAAAGAATATAAGTTTAATAATTCTCTAATCTTTCTGGTTGCCGGCGTGATGGTTGCATACAAGTCTTACTATGAAAATCTTAGGCCTAGTATTATCTTTTTCCCGAAAGAAAAATCGGTGGATGAGATGTTTATTTATTTCCTGGATATTCTACGTTCTCGTTTGTCAACTGTGTATGTTACGGGGACCTCTATGTTGACGAGTCTCGTTCTTTTATGTTTTCAGGACATAGTGGTGGGGGCCTTGGGGGCCTGCTTGCTGGGGGGGCTGCTGCTGCTGCAGCCGCTTATGGTGCCCATGCGCTTCAAGGTGTAGGCCGTGGTGGTTACGGCGGAGGCCATGGTGGTTACGGCGGAGGCGGTTACGGAGGGGGCCATGGTGGTTACGGAGGGGGCCATGGTGGTTACGGCGGGGGCTATGGTGGTGGTTATGGTGGTGGTCATGGAAAATTCAAGCACGGCGGCAAGCACGGCGGTGGAAAATTCAAGCGTGGGAAGTTTGGGAAGAAGCACGGAGGAGGGAAATTTAAGAAGTGGAAGTGATCATCCTGCATGTCAACTGGATTTAGTCTTGATTGGCTACGCATTAGCAGATTCTGGTTTCTTTGAATAAATCTTACTTTTTACCATCTCCAGCTAACCTTTTTAGCTGACTTTGATGATTACATTGCTGGTCCAACATAAACATAATATATATATATGTTTGATTTGTGCTTCCAATACATATGTTGTACACCTATACTGTTCATAGGTAGCCCATCATCGATCACAGTTCCTTGTCACGGGGCCATTATGTGAGTTCTTCACCTTGGGTTTTGTTGGCAGGCAAATTAACCTGCGTTTGCTGCTGCTGCTGCGGTTAGGGTTTTCCAGATTGTTGATTGTAATAGAAAAGCCTTTTGTTCTGCTTTCCTCCCTCAATTGTCACTCAGGAATGATTCGTGTCTTGTTTAATTTACCAATAGGAAGGAACTTAACAGAGTTTGATGGCTTTTTCTTTCACCATTGTGTGTTTTGCACCGCGGGAGCTTTTTGAAAAAAAAAAAAAAGTTTGAAGAACAATTATAAGTGGGATTTATGCGTGTACGAGATATTGTTTAAATTTTGATTTTGTGTAAAATGCAAATTATATAATCTACTGCATATGATGTCTTTATTTTAAAAAAATAAAAAAAATATTATTTTAATATATTATAATATAAAAATATTTTAAAAAACAACTATACACATAAACAAACCAACCTAGTTTCATCAAAATGATTAATAATTCTGTCTATACAAACCAACCTAGTTTCATCTTAATGATTAATAATTCTGTTTACAGTCAAGGCCCCTCCTTCATTGTAGGGGTGAGAAAAAAAATTGAGAAACCGATTAAATTGAGAAAACCGAAAAAAAAAAACCGAAAAAAAAACCGATTGATTTTTTTCAAAAAAAGTTCGGTATGGTTTAGTTTTGGTTTCAGAAACCTGAAACCGAAAAAACCTCAACCGAACCGAACCGGTTTAGTTAAAGGGGTACTATAAATACAAAAAAAAAAAAAAACTCTAATTCTTAACCCTAGCGCGTCCAACTGTCCTGAGCAAACAAGCCGCTCCCTCAACCCTCACAATTCACACTTTCACAGATCTCATCTTATTCTCAAGTCTCTAACAAAATCAAATTAATTCGTCTTCATCTTCGTTCTCCTGACTTCAGCCACATCCCTCTCCTATACAGGCATGACAAACACCACGCCGACACACCTAACCTCCAGAGTCCAGATCTAGCAAACCAGTCACCTCCCTCTCTCACACCCGACCTTGAATCTTGTCACAACTCACACCAGGTATGATTTCTTTTTTCTGTCAATCTCTGTTTTTTATTTATTTAATATATGCTCTGTGATCTTTTTATTTGTTGGTATATCCTTACAAAAAATCAGTGTTTAAGTTTAAAGTCGTATTTTGGTTGATTTGGAATTCTGGGAATATGCTTAAATTTAGCTCCGAGTTTCATCAAAATTGAGCGAAAAATTATAAAATCTCTGTTTCAATCCTTTCATTTTCGAGAACTATCTTTTTCTAATTCACTATCGTTTTTGTTTTTAAATGTGAGACTAATTTATATGTCTGTTTCGTATTCGATTAGGTTGTTGCACAGAAAGTGAAAGAAGCTGAGATCACCCATGGCCAGCAAGACTCGCTTCTTCTGGTATACATATCTCAACGACTCACAATCCAGTTTTCACTTTTTTTGAGCTCTTAATAAGTTGTTTTTATAACTTTTTTTATTATTATTTGTAGTAGAGTGTACTTGTTTGAGGTTTTATTCCGCTAAATTTCGTGTGATTTAGCCTTTTGGAAGCATATTTTGCACTAGTTTATTCTTCCATTAAATACTGTGTTGAAGTTGCTGTTTGTATAAAATTTGAAAAATATGTTTCTGTATGTGTATCTGTGTGCATGTGTTGTACTGTCTTTTGATTTATATTTAGTAGATTTTTCTTTTGATTTTGCAAATCAGTTTTTGAGATTTGTGATAATTAATGATCTTTTGAGTTTTTTGTGTATAACAAACCTTGGAAGGTTATTCCGTTTCCCAGAAACCTTGTCCTTAAAAGAAGTTTTGATTTTCAGCTGTATGGATAGGAGAGCAGAACTTAGATTTGAGTTGTTGTAGTTAACTAAAGTGAGAATTTGGATCTGGGTTTTGCTCATTTTAGTGGGAAAAATTATTGTCGAGAAACATTATTAATTAAAGATCCTTGTCAGTAAGCAATTAAGCATTAAACAACAGCCAGCATGTATATTCCAGCTCCTTGTTTTTCTTTCAGGGAAATGAACTATTGGACATAATGTGACAAATTCAAACAAATTTGCAAATGAAAAATGAAGACCAAAGAAACCTTAATTCTTACCTGGATTGTTTTTACTTTCATCGGTATGTGTATGATGACTTAGTGTGTTGTTGAACTATGCTATTAGACCAATGCTGTTATTGGAAACATAGTGATTTTCTTGAAATCACTTGCTTGATTTTCTCTGGTGTTTAGAATGTGGTGTAAAAGTATATGCTTTCACAATTACTGCATCGATATCTAATTATCATTTAGAAACTTGATAAACGATCTTGAAACTTACGAAAACCTTGAGTGAGCCAATTTTTTTTTTTATAAACTTGCACCTTTTATTTTGTGATTTATTAATTAAAGCGTTTGCAATTATCTAACATATTTAATTTTTTATTTTGTAGAATTCGGTGGAAAGTTACATCTAGCAACGGATGATAATTAGGCAGTGCTTTATATTTTTCATTTATATTTTTTGCATGAAGTGTTTTATATTTTATGACAATGTTATTTTTTGTTTTTTTTAAGTCCTTTTGAAGGCAGTGCTTTGTAATTTAGATTTCAACTTGTGTGTGTGTTATTTAAACTTTGATGCAGGAAACCAAAACACAAATATTAGAAAGACTTGCAACATATGAACACAATATTAACACTAATAATTTAATATAAATGGATATTCAGTGACAAAAAAAAGTTAAATATATTATAGAATCTTGTAACAAAATTAGATAATATTAACAACAATTACAAGCCCATTAGAAAGGCAAAAAAAAAAGCCCAAATAAAAAATACAGGTTTTTCCGGTTTTTATGGTAAAAAAACCAAACCGGACCGAACTGAAACCGGCCGGTTTAAACCGGTTTCGGTTTGATTTTTTCAATTTTTTTAATTTTATTTTGATTATTTTTTTAGATAAAAACCGAATAGAAAATCATCCTCTACCCCGTTGCAATGTCAGTACCGATTTACATGACAAGTGTGCACTGTGGCCTAGTTTCATCTCTGAAATAAAATAACAAATAATGCACTTCGAAAATGAAATTGGATTGGCCTCTTTTCAATTTATGATTAAAAAACAAGGAAAAGGCTACTCCTATTAAAAATATGCTTTACAAAATATTATTTATTAGAGTAGTGTTTGTTATGTTTTTTTTAAATATTTTTTATTTTTATTATTAATTTTTATTTTTGTGCTTGTTTTATATGGCACACTTTTCAAAAAGATTTTTTACTTAAAAATAAATTAAATAAATTCATATATTTTTTTTATATTAGCTTATCAAAATTAATAAGAATTACTAAAAATTAATATTTATTTAAAATAAATACATTTTTTAAAAAATATCTAAAAGTAAAAACTACTGCACACTCAAACAAATTATTTATGTACTATGTTATTTTGAACCAGATAAATTATTTTGATTGACCTCTTAATAATTTAAGTTCTCGAGATATCAAAAAATTATTATAATTATAATTAATCCCCCCCTCTCTCCTGTCTTCTTAATTTCTCTTTAGAGTCAAAATCAAATAAAGAAAAAAAAAAAAAACAGGGAGAGATGGCAAATCAATTGACGCGTATAGCTATAGTAGCCTCCGACAGATGCAAGCTTAAGAAGTGCCGTCAAGAATGCAAGAGAAGTTGCCCCGTCGTCAAAACTGGTATTTTTCCTTAATTCAATGATTTAAATCTCATCGATCTATTTTAGTTCTCTTAATTATACGCGCGAGTCTGTTTTATTTAGGCTGTGATTAGAGCTTAGGAAAGCTTTCTTACTGTCAATTTGGAGTATTAGGTTTTCTTATTGTTATTATTATTGTTGTGAGATTAATGGCTTGGTCAAAATTTTAGTGTTTGCTGATTTCATCTGGTTTTGCAGTCTAGTTCTGCTCGGAATGTGCATTTTCGATATAATTAAATAGGGATTTAGGTTTGGTGCAATGGTATTTATACGTCTTTTTTCCATTATTGTTGGCGGTTTCATTTAATTTTTCTTAAGTTAGTTATTGTTTTTTTTGGGAATAACAGTGTTATTTTGCATTATTTTCATATAATAACATTGCTATATTTCTTAATTAAAAAAAATGAAATTACATTATTCTAATTTCTTATTGATAAACTGAAAAAAAAATGCACAACCAAATCCATTTCGGTGATCATTAGAGATAGAGAGTCTTTGACAAAAAGAAAAGGAATACACAATTGACAGCGTCAATGGATGCCATGTTTGTATTTACTTGGTGATTAAGATTGGGTAAAGTACCTTGTATCAATTTGATATTTTGTGATTTTTTTTCAAAAAGTTAGAATTAAATTGAAAATTTTGCTTATTCCTACAGTCAAGTTGCGCCATCTAAGGAACTTGTGTTTCATGTTTTCTTGGTGAGTGGGTTGAACTTGCATTGATGTTTACCTTGTACACCCGTATGTTAGAATTTTGTAATTTTATCTTTATCCTAGTGCATTGGTCGTAGTCTATGGTGTCCGTCAAGCATTATGGTGCCCATAGAGGAGTTATGAGCTTCAATACTACTATGAGTAGGGTGGCTGACTCCTTGACCTAACCTGAACAAATGCAATACGAGCACCTTCCCCATTCTCCTTCTCTTCTTCTCTTAGAACTCTGGCCTAGTCCACTCCACTTTGTATCGGGCATGAAAAGCCACTTGAATCCCAGAAGTAGATCCTAAAAGCCATGAGTTTAGGTCCAACCCCCGTATGCATTCCATTCAGGACTTCGCATCTCATATGCGTCGCTAGAACACCTAACCCTAATAGGTAGGTCCCCATGCTTCAGGCGGGTTTAGCCTGTTCCATCACCAACAAGGTTGTGAGTCAATGCTTTACTCAGGACAAGTCTTTCACTCTGTTCTCTTTGTTTCGGGGGTTATTAAGGCTTTTAAAATCATCAATTGGCAACCTTGGAGCAGAGGACCCATTCCCCAGGAGAGAGTTCCCCAAACTAGCACTATCATGGCATGTGCTACGTCCTTCTCCTACAGCTTGCGCCGAAGATTCACTACCAGCTCTTTTACCGCCCATAGTTGACTGATTTGAGTCAGGAACTACTTTTAGGAATCTTTTGACTTTGTTCAAATTGTTCAAAAATCAGCTGTTATCGAATAGGTTCTTCTCTTTGAATCTACTCTGGTCAAGCCCGCTACCGGATATAAAGTCTCAATTTTACAATTTACTTGATAAACATTAAACTATAGAAGTGGAACATGGTTAGATCTACACAGCAAAAAGAAAGTTAGAAAAATATCAAATATACAATCAAACTATTTGATAGAACAAATTTTCAGGTAGAATAAACTATATAATTTGAGGAGTAAAATGAAATCAACTGGATAAAAAAAGGGGAAGGTTTAATCCACAATGTATGTGTGTATGTATGCATGCGAGAGGAGTAAGTAAACAGGTCATAACACGCTGTTGCTTTTATAAGGTTATTTGATGATTATTGTTAGAGGAATCTTACAGATTGATTGAAAATTTGTTTTCTGGTTGATTTATGAACTCTCAGTTAAGATCATTCCCTGGAAGAAAGCATGATACTTTGTGGGGGTGAGGAAAATGTTGTGAATTTTTTCATTGAACTTTCAGATGGAATTTAGAGATCACAAACATGTTTATTGACTTAAAATATATGTAACCTAGTTGGACTTGGACTTGTAAATAGGAAGGCTCGAGTATTACTAAATAATAAGTGAAATCTTAAACAAAATCCATTTGTTTGAGGAAAATCAGGCACTGGTATATAAAATAGGATCCTAGACCTTGCTATTGACAATTTCTAGCAAAGATAGAAATAACCTCAAACCTACTGACATATTTGGCCTGGGTTTTGCAATTTCTTCTTGCAGGGTGAGGCTGGGGGTGAACTCAAAACCCCAATTGTATTTTCTCTTAATCATGAAATTTGTAAGTCCCTATTTGTGTGTGTTTCTCAGATACATTCTGATTTTATGTTAGTTCATTTATTGAAAAAAAAAAGAGTTAATTAGTGTTTATTTGCAGACTTGCTTGAGCAAAGGAAGTGGTTTCCATTTCCCACCATGTCACATTCTTGATGTGAGTGGATTCAGGATATTACTTGATTGCCCTTTGGACCTTTCTGCTCTCACAATCTTTTATCCTGTTTCTCCATCATCCAAAATGGAGGAGGGGGAGCAAACTTATGATTTTGCTGTCAACAATTGTTTGGATATGAGGAAGAGGCAGAAAATTCTTAAGTCTTTGATCTGTGCTCAGCCTTGGTATAAAACTCCCAATAATTTGCACCTTTGGGATCCTTCTTCCATTGATCTTGTACTGATTTCAAGCACAATGGGGATGCTTGCCCTCCCTTTTCTTACTCAAACCAAGGGCTTTTCTGCTAAGGTAACTGCAGATTTCTATATTTTTGCTTGAAACCACCCCCTTTCTTGCTATTTAATTTGTTCAAGTTTTGTGTTGTACTGTTTAGATATATGCAACTGAAGCAACAACAAGGCTTGGACAGCTTATGATGGAGGATCTTGTTTTAATGCATAACGAATTCCATCATTTTTTTGGATCTGACTCTGGTTCTCCTCAATGGATGAGCTGGGAGGAGCTTGAACTGCTTTCACCTGCCTTGAGACAAGTAGCTCTAGGCAAAGATGGAACAGAGTTGGGTGGATGGATGCCCCTGTACAGGTAATTGACACTGAAGTTATTGCTTTTGTAAAGCTTTATGATTAATCTATTTTCATGGAAAATTGGCGCTGAGCCTTTTCCATAAATCTCTTTTTTCCCTTCGCATGCACTGGACTTATTTTTACCTAATTATATGGTGAAAAAATGGCACATCAAATGAAATGAACAAAATTTCAGTTTCCCTGACAGCATAAACATGCTGTCGATTGGGAGTTCTTCTGATCTGTTTTTGCATGTCTTATTCTACTCTATCGTTCAGCACTAAGTTGATTTGTGCTCATAGTTATAATTTGGAAAGAAAATTACTGGGAAACTTTAATCTTAAAAAAAAAGAGCTGCTTGGCAGTGGATAGGTATATTTAAGTTTGAGTGTTGTTTGTAAAATGGATCATAGGTATACAGATCCCCGGTAAATTAATAATGTTGTTTGAGCATTTCCTTAGGCTGGCCATTTGATGTTTTCATTACTTTAAGTGGTTATTACTGGCATGTTCTCAGTTATGCTACTTCCATTTTAATTTGCATGCTGCTTAGGTATGTTGCATATTCTTTAAACTAAAACTTAAAATATATTTTGATAGAGGATGTTGTCCAGGTCTGCGGATGTGGAGGACTGCGTGAAGAAGGTTCAAACACTTAAATATGCAGAGGAAGCCTGGTACAATGGGACATTGTTGATTAAAGCATTCAGCTCGGGCTTAGAAATAGGCTCCTGTAATTGGACTATAAATAGTCCAAAAAGAAATATTGCATGTATTTCAAGCTCTAAATTTTACTCTGTTAATGCAATGGAGTTTGATTATCATGCTCTGCGAGGTAATGATCTGATATTATATTCAGACTTCTCATCTGAGGGTGTCTTGACAAATGATGAACATGATAATAACTTCTCTGCTTCAACTACCTACAATTCATCAACTCCCAGGTAATATCTCCCTACACCCTTACTATAGTATACTGGATGAAATATCAGCCAGATTCTTTACTGCAGTTCTTGGATGTTAGGAATTCATTTAGTCCTTAATTTTGTAATTACTAGAATGGTCAAATGAACGTTCTGCTTTTCTAACGGGGATTGCAGTGCTGATAACGACGATCGGATACTGAAAGAATGCTTATTGCGTAATGATGAGAGTTTAGAGGAAAGGGAGAAACTGGCATTTATCTGTTCATGTGTTGTAGATTCTGTTAAAGCTGGTGGCTCTGTCATTATTCCTTTAAATCAACTTGGAATTGTTCTGCAGCTGTTGGAACAGATACCAGTGTACCTTGAATCTTCAGCTATGAAGGTAATCTATGAAAACATATTTCCTCTATAGATATGTGAAAAGTTCAATACATAATGAATAAAATGCTGAAACTTAGAAAGTTTAATACAAGTCCAGAACTTGGAAAAAAAATTGTTGTAGACTTTAATTATGCTTTTGCTTTTTGTTTCTTGGTTTGATGTGTCCGCAATGAAGGGGCTTTAGGATCCCACATAAATAGAGCAACAAATTGCAAAAAAACAACATGACATTATTAAGTAAATATTGATGCGCGATGTTTGGATAACAAGAGGTTTATGCCATCCATCATGCCTGCTCCGTGAAACCATTTTTTTTTTATCAATCATTGATAATTTTTCTGTATACAAAAAAAAAAAAAAAACAAAAAAAAAACCAAAGAAAATCAATATGGCTATTGCTTGCGTGATTTTAACTAACCCATCCCTTTCCTCTTTCTATTAGGCTTTAAACTCCATTATTTTTCTGGGTATGCATCTTTTATACATGTAACTTAATGAATGGCTTATGTGCCTTGTGTCATGAAGTATCTAGCTGCCTATCAAGGAAAAACACATTACATGGGAATTTTATGTCTGAATAGAGTTAGGAAGATTTACCTCATTGCATAAGACATTATCTATCTGATGCAGAAGCATCCTATTCCTCTTAGGATGGGAATCCTAGGTTTTGGGATTCACGATGGGGCGACATGCACAAAAGACCCATTAGGAGCAACTAGCAATTTGTTTCTGCATCATAATCTCAATAATCCAGTCTTGATATGCCTTCCTTTAAATTTTAATCAAATTATTCATCATTCTTTAGGTTCCAATATATGTCATCTCTTCTGTAGCAGCAGAACTTCTGGCATTCACCAATATCATACCAGAATGGTTATGCAAGGAGCGACAAGAGAAGGTACCTGGGTTCAGAGTCTTCCTTGTTTAGTTTGTATAGAGCTTTCCATTAATGGTGTCACAATAAAAATAGGAGAAGTTAAAAGTTTCTCGCTTTTGATGGTCTGGCAGCTATTTTCTGGTGAGCCACTGTTTTCACACTCGGAGCTCATGAAAGGAGAGAAACTTTATGTCTTTCCTGATGTTCACTCACCCGAACTATTGTAAGAAACTACTAGCCTTGCTATGTAAATATTTCTTGCTGGTGACTCTGTGACAGGATAATGTCAAAGTTTTTACTAATGCAACCTTTGGTGGCAGTATTTTCAATCTTCACTTCAGTGTAAGGAATTTTTCAATATTGTTTAATAAAGCAAAGCTGGTAAATCCTACTAGGCTCAGGAATATTCTTTCTCATTTCTTTGTGTGTTTGTGAATGAAAATCTATTACTATTTCCTATGGTTTGTTAGAATTGCTCATTAAGCTAGTGTCTTTCAAAGAGCATCTGAGCATTTCAGTTTTGTTTCAGTTGTAGTTGGACTTAAATTCATATTGAAACTACATTTAGATTATGTAGTATTCCCAGAAAAATAATAGATACTATTTGGCATCATGTTACAAGATGGTTGTTAAAGTGTGAAAACACTAATAGCTCTTTCTTTTGAAACATTTGGAAATTGTGCTTCCCATAAGAATGATTAGGATTAATACCCCTGCAGTGGAAGTTTCTTCCAACATTTTGTATCTTTAATATCTTCGCCATTATTTCCTCTAATTAGCTTTGGATTAATTACCCTTCATTCAGAAAGCAAGATGTATCATATAAAAAAGCACAATTTGTGATATAGCAGATTTTGATGAATTTACATAGCATTCCTTTCTCTCCACAAACTGACATCATGTGCTTAGAACCAATTGGCAGGAACCATGTATTGTATTTTCTCCTCACTGGAGTCTGCGGCTTGGTCCAGTTGTTCATTTGCTTCGACGTTGGCGTGAGGATGAAAACTCCTTGCTTGTTTTGGAGGTGCTCAAACATTCTATGAATTATCTTATTTGATTCCAAATTGAACTTTCTTTCTTTGCATTCGCTTCAATGTCATTTGGACTCAAACAAGGGTCCATTCTATGTGATTTAGTTGGGGCTGCTTTTATGAAATGGCTAATTGAATGGATTACTTGCAGGATGGACTGGATACTGATATGGCTCTCTTGCCTTTCAAGCCAATGGCAATGAAAGTTCTCCAGTGCTCATTCCTTTCCGGAATAAGGTAAGCTTTTTTGTTTCTATGATAGTTTAGGTCCCACTTACAAGACATCCATTTTCTGAAAATTTAGGAGGATGGTAAATATTTGTGCTTCATGATTCTGTCTGTCAAACAATTTTTTTTTTATCTAGGGCTTCTAAGGCTATTCGGATTCTGTAATGTAAATTATCACTTTCTGGCCTTGCATTACTCTTAACACATGGAGATTTTTTTGTCCGGAATTGAGCTGGATTAAAAGATTCTTTTTCCTCAGCTCAATGTCTATTCAGTGTTGAGGAATGTTATATAACTGAAATTTGTCTGCTTGTTTACTTTGCTTATTCACCAAGCTGCTGTATTTTTTTGAGGAAAAACAAAGTTCAAGTGCATTGCCTTTTTTTTTAAAAAAATATATATACATACACAGGAGAACTTCATTGCTTTTGGCTCTTTTTTAGGTTGCAAAAAACTCAACCTTTGTTAGAGATGTTGCGGCCAAAAGAAGTTCTGGTAATAACCCTTCCCCATTCTTCCCTCCCTCCTGCTTATTATTTATGTATTTATTTTACATTTTTTCAATCTCTATACTAAATTCTGTCTTCCTCGTTTCTGCACAACATAGTTCCCAGAGGATTTGAGGGAACAAATCAAGTTTTCAGGCTCACATTCATTCTCAGTATTCTACTATGCTGAAAATGAAACATTAGGTGTACCAAGATCGAAAGGCAGCGTGGATCTAGAGATTGCGTCAAACTTGGCTACACAGTTCAGTTGGAGAAAGTTGGATCATGATGACGTGGATATAACAAGACTGGAAGGACAGCTATTCATAGATCATGGCAAACATCAGGTACTATCAGGCAACAAGGTATCAGAGATGGCCTCAAGAAAGAAGCCATTACTGCATTGGGGTGTTCCAGATGTGGAGAAGCTGCTTACTGTGTTATCAAAGATGGGTGTAAAAGGATCTGTAGAACGATGCATGAGTGATGCTGAATCTGGAAGCGATGAGATCGTACACATCCATGAACCAAGCAAAGCCTTGATTGAGGTTAGGGCAACGAGGACTGTTATTAGTGCCCGGGATGAGCAATTAGCCTCCCTTATTTTCGAGGCAATTGGTACTCTTACGGGTGGCATTTAGGATGATGAGTGGGATTCGGAATCAGGTTAATCGTATTATGGTGGTTAATTATGACGTATTAATTGACTGAATCCCTCTCATGATTAATTAATTCTCTTTACAGTCAATGCCCTCCATAGAAGAATAATGTCAGCGCTGATTTATTGTTGCCCTCGATGCCTGACAAGTGTGCACTTTGACTGAATCTGGCCTCGTTTCATTTGTGAAGGAAAAAACATGCACTTTGAAATTGGAATTTGTTTTTTTTCTTTTTTTGCAAAGGAAGATAAAAGATAATATTTTCAATAACAAAAATGTAAAAACTCCAAATTAACTTTTCATTCTGCATGATAAAATCAGGGTCTGTTGTGGTTGAATTATATATCTTGTTATTTTTGTGTTTTTAGGTTGTTTTAATATTAAAAATGATTTAAAAAAAATAAAAAAAATATATTATTTTAATATATTTTTAAAACAAAAAATATTTGAAAATTAACAAATTTACTAGTGTTACAGTCAGTTTTGCAATTAGAATGTGGTTGTCCAAAGCTTTCTCCATCCTTCTATTTTTATGATCTCATTTCTTTATCAACTTTTACTTTTTCTTATTTATTGTTAATGTTAATTAGAAAAGGAAAGTAATAATAGTAGATGAATTAATAACACGTTTGATATTTACAGTGATAATTGTTTTTTATTTAAAAATATATTAAAATAATATTTTTTTTATTTTTTAAATTTATTTTTGAAATAATTTAAAAATATAAAAAAATTAATTTTAAAAAAACACTTTTAAAATATAAAATATACTGAAACATACCAGAAGATTTAAGATTAAAGTGAAAGAAGACGTGGGTTATAGAAACCGACTTTAAGAAGAGAGAAAAACGGCGGCGGATCATAAAAAATAAGAAAATGGAAAACCCTAGTAGACATTTCATTTTCATATTTATTTTTTTGGTAGGGGTTTGTCACCGGAATACAACTCCACAGAGAGGGAAGCGTTCCAAGCACGCGTATCTCTCCCCTTGTCTCTTTCGAACCCCCCTCTCTCTCCTGTCTTCTTCTTGATATCTCTTTAGAATCAAAATCAAATAAAGAAAAAAACAGAGAGAGAGAGATGTCAGATCGATTGACGCGTATAGCTATAGTAACCTCCGACAGATGCAAACCTAAGAAGTGCCGTCAAGAATGCAAGAAAAGTTGCCCTGTCGTCAAAACTGGTACTTTTCCTTGAATCAATTACTCCACTCTCTGTTGATTTAAATCTAATCGATCTATTTTCATTCTCGTAATTATTCGCTCGAATTTAGGCTGTGATTAGAAAGCTTAGGAAAGCTTTCTTACTGTCAGTTTGGAGTGTTAGGTTTTGTTACCGATAATATTATTGTTGTGAAATTAGGGCATTTATAAATACATAAATAAGCAATGGTTTAATCTAATATATCCAAATTATAGGGAAGCTGTGTATCGAGGTAACTCCAGCTTCGAAGATAGCTTTTATCTCGGAGGAGCTGTGCATTGGATGTGGTATCTGTGTTAAGGCAAGCTCATATCCTTCTCTCTCAGAGTTTATTATTATTGTTACTAGATTGCTGACTGGGTGATTGTTTATCCTGTGATGCAGAAATGCCCGTTTGAAGCAATTCAGATCATTAACTTGCCCAAGGATTTGGATAAAGACACGACCCATCGTTATGGTCCCAATACCTTTAAATTGCACAGGTTGGTTGCCTGCCGGCCTGCCTTTACTTGCTCGATCAATGCTTTTTCTAGCAAAAAAAAAAAAAAAAAAAAAAAAACAAAATAAATAATGTATTGGCAGGTTACCAGTCCCGAGGCCTGGGCAAGTTCTTGGCTTGGTTGGAACAAATGGTATTGGCAAGTCCACTGCTCTCAAAGTTCTGGCTGGAAAACTCAAACCTAATTTGGGTCGATTCAATGTAATAAACAGCCCCATTTTGTTGTATCCTTTCTCTTATTTCTAACTTACGAAGATGCATTTATGTTGGTTACCTTATTCTCATTTTTCTTTTTTCTTTGCAGAACCCTCCTGATTGGCAGGAAATCTTGACTTACTTTCGAGGATCTGAGCTTCAGAATTACTTTACCCGTATCCTAGAGGATAATTTGAAGGTAACCCATCTATTTGGGCATGCTCAATTGCATTTAAACTTTGCATTACTGCTAGAAATATTACTCCCTTTTGTGAAAGTTACCTGACACTAACATAGGAGCCATGGTACTGATTCCTTTCACCTATCATGATCATGGCTCTGCTTTTTTCCTTTATACATGTAATTAACTTTGTCCATGTCATTCAGTTAAGTGTTCTGTTAGGGTTCCTTTACTTTTTCGTGAATAATAGTAATACCTAGATTGTTAATTTGATAGCTTGAGTTACAGTTTGATGCTTATGCGAAATGTCATGTAAACTTACATGCTGTAATTCATTCCTTAGCATGCAATCACTTCCCTTTCCTCGTTATGGAGACAATCATGAAATGGTGTTTTCTTAGAGAATGTTATGATGTAAAATCATCTTAGAAAATCATGTTCAGGATTATGCATGTGTTTTCACATCCTGAGTGTCTTTGCCATGCCTCTTCTTGGATGTCTTATTATTACTTTACTTTTCATCTGTATCTTCCTGCTAAAATCATGTTTGTTTCATACCCAGGCCATCATAAAGCCTCAGTATGTTGACCATATTCCAAGAGCAGTTCAAGGCAATGTTGGACAGGTGCTTGACCAAAAAGATGAGAGGGACAAGAAGGCGGAACTTTGTCGTGATCTTGAACTGAACCAGGTTATAGATCGTAATGTTGGGGATTTATCTGGTGGAGAGCTCCAAAGATTTGCCATTGCTGTTGTTGCAATACAGAATGCAGAGATATATATGTTTGATGAACCTTCAAGTTATCTTGATGTCAAACAGAGGCTCAAAGCTGCCCAAGTTATCAGATCTTTGCTCAGGCCCAACAGGTTTGACCTCCTCTTTTCTTTTCTTTGTTAGCATTGCTTTGTGCTTTGTACTGGGAACATGGGTTACAATGATTATGTCTTCATTTCAGCTATGTAATTGTGGTGGAGCATGATCTCAGTGTCCTGGATTATTTATCTGACTTCATTTGCTGCTTGTACGGGAAACCGGGTGCATATGGAGTGGTAACTCTTCCCTTCTCTGTGAGAGAAGGTATCAATATATTCTTGTCTGGGTTTGTTCCTACAGAAAATCTACGATTCCGGGATGAATCTTTAACCTTCAAGGTATTTTTAAAATCTCTAAACATTTACTTCCCTTCATTCTGCATTTTTTCTTTTTGTCATTAAATTTGTTGCATTTCCCAGGTTGCTGAGACTCCACAGGAGAATGCTGAGGAGATTCAAACATATGCACGATACAAATACCCAACCATGAGTAAAACTCAGGGAAATTTTAAACTTCGTGTCGTTGAGGGTGAATTTACTGACTCTCAGATTGTTGTAATGCTAGGTGAGAATGGGACAGGGAAGACAACATTTATCCGTATGCTGGTAGTCTCTTCATCCTTTTTTTTCCTTGCAATGTGAATTTCTGCCTGTAAATGAGTTATTTTGTTGGCAAATGTGCAGGCTGGTTTATTGAAACCTGATACTGTAGAGGGTTCCGAAGCTGAGATACCTGAGTTCAATGTTTCTTACAAGCCTCAGAAGATCAGTCCCAAATTTCAATTCAGTGTCAGGCAGTTACTGCATTCTAAAATACGTGATTCGTATATGCATCCTCAGTTTGTTTCAGATGTCATGAAACCACTTCTTATTGAGCAACTGATGGATCAAGAAGTAGTAAATCTGTCTGGTGGAGAGTTGCAAAGAGTTGCTTTATGTCTATGCCTTGGAAAGGTAAAGAAATTTTATCTGGTCTACTATCATCTATGCTGGTGAATGAAGATTGATGTCTGGAGTTGTTTTGTTGATACTTTAATTCATGATACTGATTTCTTAAAGTATGTTGAATCCTTCATGTGTTGAGCAGTCTTGTGAAATGTAGAGTTTACTTGTAGTGTACTGGTCTGTTGAATTGTGGTTTTGGGGTTTAGATTTTTGAGAGGTTAATGTGGTCAAATTTTATGTCAGTCAAAATTTTGCACTGTACATTGATGATTAATCACATGTTGAGCAGGCTTTCCTCCTCTGTTTTACCCCACTATTTCGTGCACTTTAGTCCTTGGTTGGATATCTTCTTGGATTGAATGGCTTATTATTTTAGCACTCTTCCACATTGCATTTTAAAATATTTAAAGTTGCTAACTGTGGTCTGGTGTGTGGTTTTCTTGATGCAGCCAGCTGACATTTATCTGATAGATGAACCGAGTGCATATCTTGATTCTGAGCAGCGTATCGTTGCTTCGAAAGTCATCAAGAGGTTTATCCTACATGCAAAGAAGACTGCATTTGTGGTCGAGCATGATTTTATAATGGCATCATACCTGGCTGATAGAGTTATTGTGTATGAGGGACAGCCTTCTGTGGATTGCACAGCAAATTCTCCCCAGTCATTGTTGACTGGGATGAATCTCTTCTTATCTGTAAGTCCTGTATTCTCTTCCCTATTGTTCATGTTTAGAAGAGAAAAAAAGGAAAGAAAATGAAACCAATAATGAAGAAGCCAAGTCAATGTAGATTTAATTATGAAGCCATATTTGTGAAAAATATTCCCTAGCGACGGCTCTGTTGATACCAGTTGTGCTTAACATGAAATCAAACCAAGCTTACATGAACAGAACAGCTCGCTGTTGCTTGAGGAATCTGTATTGTTGTAAATTTGACATTTACGATCAGTGAGAATATTTGAGAAGGGGAGGGTAGGTGCCTCCTTGTTTGGATTTGTAACTAGTTGGATGGGAGTGAAAAAAATTTCTTTGTTTGGTATCAGATTACATTTATGTCTTTTGAATAGAGTTCCATGAATAAATAAGAGGCTATAATCATAGACTTGAGTCCAAAACATTTCAAGGGGTTGGGGGGAGACATTTTAATAGAATGTAGGGTGAAAGGAGGTAAAATCTTTTCCTTCCCCTCCTATTCAAGCGTTTTCTCAAACAAGGTTAACAAATTAGTTCTCCCTTTTTCTCTGTTCAGCTCCTTCCTAGACAAAATGTTATATTTTTAGGCCTGGCTCTCCTCTCTCTCTCTCCCTCAATAAAATACTAATCTTTCACATTTTTTTTTGCTCTGATGCAGCACCTGGATATCACATTTAGGCGAGACCCCAGTAATTACCGGCCAAGAATCAACAAATTGGAGTCCACCAAGGATAGGGAGCAGAAGGCTGCTGGGTCATATTATTACCTGGACGATTGATGTAACTGTTGACACAGGTCGGCATTATCTGTCCTAATTTCATATAGTCTGTTACAGCAAGCGTAGATATTTAACTCTTCTTTTGCCCACCTGGGTGCTTTAACTTTATTTGTTGTTGGCAATCATGCAGAGTTTAACGGCATCAATCTGAAAAATCATGTAACCTGGTCAAGTCAGCATGGATATGGTTAATTTTTCCATCCCAGTCAAGTGAATTCAGTATGCTGACAAATGACTGGATTACCTCTGCCTGCGAAGAAGCCATGGCATATCTTTCTGCCTAAATGAGTTTGGTGGTGCTTTATGATATTTCTCCTGTAGCGAGTTTTGTGTTCGCCATTTTTGCTCAGGACATTAGGTGAGTGAATCATAGTGTTACCCGTTTTGGGCATTTGTTGCTTCAAGTTGCTGTACTTTGACTAGGATTGCTATTTAACTAGAGCAAATAACAAAAAATGGCAAAGTGAGCTACTGGGGTCCTTGCCTGTGTTTTTTGTATCTGTTTTATTTATTTTAACTATTCTAGCAGCAGGGCAAGTAAACTGAACTGGTCTAGGCTCCCTTTTTATTTTGCCTAAGATACGGTTGATTTTTTTCAAGTCAGACTTATGCGGAATGAGAGGATGGTTAATCTGTCAATCAAATTAATAAATAATAATAAAAAAGATCTCCAATTAATCCTTGATTCATGCTATTCATGTGTGGATACAGCAGCGAGCAACGAGTAGTTGGATAAAAACACCAGCTAGTTTCCCCTTGTTCGCTCGTTTTGATGAAGGGCTAAATCGATCTGAAGCAGTTATTTTCACCATAAGCTTAGGTTTTTTTTTTTTTTTTTTTTTGGAATGAGGATTGTTTTTGATGTTCGATGGTTATATTAATGTCTAATTTTTTTTAAAAAATAAAGATCAAATTTTGATGATATTAAAAAAAAATTAATTTTATAAATTATTTTAAATAAAATAAATATTAATTAAAGGAATATAAATCAAATTTACTAAATAAAAAAGTTGAAAGTGGATGATATTGAAAAGAATCAATTTCATAAATTATTTTAAATAAAACAAATATCAATTAAATAAATATGAATTAAATCTATAGATAAAAAATTGATAGATTATGAAATTGAAAAAAATATTTTGATTTTATAAATTATTTTAATTAAAAAAAATAGAGATAAGATTTGATAAATAAATAAAAAAGTTGAAAGAGAATAAAATTGATTTTTTTTAATTTCATAAATTATTTTAAATAAAAATAATAAAGATCAAATTTGATAAATAAAAAAAAATTAATGAAGAGGGATATGAAGAAAAATAAATAATAATAAAACATTAAGGATCAAATTGATATAAAAATTAAATTAAATTAAATTTTTAAAGATAAAATTGAAAGAAATATATATATATAATCAGAAAATATTTACAACAAGACCTTGCATCTCTTGTTCTTATTCGCAGGATGCAGTTCAACAGTAATTGTAAAGTCAGGGCAGCTGTGTCGGTTGTGCTTATATTTTTGGCTTCTATAATATTTACCATCCCTTCAGCCCTGCTCTATGAATGAAATCTTTTTTCTTCTTCCTAAGCACCGCACCCTCGGCAGCAAACTTGGATGAGTTAGGGTGCGAGTTCATGAATGAGAAAACTTGATCACTAACTCACACTGTGGACTCCCAAAGATTATCCCAGTTTTCGCCAATTGGATATGGGATTTGCACGCGGGCGCGCGTACACACACAGCTTCGAGATGCAAACCTTTTCTGCGGGTATCTAAAGTCCAGGAAAGATGCAAGCTACGATGGAGCCAGCTGCTATTTGACAATAGATTATGATATGCTCTTCGCAATAACCAAAGCGGTAACAAATTTGGCAATTTGGTTTCCTTATTATTATTATTATTATTAGCATGGTGAAAAATTAAGGTGATACATAACAAAAAAAAACCTTTAAATAATGTTACAAGATGAAGGGGAAAGGATACATCAGCTTCCTCTATTTCAAATATTAAACCCTCAAGAGTCTAACTACATTCCCAATCTACGAACAAGAACACAGCACCTCTTGGTGGATTGAAAAGGAACCGGAGCAGCTATGGGATACTCACTCTATTCTAACGTCACTTTCCTAAACCAGCATCCTACATTCCCTTTTAACTCTTGTCATCTTCTCTTTGCTCTGGGGGGGATTCTTCTGATAATGGCAGCCAGTCCTTACCAAGGTGGGTGGTCATCCTCTGCGGATTGTGGTGGCATCGGTTTCCAATTGGATTTCTCGTCCCAGTACATGTCATAGTATATATGTCCAGGATCGTGATTTTCAACACAGCACCATATACCAACATAACGTTTCATGCGATTCCTAAATTTCTCCTCTCTTCTCTGAGCATATATTCAAAATAGCATTAGCACATGAACAGCCAAGCATTGAAAGACTATACAAATACCTTCCACTGTATGCCAGAGGCAAAAAAAAAAGACAAGAAGAACTTGCCTTGTCAGTGAAGCCAACAAAAGCATCTTGCATTGAAGAGAATTGAATGACTTTGACATCCTTGAATGATGAGAATGTGGTCTTGAACTACATGGTGAAAGAAAAATTCAATTACCCATGATAAAGAACAGCAGACAAGCTGTTGTATAAACTGAACTGAAGAATTAAAATAAACAAATGTTAAAAACTCAATAAAACAAAATTAACCAACATACAAATCTGAAGTGTCATCAAGAAAGTGAAAATGTACACTTTCCCTCTTTTTGAAAGGATTTGCAAGTCTATTTTTGATTGATAGTTTTTTTTTTTTTTTTTTTTAATTTGTGAAGGATATCGAACACAATACCGGTCATGTCTAGAACCATTTTTTAAGGATCATAAACAAAAAGAGAAAACAAAAGCCACCAAAGTTCCTTATAATAGGTTAAGCAAAAATGACATATGACGCTAGATTGAAAGAACTTTAAATATTGGAACTCTATAGTATTTGATAATAGATACAAGCTTTTGTAATAATTCCAATTACCATGTCTTCATTGCTGCGTTTTGGAAATCTGAGTATTCCTGGCCGACTTGTCTTGTTTGACGCACCACAATCTTCAGCTCCTTCTTGACAAAGCTGAACATCAAGCCACGACTCTTTCACCTGCAAGCATCCAAAAGACTAATTAATCCTCAAAGTTCTAAATAATGAAAAAGTGAGCCTTTCATGTGAATTCCATGATGTTTGCTTACATGTCTAGGCAATAATGGATTATCCAAAAAAGAGTACTCTCTGAAATTGATTGCAGGGCCAAACTCCTCCTCTGGCTGCTCTTTCAACATGTTATTCACCTTCAGGTCAGTGCACAAAACATTCCTCAGTTTCACAACATATGGATTCCAAAGTAAAATACCAGAGAAGGTTATATGAGGTGAGGTCCCTTCATCCTTGCCACAGAAATGACAACACAAATGGAAACCCTTGGGAGTTACTTGCTGATGGAAAATTCTTTGGTAAAATGGAACGTAAGAGGATTTTCTTTGATTTTTACCACAGAAAAGTGTCATTTTACATAATAAAGACACCAACGCTCTTTACAAACACAGTTTGCTAAAACTCTGAAGTAAACCACAAATCAGAGTCACTAGAATTTTCTTCAGAATATCATAAATACCTCAAATACGTGATCCAAAGGGCATAGAAAAGGTTGCCTGGTCATAGATCCAATCAGAACTCCAGGATGGGCAAACCATAGTCTATCCAGCCTGCACCAAAGTGGAGGCATGACCTGAAATTTACATATAAAAGAACAGAAAAGAGATCAAGATATAGACTACTCAAGGATTTACAAATACAACAATGATGGTCAAATATAAACAAAAAAACTGCCACAAAATAAGAGGATGGAAATGTCCAGGGTTGGTATTATTCTCACCAGCGCACGTTTTAACAACGAAGCAATTGCCAGTGCTGTCCTTATTTGTTTTATCTGAACAAAGTTATAAAAAGTTGAATTGTGAGATTCAACAATGTGGTTTCCAGGGAAGTGGCAGAAGTTAGTGGTACTAGATCAATACATGCATACTTGGTAATTAATCAGAGAAAAGTGTGTTTCAAGGTTATGGTCCCCATCCAGCAACATACTCTTTGGAATAGACGGCTTGAATGAAACGAAACCTCCTGCACATGGGTTCCCAAGAGACGTTAGACAGTGGCAATTTTTGTTAAGATAGGATAAACTCCAAAGTACTAACTAAGAGCACGTCCAGCAATTAGCACCCTGTTAGGGTTTTTGTGTAAAGAGAGATTTGAGACAACATGATACACTCCAGCTTACATATACGTCTAAACTCATAAATATGAAAATTACAAATAGGCCCTGTTAATATACTCTCAACATATTCCACTTGTTTCTTTGATGATTCACATTGCTCCATTTGTTAAAATAAAGCAAAATATGAAAAATACTTGCAGAAGCTATGAGGTTGGAAGCACCTAACAAGAATAAGATTCAACCATTAACAGAAAGTTGGCTCTGTATCACATACATTGATATGTAGAATTTGTTGTATCTATTATAGTTAGAAAGTAGAGGCCTGTCAGTTTGGATTGAACTTCAAATGCAGAATTAAGTTGGCATGTTTCATGGACACTTAGTTTCTACATGGTCATGATGAGATCAAATACAAAAGGCAATTGTTATTGTTTTCAATAAGGTGTTCAAGTACATAGAACTTTCAGAAATCATCAATCTAATACTAGATTACCTGGTGCATCATAGTATTCCGGTGGATCATAAAAAACCATGGCTTCCCGCAATCGATGCCTCTTCCCTTCAGTACCGGCATACTGGAATGTGGTATGCACTGCATAAGGTTCCAGTCTAAGTTGTTGATACATGGCCTGCAAATACATTATCAAGGCTCAGGTTATGCTTGATACTCATCATATGACATCCAGTCAGTTAAAAGAACACAGTTAAAATTGACAGGCATGTTAAAATTAGTGTTAAAACTACAAATTAATCCTACCTGGACAAAATAAGTATGTCCACTGCAAAATATACTTGCTGGTAAAACTCCAAGTTTGAGATTTCCATCAAAAGCATATGCAAGTCCACTGTCTCCATCAACAGACGGCCCCAACTGCTTGCGTACAATATCATTGAATCCATTCTGATCCCATATCTTATCGTCAGCTAGAAGCATATCTTTCCATTCTCTCGCCAATTTTTTTGCAGACTCTGTTGGTCGCCAGTGGAAAATTCCTATATTATAGGCAGCACCAACTGTTGAATGTGAAGAAAAAAAATCTTTTCAGTAGGGTTGTAATAGTAAAGAAAACATGAAAAATACAAAAAGATTTAACACAGCGCATGAAAATAAGCGGAAAAAATAGCTTTTTATTGGTTCTTCTAAAACATGTAGCATCCCTCTAGTCCAAGCGATATTATCTTGGTGATATAAGCACTACAAGAGAGGGGATGCATCTGGGAAGTCAATTCTTGCTATTAACCAAAACACAGGCAAACACCTCTTAGTTCCCAGTCTCAAATAAGAAATGGAAAATGCATTGGTGAAAGCCACCCTACGATGGTGATGGTGACAAAGGTTTCAAAGAGATAGGATATGTTGCAAAACCAGTTACTATTAACTGAAAAAAGGCAAAGTCCATTCGGAGTGCCCAACCAAGCTCAGAAAGGGTAGTCAGAATTTCAGTCAACAAAACATTGTGCTGACAAGCATTTGACATGCCAAATAATAAAACTGAAAAAAGAAGAAGTTTATATACTATACGACGAGGATTAAGATTCTGTTTGTAGTTTGGTGCAGAAATAGAAAGGGGGTATCAGTAATCATCAAGTATAACAAAGGTTAAGGAAAATGACATGAAAAACACATCTTGTTTCTGATAGTCTTCACCTTGTTGCCATAGGTCCAAGCTGTCATCAACGACTGTGGGTACAACTTGATCACTTGAAGTCAAAACATCTGCTTCAGGATAACGTGCAAGATATGGAAGCGGGTCCTATTCCAGTAATGCAGCAAATACAATAAAACAATCTATCTTCAGATGCTACTAATAGAAGAAAAATGATGCACCAAAACAGCTACATCCATCCCAAAAAAACTCATGTAACAGTACCTTCAACCAGACCATGTCTGTGTCACACATCAATAGCTCAACACCATAAGGGAGGATTGCATCTATCAAAATAACCTTTTCTCTTCCCATCTTATGAAAGGTTGGCGAGCCCCACCCAACATCTGCGGTGCTCATGTGGCTTCCCATGTCAAAAACTGGAATACCTTTCCAGTACAAAGCCTCCAACAGCTTGGTGTCCATAGCACCTATTAATAGGGAAAAAAAGAAGATCCAAGGTAAAAATATCATTTTTTTTATTTTAAAAAAACTTAACTCTGGACTTTAATAAAGGTAGAAAAACTGAGAAAAACTAAAAATGGTCTGATAGCAATACGTACCAACAAGAAGATTGGAAAGGCCCAAATCAGTCAAGTGTTTAACCCAGGAAAGGATAAAATCCATGAAAGCATAGTTACCAAAGGTGACTATAATAACATTATCTTTCACCCTTTGCTGAACCAGTTGTTTTGTGAGTCTAAAGGTCTTTAAGGGCGGGAATTTGGTACCGTGTGGGGGAGGTTCCCAAATTGGTTTTATCTGCATGGTTTGAGGGTTGGATGTCGGTGGCGATGAACCCGCAGCTAATGTTGTTGGTTTGGAAAAATTGGAAGATTGATCCACATCTGAAAAAAAAACAAATAAAATGGTTGAGATAAGTAGATTATGCATAGGAAATAAAAAATGGGAATTAAATAACTGAGAATGAAAAAATCGATTTTTACAATTAATAATAAATCTTTGATGTTAAAATGATTGATATTGTTGGAGAATAGAAAATGGAAACTAATTTGTATTATGTTAGGGTTTATGGATGTAATAGTATTTGATACACACTCTGATGTTTATAGTGTAATCAATCAATCTACTGGTAGTAGCAGAAGCAAAAGAAAGGAAGATGCTTTCACAGTATTATACATTCATTCATTCAGTGGATTTTGCCTTTGCCTTTGAATTTGAAATTGAAACAAAACTAACTACTATTCATTCATTCCATTTATTCATAGGATGGCTCAACGATGAGAAAGTCAACGTTGGCTGGCTAGGTTCATCATGCAATTGCAATTGCAATTCAGAGAAAAGGGAAAGAAAATTATACAATTACTTAATTCGATTTGATTTGCAGTGACAGAAGAAATAGAAAGAGAGAGTGTTTTTAAGTAGGAAGAAGAGATGGCTTACGACGAGTATTATCAATACTTGTAGGAATGGGAGGAGAGGAGAGCCAGGAAGTGGAGGAGGAGGATGAATTGGCGGAGTAGACGGCGGATAAAACATACAAGGAAGAGAAGACGATTCCGAGGAAGACAGTGGCGTAGATCGCGACGAAGAGAGGCTTGGAGTTGGCGATTTCCTGGTACGCATTCCTCCATGTGGAAGATGCTCCTCCGCCCCCGCCCCCACCTCCCACCATTTCTTCTTCTTCTTCTTCTTATCACTCCAACTTGAATATTTTTTTTTGCTTCAATCAAACTCACTCACGCCATTACTAATTTTGATTGATTCAATTTCAATATCTAAATAAATCCAAACCCAACCAAATCCAGGCTAGACTCAGACCATTAGTTTTATTTATTTATTAATACTAATATTTATTGTATTGGAGATTTTTTCTCTCTCTCTCTCTCTCTTTTTTTATATTGCAGTTTGTGCTTGCTTAGTGGCTTCCTTCACCTGCCCTCCCCCCTCCATCCCTCCCTGTAGACTATAGTGTGTGTCCTGTCCGGCAGCCGCGGTCAACTCGCCACGCTCCCTCTCTTTTACTTTTGTCTTTTTTCTCTTTTCTATATATATTTAATGTTTTTTAATTGATTTTTCATTAATTGATTTAATAATTGGTAGGTAATGAATAAAAGTGCATGCATAATTATTATAAACTCTCAACAATTTTATATTGTTTCTTATAAACATAGTTAAGAAATTAAAACAATATTCTTTATAGTTTATATTCTAAAAATTACAATAAATAATAGTGAAGTGGTCACCTAAATAGGGAATCTTTCTGCAATTAAACAAGGGAATCTTCCATTTAATTCTACTTATATCCATAATACAGGCACTTAATGGCATCTTTCATGCCAGTCCAGCGTATTGTTCAAGCCCACGTCCACGCATTTCCAGCTTAAATATTAATCTCCAAATTAATTAATACTCCTATAATAATATTTTTTATCCAATAATAAAAGTGTTTTTAACTAGTTTTCACATTAATTAATTTATATTAAATTCATGCCCGGTTTTAAAAACATATATATATATATATATATATATATATAAATAGATTTAATTAAGACCCTTGTGTAGCTATCACTCATAGGACACTTCCAACGCCAAGTGCTCAAATGTTCCAAAGCTCTGAATCTTTACATCTTTCTTGATCACCTACATACTCACGGCTTGATGTGTAAAAGGGCATTGATTAATTACAACATTCAGCTCGATCTTAATTGCCATGAAAAACAAGATATCATGATTCTGAGCTAGGCATTAGCTTAGCAAATTAATACCTAGCAATAGCAAGAACAAGAAGGTAATTAAATCCACCAAACTGATATCATGTGGCTCTTTGGATTCTCCACCAAACATCCAAGAAATATGTGGATAATTGGAGCCATATCCCTAGTAATCCTTGTAATCACAGCCTTGAGGAGATATTTCATGCACCTTGATCATAAGAAAACAAGTGATGATGGTGATCATCGCTGCAGCACTGCTGTCCAAGTTACAGGAAGAGTAGTAGAGCAAGAAGCAGTGGTTACCAAGTGGTGCCCTGGTGTCATACGGACTTACGCACTCGAGGAGTTGAAGATGGCAACAAGGGATTTTCGAATTCGGATAGGGGTTGGAGCTACTTCTTTTGTTTATCTTGCAGATCTTGGGGATGGACGATTCGGGGCGGTGAAGAGAGTGATGGAGGATAGAGGTGGGAGCAAGAAGATATTCTTGGATGAAGTCTCAGTCTTGTTACGGATTTCTCATCCAAATTTAGCCAGGTTGATGGGTTTCTGCTTGGAAAAAGGTATGCCAAATCTCCTTAATTTTATATATTCTTCTTCAACCTTTCATCACTTCAGTTTATTAATCACGTATATGCATGCCAGTTGATTATTCTTGGAAAAACGTTGGTTTGATGAAGCCTAGGGTTCTTATAGGTCCCGCAAGTGTGTCACTATATGGGTTAGACAACAACTTACAGATTTAGCCCAACTCTCCCAAGGATCATTTTACATCCCAAGATTAAGAGGCAAACAAATGTTCCAAATCCAAAAACTAGGCAAACTAACACTAATTTAATGGGTCTCTGCAGGAGAACAACTTCTTCTACTAGAGTATGTCCCAAACAAGACTCTCTTTGACAGGATCCATACTTACCATGGCCAATCCTCGGGTATTCTTTCATGGTCCAGCCGCTTAAGCATTGCACTTGACATTGCTCGAGCGCTCGATTACCTCCACTCGCGAGCTGATCCAACCATCATTCACAGGGATGTCAAGTCCTCTAACATCCTCTTAGTTGACGATGATCACGCCAAGTTAGCCGACTTTGGGCTATGCAAGTTAGGCTATGACAGACCAGACTCAGAAACTAGCACCACTCCTAGTACTTCTCCAACTAGCATCAAGGGCTCTTTTGGTTACATTGACATCAACTACCTCAATACAGGCCTTGCAACACCCAAGATTGATGTTTATAGCTACGGGGTGCTACTACTTGAGCTCATCACAGGCCTCAAATCAATACAAGGTTCTGTGACGCTTGCTGAATGGACCGAGGAGTGGAGGAAGAGTGATGATGTAGAAGTTTGGGCTAATCTACTGGATCCAAAACTTAACGGGAATGCGAATTTGGAGCAGTTAAGTGTATTGATCCATGTAGCCAATTTTTCTCTACTAGAGAATTCCGAAGGGAGACCAGAAATGGGGGAGATTGTCGATAGAATTCGAAGTTGTATGGAACCTCAACCCAATCCCCACTTGTTGTCAGTATAAAACCTTACATGCACATACTCTGCTTTGGTTCACTGCATTGATTGTAATCTCTTAGCTATATATAATTATCAGGCATTCGAAAGGAAAGGTTTATATACTTATCCAGTTACGTATTTTTCATGTACTAGGATTGGTATCTATACACACTTGCAAATTCCAACTGAAATGGGCATTCAGGTGAAATCGTTGCTTAAATACAATCCAAAACAGAGAAGAAGAAATGATTTATAGAGAAATATCTAATTGATTCTTTTACATGTCAGTGATGGCCCGTCCCCCACCTTTATTCTCTTAGCTAGTACATAACATGCATACACTGCAAGTACATTGGTTTATATCATTCAAAAGTCGACATTTCTGTCTGAAAAAAGAAGCAGCCAGAAGGGCGCTGATGATCAGGCATCAGAGCCAGCATAACAGGACCTCGTGCACCTTCTTCAGTAGTTACGCTTCCATTGTTACAATTAAGGTCCGTGCAAGTAAAACCAGGACAAACTGCATTGATTGCGATTTTGGGGTACTTCTTTGCCAAAATCCTTGTGTAGGCATTTTGAGCAGCCTTGGACACAGTATAAGCTGAAAAAAGGGTAGGCCAACGTTTGGTTTCCACTAAATCATTCTTAAAATCCTCCAGGAACTCTTCCACCAGCTCCTCAACTTTTTCTTCTGTGAGGCCATCAACATCACCTAGCATCTTTTTGGTTTTTTCATTAGGAAAAAACTGCAGGAGAAACAAAATTTGATGATGAACTTTTCCATATATATATGAATGTATGCTAATTAAACTTTATCTATTGCCTGAAAGAGATGGATATATATGGCGTGTTTACCTTTAGCTTCCCAAAGGAGGAGGAGACATTGACTATTCTTGCAGAATTGGATCGTTCAAGGATAGGAATTAATGCTTCAGTTAGGTGCTTGATTCCATAATAATTTGTTCTCAGGCAACTAATTGACATTTCATAAGTTTGCTTCATAAGTTTTCTTTGTGATGCAGCATTTACACCTATAATCTGATCAATAATCCAATACAGCAAAACGTTAGAGATTGAAAACATGTATACTTGTATTTTTTTTCCAAGTTCAGAATTCCATTACCATCATTCTCAACGAAATTTATAAGAAGATAGTATTACTTTGAGAGACTTACATCTTCAACACCAAATCTTAACTTCTTCCAGTCATCTTCTTTAATTTCTGTTCCAGTAATGCCTGCATTGTTCACCTGTTGCGGTTTCCTAAACATGTTAGAATTTGTAGACAAGTGCCAGCTGGAACAATATAAATTTATCAAGAAGTAAAGAACTCCTTGGAAGCAATTGATAACATTACCAATATATCAAGCCTTCCGAATTGGTTTCTGATGAAATTGGCGAAGGAAGCAATACTGAGATCGTCCACCACATCAAGTTGATGAAAAACTACATCAGAAAAACCTGAAACTTTGAGGCTCTTGACAGCTTCAAGACCCCTCTCCTCATCTCTAGCTGTTAAAACCACCAACACCCCTTTAGATGCCAACTGCCTGCAAATCTCTAAACCAATCCCTTTATTTGCACCCGTAACGACTGCAATCCTGAAATTTCATATAAAAACAAGAAAAGTATTAGAATATGAAGTTTGTGAGTATATTTTTCGAGTCAACACATGTTGCAGAGGAGAGGTTTCGTAATAAATAAGTGCCTTTTGGTTGGAATTACTTCTGCCATTGTTGGCGAGAGCTTCAGATTGTGTGATGCTACCGAGATAATTGTTGGGACAATATTTTATAGATATCCATAATAGCTAAGAAGATGACAAGTAATAAGAGAGAAGTCACGTATGCTATGACGACTTTTGGTTCCCACGTATGCGGTGACCTCCAAATAGCCAAAAAGTCCCAAATGTTCACTCACGCAGGCTTGTTCCATGTAGACAGGAGCGGAGCTAGTATTATTTATTAGGAGGGGTTAAAATTAATATAATAAGATATAATATTTGTTTTAATTTATTATACATGAGTTGTGAAACAAAACCTACATAATTTAGTTTTATTCAAATAACTTACTACAAACATATAATGACATTTGTATAAGGTAAAAAGTTTGGAGCAATACTAAATTAAATCAAAGCAATGAAGTTAATTTCATCTTCATAATGTATCCATCATTTTAATGTTGTTGGTTTTTATACCTATCAAATATAAACATACAAAGTATATAAGAAACATTAGCTAAAACGAAACATTATTTATGTTTGATAAACTTTGAAATAAAGCAAAAAATAATAAAGAATGATTCTTACACATTTATTTTAATTGTGCTCGTCGTTCTTTCATAGAATAGAAATTATCGATTATCATATCAATTGTGAATCTTTCAGCAATTTCTTTTTCTATATAGACAATCAAATAATTTGCAAGAAAATCATCCTTCATCCGATTGTGAAGTCTTATTTTAACAATCTTCATCGCTGAAAAAGCTCGTTCAGTAGGCTGTACTGAGTTATCAATATTTTTTTTTTCAAAAAAAAATCAATTCTTCTTATTTTGTTCATGGTTCAACCTAAAATCAAAACATATATCATAAGAAAAAATTGATAGTTTTGGTGGCTTTGCTAAAAACAAAACATAAAAAAAATCCAAGCATAATCAAAACAAACCAATAAAATATATCTAATTAATTAGAAAAAAATCACTATAACAAGAATTCAAATTTGTTTTTTTGTAGAACTAGCAGACCTGAGAAAAAGAAGAAGCAAAAATGGTAGAATTATATAAAAAAATCTTATCAAATTATTAACAAACATCTCAAAACAAAACAAAAATATATTTTAAATTGAAGTTACCTTGTTTTGTTTGATGAAAGATAAATTAATTAGTAGCTCTACTTCAATCTTTTTGTAGAATAATTTTGCTCGTGATTTATGTTTTTATTTATGTTTTTAATCGGCGACATGGTTTATATTAAAGTAAATTGATGGCTCTGTTTTTTATTTCACAAAGTAATGCATTTATATTTTTTTCTTTTCCATGTGGGTCGAGTAAATTCAAAGAAAATCAAAAATAAAATCACACTTAATTTAAGAGGCTCACCTCTTTAAAATAAAAAAATATAACACTTCTTTATTATTTAATTACCTAATTACCCAATATATATATATATATATGTTGAGGGGGGGCCCGAGCCCCTGCTTGCCCCCCTTGCTTCCGCCCCTGGATGTAGATATTTGTCAGTAATACTTCAAAAATTACTGTTGAAAATAAAAAGATGACATAAAAAAAAAATTTGTTGTTATTATGGAAGGAATTACCAATAAAATATACTTGTTGCTGATACATGTTAGTGAATTCATTGATAATATTTAAGTTATAACATGATAAATAACCCCCCTCTCCCCCTTTTTATTTCTTTTTCTTCTTCTTCTTCTACAAAAAAACAGCATACATCACCCCTCATATTTTGTCACAAATTAAGCTCTCATCATCACAAATTCAGTCACTCCAACACTTAGTTTATTAGCATTCATGTTCTAATTTTTTTTTTTAAGATTCACCACATCAAGTAAGAAAGACTATCCATTTTTAATCTTTTTTTAAAATGTTATTTTCTTGGTATTTTTATGTAGTATATACAGTTTGTTTTTTTGTGTTTACTTGTTTTATAGATTCTTTCCATAGAAATTTATTTTAAAATTCGCCACATCAAATAAATAAAACTTCAATATTCTTATAGATAGATCCCTGATTCGTCCAATTAAACCTCCTAAAAAATCAATTAAGTCCTCATACTTTAATTTTTTCCAATTAACACCCAAATTGACTCCAAAAACTGATTTTCCTTGCAATCAAGTCCTCCATAAGATTAATTAAGCCTTTCAAAATTCTTTTTGATTCCTTATCTATCCAAATTTGATTTCTTTACCTCAAATAAAAATATTTTCACCAATGAAACCCTTTGTTAATCTGAATTGAGTTGCCAATTTTGTCAATCTTATATATTTTTATCCTCCAACTTTTTCACTTGTTATTTTGATCCTTCACCATCAACTTGGACAATCTTCTAAACTTTCTTCTTGTATATCCTCTTGTGTTTTGGATTTTCTTTTTCTATTTTTTTCTTTTCTTGATTTTTTTATAAGGTCAAAAGTGGGTAACAACATAAACTACCAGGCTAGGTATCTAGTTTTATGAGGAAATGTGTTAGAGGTTTAAAGGAGCCTTATCAAATGTTGGACCATATACTCCAATACTAGTTGAATATTAGTATGGATTTTATGTTGGGCTTAGCTCGTAACTAATGAACCATGAATTTTATTTTTATTATTGTGGATAAAATCTCAAAGATGGCCCATTTTATAGTTTGTTGGAAGACCATGAATGTGTCCCAAATAGCCCACCTTTCCTTCAATGGGGTGGTTTGTTTACATGACATTCCTAGGTCTATCATTTCAGATAGAGATGTGAAGTTTATAAGTAACTTTTGGAAGATCTTCTGAGGAAAGATTAAGAACTCAACTAAACTTTAGTGGTATATATCATCCTCATTTAGATGGGCAAACTATGCTGGTTAACCATAGCCTCGACAACTTAATGTGGAGTTTAGTGGGAGGCAAGCCAAAACAGTTAGATATGACATTGCCACAAGCAAAATTTACTTATAATATGTCTCAAAATAATACTATCCAATTAAATTCATTTGAGATTGTCTATGAAAAAAACCCTTCAAGAGTATTGAAATTGATGCATGTTCCTTATATCGAATGACTAAGCATCCAAGCTAACAATATAACAGATTACTTTTATGGTATTCAAGAGCAAGTCAAGAAGATAATCACTGACATCAATGCCAAGTATAAGGCCATGACTAATACTCATCATATGAGAGTAATGTTTGAAGTTAGTGATTTATATAGTAGTACTTACTCGTGACAGGGTTCTAGTGGGCGAGTACAACAAGCTGACATAAATGAAGGTAGGACCTTGTAAGGTGTTGTAAAAGATAAATACTTATAGACATTCCCTTCCTATCTATCTGAAAACTTTTGATGTTTTTAATGTTCAACACTCGACATCTTATTTAGAGGAAGAACAAAATTTAAGGATGAGCTCTCTCTATCCTGGGAAGAATGATGCAGTCGGGCTTGTAAAAGCTGAATATTCTTAGCATTTAGATGTGGATTTGACATAACTAGATGGAGATTTGAACTAGAAAGACTATTTGAATAGCCTAACATATACTTATATATGGACTATTGGGACCATTTAAGGACCAAAAGGAGGTATAGTAGCACTAAAGTAGGTTAGCAGCTTAAAACTATAATAACAAAGATATCCAACTTTTAGATCAAACTAAAAAAGTTTCAGGTAAATCTACAAAAAAAAGATCCCATTGAAAGCCACTCTGTCTGTTATTGGACCATTAGATCTCTCAAAATTAGATCTAGAAGTTATTATTGAGGCTAATTTTGTTATTTTTCCTATGATTTTTTGGATTTATTATTTGTATTTGGATTTTATTTTAATCTCCTTTAAGTTGTTTTCTAGTAGTAGAGGTAAAGACTTATAATTTGTTTAAAGGTCTTGTAAACCTCTTTAGAATATAACCACTATATACTTATTTAAAAAATAAAATAAAATAATGAATTTATGTTTCATATCTATAATTGTTTTTACTAATTAGAATTTATGTATTTTCTGTGTTATTATTGTACAATTACCTTTTGCCTATATCACGTGGTGGGGAGTATTTTTAGAAATATAGAGTTGTGAAGATAAAGAACACTTCCAAAACGGCAAGTTCCAACTGAGATCGATGAGCATTCAGGTGATATTATCGTTGCTCCAGAATAGAGAAGAAATAATTGTTTCTTTGACATGTCAGTGATGGCCAGTACTCAATTGAAACTTGAAGCATCCATCCATCAACTTTATGCGGCGAAATATCCCATCTTTAATTAGAAATTCAGCGTGGAGATATAGAATATGAATAGCTCTCCCTTAATTTCAACCTTTATTCTCTTAGTGCATTATATCATTCAATATACTAAACAAAATTTCAGCTCTTTTGACTAAGAATAGCTCTCCAACATAAAAATATTGTTTTAGCTCTTCAAAGTATCTCGCCCTTAATTTCTTTGTCCTTTTATTTTCACTTTCCTTTTGGCTCTTCCCATGAGATTTCCTACACAGCCTTTGAAACAATATAAGCTGAAAAAGGGTAGGCCTATGTTTGGTTTCCACTAAATCATTCTTGACAATATCCTCCACAACTCTTCCACCAGCTCCTCAACCTTTTCTTCTGTGAGGCCATCAGCATCACCTAGCTCCTTTTGGCTTTTTTCGAGGAATAAACTGCAGGAGAAAACAAATTTTGATAATTCCTTGTTGAAATATTGAGTTGTCAAGATAAGAACGCTTCCAAAACAGCAAATTCCAACTGAAATGGGCATTCAAGTGATAGGTTAATTGCTTAAATACAATCCAGAAGAAAATTAAAATTATTAAAAGAGAAATAACTGCATCTTTTATATACCAGTACTCAATTAAAACTCGAAGCATACATCAACTTTGTGTGGTGAAGATATAGGATAATAATAGCTCTCCCCGCCTTTATTCTCTTAGTACATAACATGCATACACTGCAAGTACATTTGTTGATATCATTCAAAAAGTTGACATTTCTGTCTGAAAAAAGAAGCAGCCAGAAGGGCGCTGATGATCAGGCATCAAAGCCAACATAACAGGACCTCGTGCAGCTTCTTCAACAGTGAAAATCCCAGTGCTATCATTGATGTCTGTGCTAGTATAACCTGGACAGACTGCGTTGGTTGCAATTTTGGGGTACTTCTTTGCCAACATCCTTGTGTAGGCATTAAGAGCAGCCTTGGACACTATATAAGCTGAAAAAAGGGGAGGCCAATGTTTCGTTTCCACTAAATCATTCTTAACATCCTCCAGGAAATCTTCCACCAGCTTCTCAACCTTTTCTTCTGTCAGGCCATCAACATCACCTAGCTCCTTTTTGGCTTTTTCATTAGGAATAAACTGCAGGAGAAACAAATTTTGGTAGTGAACTTTTCCATATATATGTATGCTGATTGGAATATGATAATGAAACTATATCTACTGCCTGAAAGAGATGGATATGGCGTGTTTACCTTAAGCTTCCCCAGGGTGGAGGAGACATTGACTATTCTTGCAGAACTGGATTGCTCAAGGATAGGAATTAACGCTTCAGTTAGGTGCTTGGTTCCGTAATAATTAGTTCTCAGGCAACTGACTGTTATTTCATAAGTTTGGTTCACAAATTTTTTTTGTGATACAGCATTTGGACCGGTAATCTGATCAATACTCCAATACAGCAAAACGTTAGAAAATGAAAACATATACTTGTCTTTTTTTTATTTCTTTAATTATAATCGTTTTCAACGACATTTATAAGATCATATCACTTTGAGAGACTTACATCTTCGACACTATATCTAAAGTTCTTCCTGGCTTCTGCTTTAACTCCGCTTCCAAGAACGCCTGCATTGTTCACCTGTTGCGGTTGCCTAAACATATTAGAATCTGTAGACAAGTGCCAGTCACAATATACATTTATCAAGACGAAAGAACTCTTTGGAAGGAAATGAGTGTATTACTAATATATCAAGCCTTCCGAATTGGTTTCTGATGAAATTGGCCATGGAAGCAATACTGAGATCGTCCACCACATCAAGTTGATGAAAAACTACATCAGAAAAACCTGAAACTTTGAGGCTCTTGACAGCTTCAAGACCCCTCTCCTCATCTCTAGCTGTTAAAACCACCAAAACCCCTTTAGATGCCAACTGCCTGCAAATCTCTAAACCAATACCTTTATTTGCACCCGTAACGACTGCAATCCTGAAATTTCATATAAAAACAAGAAAAGTATTAGAATATGAAGTTTGTGAGTATATTTTTCGAGTCAACACATGTTGCAGAGGAGAGGTTTCGTAATAAATAAGTGCCTTTTGGTTGGAATTACTTCTGCCATTGTTTTTGAGAGCTTCAGATTGTGTGATGCTACCGAGATAATTGTTGGGACAACTTATAGATATCCATAACAGTTAAGAAGATGACAAGTACTAAGAGAAAGAGGTCACGTATGCTATGACCACTTTTGGTTCGCACGTATGTGGTGACCTCAAAACGCACAAAAAGTCCCAAAAGTCACAAAAAGTATGATAATAGTACTCGATATGATTATAGATACAATGAGAATGAATCAGGGTGATGCAGGTAAATTTTCAATTGCAGATGAAGAACCAAATGCAAACACAACCAGGTTTTTTGATCTTTTAAAAGATTATGACAAATCATTATAGGATAAATGCACAAATCACAATAAATTATCAACTTTTACACATGTGTTCACTATTAAATCAAATCACGAGCTAAAAAAAGCCGATTATGATAGAATCGTCAAATGGACGAGAAATATTTTACCTAAAAGAAATAGGCTAAAAGAGAACTTCTATGATGAAACCCCTTGAATTAGAATACCAGAAAATTGATATGTGTCCAAAATTCTGCATATTGTACTACTTAGAAAATGTAGATTTAACCAAATACGGAACCTGTTGGCATGCTTGGTATAAACCCGGAACTGGCAATGAAAAGACTTTTGTCACACATAGAAAAATGAGATGCTTTACAATCACTAATAAACTGGAAAAGTTATTTATGTCTCCAAAGACCACTGAGTATATGACATGACATGTGACGGATGAAGTCATAATGTACTCTTCCAATGGTAAAGCATGGAAACAATTTAATAAGGAGCATCCTTAATTTTCAATGGAACCACGAAATGTACGTGTTGGGTTGTGTGAAATATATCGACGAACTTAATCCGTCAGTAATACCGTCAATAATTATTTAAAAGTATTTTTTTAAAAGTCTATTTAACAAAAGTAGAAAATAATTAAAATAAATTAAATTGATATAAATCAACACTCATTAGTAATACTCAAGAACTGAGTTGCTTGGAAAAAAGAAGAAGAAAATCAACTCAAACAAATTTGTAACAAATAAATAACACAAAAAAATAAAACAACAACAACAAATAAATAAATCATCTAATTTTTTTTCACCTAACCTAGAAATCCTATTCCATAACCCATAATCAAACAACAAATAAATTAACAACTAAAATAAATCCAACTAACATCCAACAAAATTGATCTCATATGAAAAACAAATCCTACAACAACATTCATATAATTATTAAGACCATAAAAAATAAAATAAAACACACACAAAAAAGAGAAGAAAAAAAATCAAAATCTTACCTTAATTTAATTGCGAGTGAAGCTGAGAAGAGAAAAGAAGACATACATGTACGTGGAGGAGAGGAGAGGAGAAAAAAAAGGAGTTGAGGAGAGAAGAGGAAAAAAAAAGAGAGAGAAAGGGATGTTAGTGTTTTTTACAGAAGAAGAAGAGGCATATCTGTTATGAAATGAGGAATTTTGGTCTTTTAATTAGGGTATTTTATCAACGGATAATTAATATTAATATTTTTAACCATTTTGTTAGTAATTCCGTCTGTAATATTTATTTTCAATTTTCAATTTAATCAAAAAATTTCAGAAACCTCCTAAATATCACCGATGAATTTTCAATCTGTCGGTAATTCCGTCTGTAATATTTAATTTAAATTTTTAATTTAATTAAAAATTTTCAGAAACCTCCCAAATACCACCGATGACTTTCAATTCATCAATGATTTCATCTGTAAAGAACAGTAATTAATAGTGTAATTAAGGAGTGAACAATTCTAGAATTATCTGAAAAATACCGACATAATTAATATGTTGGTGATCCCGTATGTAATTAACAACATGAACAGTGCAATTGAGAAGTGAACAATTCTAGAGCTCTCTGGAATATACCTACAAAATTAATTTGTTGATGATACCCTTTATAATTAACATAATGAACAATGTTGGAAAGAAGGGAGCAATTTACTAACGGGTTAGCGGATGAATTTTATTGATAGTATTAATTCGTCAGTAATGTCGTCTGTATAAATGACACGTCGTCATACTTTTTGGTTTTTTTTTTCATTCTTTTTCCACTGTAATTCTCTTGGTATATATAGAGGAAATATTTTCGTCGGTGTTTACTAACGGATATAGTGAGAGAATATTCTATTGGTAAAATTCACAACAATCTACCAACAAAAATATTTTATCTGTTTATTTTTATATTTACTAATTTTCTGATAGTGACACATCGTACAAGAGAGGTTGAGGATGAGGTATTTAAGAAGTGTCTTTTAGGTCCTATTTGTTTCATGGAAAGTGGTTTCATGGAAATCATTTTCTAAACTTTCCTGTATTTGTTTGTTATTAGAAAAGTTGGTCAACGGAAAACACTTTCCAGTCAAAGAAAAATTTGGTTTAGTTTCCACGAAAGTATTTTTCTTTTATGTTAGGCGGAAAACACTTTTCAAAAGTTGTGGAATTTTAGAAATGTTATGTTATTTGCTGATTATATCAAATTTGGTTCTCAAACTTTTGATTGCTATATATTTTGTTTTGAATATTTTTTATTTCAATTTTACCCCTTAGAATTTGATTTAATTTGATTTTTATATCAACTTTGATCTTTATTTTTATAATTATTATTTGCTTTTCTCTTATTATTTTTTTAATTAAAAATTTGTATCTATTGGATTTGGTCCTTATTCTTTTGATTGTTATTTATTTTATTTGAAATAATTTATGATATTGTAATTATTTTTTTTATTTCATCATCTTTTTACTTTTTTATTTGTTAGATTTGATCTCTATTACTTTTGTTGTTATTTATTTTATTTGAGATAATTTATTAAATTAGTTTTTTTCAGTTTCATTCTCATTCAACGTTTTAATTTGTAAGATTTTTTCCTCATTATTTTAATAAACTTGAAAAAAATATTAATAAGTTATTTTACAGCTTATTTTTCATAACGTAGCCAAACACTGGAAAATATTTTTTAATTTATTTTTCATGATACTATCAAATATCGAAAAATAATTCACTTTTCAATAATTTATTTTTCAAGAAAATTATTTTTTTAAAAAATTATTTTTCAGTAAATAAATAAGATGTTAGTTGAAAGTACTTCTAACATTAAGTGCTTGAGATTGTGTGATGCTGGCGGGGTAATTGTTGGGACAATTTATAGATTCATTTCCATGATCCATAATTTTATTTTTATGTTTTTTTTTTAAAAAAAATCGGGGGTTAAAGCAATGAGAGGTGAAGCATGCTATGACTACTCTTGGGTTTTAAGTACATGGTGACCTCAAAATAAATAAATAAATAAATTCCACGACCTCTACACGAGGCCATGCAGTCCAAGGTGTTGACCCCCGTTGGTTCGATTTAGACATTTGAGAAACCCTTGGGTTCTTATCGGTCCACAAGTATCACTATATGGACTCGATAACACTCTCCCGAAGATTCAAAATCCTCTTCTGCTCGGCCTGCACATTTTACATCCCGAAATTAAGAGGCAGATGTTCCGAATCCAAAAACTAGGTGGACCAGCCTAATTTAATGGGTTTGGAGCAGTTAAGTATATTGATCCATGGAGCCAAGAACTCTAAGTTGTATGGAACCCCTCTTGTTTCCAGTACAAAACCTTACCTGCACATGCACATACTCTGCTTTTCTTCCAATTAGAGTATATGAAGGAGCACCACACATTTCTTATGATAGTAGACTTGAAGCTCAGATTCTCAATCAATGAACAGGTTTGTTAATCCCACACAGTAGAAGAATCTGTAAACAAATATATATATATATAATCCTCAGACAATCTGCATGCGAGGAAAAGATGACCTCTATCCTCGTCAACAGGGATTAGCACATGATACAGACAGGGACAGTTGCTCTCCCCTACTTTATTCGCCTCTTCTTACCAAAGAACCTAATCAAGATAGCATGCCGGCCATTGAAACTATGCCTTGGGATATGTAGAGAACTCCATAGAAGTCTAAGCCACTATTTTTTTTCCCTTCCTTCCTGTGATAGAGTTCCCTACGCTTTTAATAGAAGAGCTGTCATCAGTAGTTAACTTCTACGAAACATTATCATTATGCAGAGGATTGGGACAGATGAGGCCACGTACAACACTTTGATTAGCTTCCTTCCTTCTCTTTCGATCATTTGAGAGCGCTTAGTTGTTGCAGGGAATCCAGATTCAAACGGTAGTCTAAGACCATTTTTCCTAACTAGGGCAATGTGGATGCCAAAAGTCCCACCATAGATGTACCCCATCACCTGCGTGTGCTCGAGTTGATCCCGAAAAAGAGTTCTGATTTTCAAGAGCTAGCTCCATGTCCAAGAACAATCATTCGTTTGTATGAAAAAATTATTTATAAATAAATCTTGAGTTTTAAATTCAATGGTTAGAGCTTGATAGGAGGGGGGGAAATGAGTGGTTAAGTTCTTTTTATTTTGATCATAAATTAAGTTTTCTCCTTAGAAACTCCTTTTCCTCACTAAACTCTTATATGGAGGTATCCGAACTTACTTAATTATTTTACTGGAGATTTCTTTTACTTAATGAAATATATTTTCTTAATATTTTTTTTTTTAAATAGAGTTTACCAAATATATACATACTTCCTTCCTTGGAAATATATAAACAATATCTTCTTTTTTAACCTTGGCATGAGTGAACAACTCCAACACTCCATAGCTACCTGTCACTCGATGCTACTACCTCCACTTAAATTAAGTCACATATATAGATTTACAGTCATATTAAAGTTTATTTGATTTAAATGATTTAAGGACAACATGTAAAAATAAAATTATATTAACTTTAATTTAATATATTAATTAGTTTATATACACTTACTTTAATATAATACATCTTTTAATATCTTGAAGTGAATGCACAATTGTCACTTTCATGACAGCACAATTTATAATTATCATGTCCACTTTTTTAAAAACAAAGCGAATCCCAATAAACATTAATTATAAACAATGTTATCATAAAAATGAAAAGACTACTCTCACTAAAGATATTTGATATGTACTGTGTAATGGGGTAATCGTGTTTAAAGAAAATTGCACACAATTTTAACTTGTTCAAAAAGAGAGACAGGTTATCATTTTTCATTGTTGATTTCGGTTTGTATTGTATTACCAGAGAAAACAAGATATTCACTTGTAAACTTATGACTATTAACATTACTAGCTAGCTTAATCATCATCTATAAAATCAAAATAAGTAGCTACATATGATATGTAAGCCAAATAAAACTGTACCCTTAAAATAACATCAAATATGTTTACCGACAACCTAGTGTGCAGTGATACGAGCATACATAAAAGTGAGATATTAAAAAACACTAATAATTTGACGAGAACATGTTGGATAAAAAACACAAGCAATCGAGCACCACAGTAACCTTCAAGGTAGAAATAGGTATCAATAGGTTTGCAAGAAGACATACTTGCACTATAGAGGATGTCAAAAATATACTTATCTTATTGTAGCATGAGACCAATGCTAGTATGATGAACCTCAATCTCCAAAAAATAATGAATAACGCTTAAATCCCGAAGCTTAAACTCAGAGCTCAGCAACTATATCAAACGGTGAAGCAAGACTGAATTGCGTCCAGTAAGTAAAATATCATCAATATAAACCAATAGATAAAAAATATCACCTGTACACAAGATGAATAATGATGTGTCAACCTTATAAGCACAAAATCCAATAAAGAAAATATAATAACTCAAGCAAGTGTACCATGCCCGAGGAGCTTGTTTCAAACTATATAAAGACTTATGCAACCAACACACATAGGAGGAAAGAGTAGAATCAACAAAGCCTGAAGGTTACTGCATGTATACCTCTTTGTCAAGGGTCCCACTGAGAAAGACATTATGGATATTAAGTTGATTAATCTTCTAACCACGTGAAACTGCAATGGAGAAAAACAACCAAATAATAGCTTGCTTAATGAAAGGACTAAAAGTTTTAGAATAATCAATACCTTTTTGTTGAGTAAAGCCTCTAGCAACCAACCGAGTCTTATAACACTCAACGTTGTCATCTACATAATGTTTGATCTTGTACACCCCAACGACTACCAACAACATTCATCGCATGATGAAAAGAAACCAAAGACCAAGTGTCGTTGAAACGTAGTGCCTGAATTTCATCTGTTATAGCACCATGCCAAACCTAATACCTATCGGCATTAGAAAACATAATTGGTTCATAGGCAGGATAAGAGAGTACCCGAGAGATAGGGTTGGCAGATGAAGTTGAAGAGGCTGTCAAAGTTGTTGTATTTGGCAGCTGTGGATGATGAACTATAGGATGCCTACGAACCACAGAACTAAAGGCAGGTAAGGCTAAACTTGTATACTCATGTAAAAGATAAGAGGAGAGGTCAACAACCAAATTCAACCCAGCAAGTGTAATATCTCACATCGACGGGTGAGGACTTGAGAGAGGGCCTTATATGAGCATGCTCACTTTGACTAGTAAGACTCGTTTTGGGGCTATGCGTGACTGCTAAGAACAAATCTGTGAGGCCCGTGGGCCAAAGCGGACAATATCTTGCTAGTAGGGTGGGGTGTTACATTTGATATCAGAGCTCGGCTCACTAGCTGTCCGATGGCGCCGACGGGGTTGTCGGGCTCCTTAAGATGAGTGAATTGTAATATCCTACATCGGCGGGTGAGAACTTGGGGGAGGGCCTTATATGAGCATGCTCACCGTGACTAGTAAGATGCGTTTTGGGGCCATGCGTGGCTAACAAGAATAAATCCGTGAGACCCGTGGGCCAAAGCGGACAGTATTTTGCTAGTAGGGTGGGGTATTACAACAAGAGATTCAGACCGAGAGACTGGAATGGTAGCGGTAGACCCGAGTGAACCAATAATAGAACCGAGAAAACCAACAACATTAGACCTAGAAAATTGCAACTCTGAAGGGGAAGAACTTGTACCTGGATAATGATCATTCGATAAACAATTATATCGTAACATAAGGGCAAGACTAGTGGTTTGTCTTAAGGTGGTAGAAACGGTAAGCAATATGGGTAGTAAAGAGGTTGCAGGCGTAGGGGTGTGAAAAAATGGAGAATTAAGCAAGTTAAGCAAGTGGATAGTAGGAATATGATGTGGAGAGGTGTTGGGGATATGTCATATGTTCAAATTTGTCAAAAGAAAATACTTGTTCATGAAAACATACATGACAAGAGACATAAATACATTAAGATATGAGGTCAAGAAAACGATAAACAAGATGAGAGGAGCTATATCCTAAGAACATATATGAAGGGGAATAAAAATCCAACTTATGAGCATAATATGGAAGCAGATACGAAAATAAAAAACACTCAAATAAATATTGAAAATCATAATTAGGAGTACGATGAAAAAGACACTCAAACAAGGACTTATTTTTTAGGACAAGAGTATGCATACGATTAAAAAAATGCATTGAGGATTCAAACACATAATTCCAAAATCATAATGGGGCTTTACACCGTTTGAGAAGAGTAAGACTAGTTTCAACAATATACCGATGACGACATTCAACTGTGTTATTTTGTTCATGAGTGTAAGGACAAATTAAACGATGAATTGGATGAAGAAGCAAGTTCTTGCTCAAGAGTACGCCAAATACAGTGCGAGGTTTAGCAATCGACAACAAGATGCAGTACATGTATTGAAAGAGAAGAAATAAGTGCACTTAGAATAAGTTGATCTTGTTGTTTCAAACGAAAAAAATAAGGATTAACCTGAAGAGAAGAGCCATTTATAGTAGCTATGTGAGGAGGAGGACATCGCAAAACGCCATCAACAAATTGAAAAACACCTTGTTTAAGGAAATACAACTTCATTTGCATTCATCAATAAAGATAATTGGTGTTTGTAAGCTTCAAAGAGATAATGTGCTGAGTGTTAGAAAGAGGAATGATTGTCACAATAGAAGCCTCCATTGCAGCAGTAGCCACAACAATAGCAGTAGCAACGACAATAGCGATAGATGAGTCCAGAACAGAGGAAGAAGCAGAGGGTTGCACCGATGGTGGAGAAGAAGAAGGCAGCAGGAGCAACAAGAGTGGAGTCCATTGGAGAGAAGAAAAGAAAAGAATTTTAATGTGTTTAGAGCTTTGATACCAAGTTGAGAATGATAGGAGACTTAACTAATTAGTCAACCAACCTTTCATATTTATATAAGTAGAGTAGCGTACAACAGTTAATGTAAAGATTACAATACAAGAATAAGCCTATATCAACCTTTACTATATATATATTATGCAATTTCCTATAATAAAAATAAATGTGAATGATATTCACCTCTCAATTAAAAATGTATAGACCAAGTTTCAGACATCATATATTTTTAAAAGATTTATATTAGAAAACATATATAATATATTCGTTTTTTAAAAAAATATGAGAGGATTAGGTGTGAGGTTTTAATTACTTACAACTCTTTAAATATATATTATATGCTAGTCAAAACTGACCCACTCCTCGGCTTGTTCGAGGACTCAAACCAATCAAAGCAGGTACTGTTCTTCAATCACTGTACTTATAGCTTAAAAAAACGAATTAATTTGCTAAAGCATGGCCGATACAGCCCTAGAAAAAAAGTAAAAGATTTGTGCTTGCTAGCTATTGTTAGCATGATTGATTAATTACTTAATTAATTAGAGCACCCCCGAATCCATCTGGCATTGTCTGGGTTTTGACTCATCTTAATGAATTAAAAATCAAATATTAATTACTCATTATATTATTATATGGATACACTTTTGAGCCTGAAGCATCTTCCTCGAATGTCAATGAACTTTGCGTAGTATGATCCACGTCATTTTGTTTCTTCTATGATCCTCTATACATAATTTCTGATTAGTATATATTTAATTAATCCTGATCAATCATCTATATATCTATATTCTACGTCCTTGTATGTGTACGTAAGTACGCCAAGTTAAATCGAAGCACGTGTATCCCTTAATATATGTGTGTACGTATAAAGAAAAAATAAAGAAAGAGTATATATTTCTCTTCAGACGAATGAGAACATGTTTATTAATTAATTAATTAATTAATTGTTATATGGAGCATATTAGCATATATTATATATTATATATGCATGTCATCAACCATGAGAAGGAACAGGTCGATCATGAGCAACCCAAGAATTTTTAATTAAGCATTGTATGGTTTCGTGGAGTTAATTAAGCTGGTGGTTAAGAAGAGATTTATTTCATTCTTTGACATTTTAAGTTTAGATTTTAATTAGCGTTATTATATATATATTTGACAGAAGTTTTTTTTAATGCATTTGACAGAAGTAATTAAGGGATATGTTTTTAAAATAGTTAGATTTTTTTAAATCTTAATTGATACACAAATCAGTCCAAATACACTCATCTTTGAATAAAAAATTGCACACTGTATTGTTTTTATTCCTTTTCTTTTCTTTTCTATAGTCATGCAGCGTGGAACAGATCATTTTGTCTTGCTTATTTACCTAATTGCGCATGGTGAGACATCGTGGAAAGCAGACGAGAGAGACTTCACAGTTCCACATATCTATACATATAATGTTCTCTGTAAGTATATAATTTTGCAAGGAGATGCTGTGCCTCTACCTACCGAAAATTAAACGCCAATTAATTAAGATATGCAGAAGGCTCGTTAATCTTAAGCCAAATTACCCATGCAAGAGTGAGTTTACTGTCTCCTTGACCAAGAATGTACGTAGAGGCTAAAAATCTTGGATTTGATATCAAATTAGTAGCATTTCCACCAATTATTTATTTATATTATTAATCATGCACATAATATCTTAATTTATTGCTTTCAGAATATATATTATTACCCATTCTTTAATTCTCCATGTTAAGTTGTATTTGTCAGACTAATTTAATTAATCAGCAAATTATAATTAGTACGGGGCTTTATATATATCAGCTTTGAGTGATTTAATTTCTAATTCTTTGCTCAATTGTCAACTAACGTTGGGAATTAAACCAGATTTATTAATTATACGATCAGGAAATCAATTCCGTTAATGATTTTGGTTTCCAATTACGTACGTGGACTGTTTTTTGTGCTCGAGCAGTTTAGGACGTACGTAGTTATAATATATAGATGTTTAAATGCTGTGCATGCTAATATTTATAGACATGTGATTTTGTTCATAGAATAAATTATTAATGTACTTATGTAAGTTAGCATTAAATATATTATACGTAAATTGGTTCAAGAGTTCTTTTTATTATTAAATAAAAAATATTTATTTTTATTTTCTTGATGGGTGTGTCATTTAAACTTTGCATTTATACACACAGCCACTCGCGTTTGAAGTTTATTTTTTTTGGATGAAATACGAGATATTTACACCACGTAGTCAAACAAACAATTGAAGCATGAACATGTAATATATGTCACGGTGCCGTGCGAATTTTGAAGTAAAATGACAAACGTACGTGTATAATCATATGACCAAAGTTTAATTCTGTCAATCCATGAAAATGTATAAAGCTTGGGAGGGGGACAGGTGCCTTTACTCAATCCCTGTTTCCTTATTCCTTGAATCCATGTATCAACAATTTATCAGTAAGAAAAAATCTATACATCAATAAAATGATTGAAATTACGGGGGTGGCCTAATTTGTCACTTGTAAAAAGTTTTATTGAGATGATGTTTCAAAAAAAATCCAAATAGTCTAGAAACAAGGCTTCTAGATTAGATAATAGGTAATTCAATTGGTCCCAGTAATATCATTTATTCTCTTTAATTAAAGTGGTTGATAGCTTATATACCTGGTACTTGGTAGGCTAAAAAAACTTTTGGCTAGCACCTGCAAAAGGTTCTCTTTGATGGAGGTATGGACTCTCCGATGTTTAAATAAATATCTTTTTAGAGAGATAAAATACAATAATATTATCGAGAGAGATGCTCTGAGAATATATATGTAGTAGAGAATAAAAATTGTAAACCTTTGTTATGAAAGTTTCATGATATATTTATAATTCATAAGTCTTGTCTTTTGTGGAGAGGAGGTACTGGATTGTAATTTCACCTTTGTGATGTTTTAAGTTGTATTGTAAACTGTATTCCACTCATTTTTATCCAGCAAAAAAATAAAGACATAACATGTCATGAATGACTTTAATACACCTAAAGGTGTTGGCGGAGTATAGACTTGTTTAATTAAGTCTATTTGTTGAGAACTAAATTTTCTAAGATTTTATATTAAAAATTTATAGAATTGATGACGTTAAATTCATGTATTATGCTTGAATCAGTTGGTGTGACGAATTCAGCCATGCCCGGTAACAAAAAGCCTCGGGCTCAACACTTTCAGGAACACACGCGTCAGGCCAAGCTACTTGGCTTGGCAACACCTACCAGACCTAAGAGTTGGGTTCGGCAGCGTAGTCCCCAATATAGGTCTGGCAATGCGTTGCCAGACACATGTGTCGTCTGGGTCCAGCAGGCGCCAGAACTAGTAATATATGGGTCTAGCGTTGGCTAGACCCATATGTTGTCTGGGTTTGACAGGCGCCAGAACGAGCAAGATATGGGTCTGGCCAATACCAAACCCAACGCGCCTGGGGTTTGACACACTACAAAGCACACCTGTGATTGAGTTTGGCTAACATCGAACGCAACCCGGAGCTTGACACAATGCCAAGCACACCCGTGGTTGGGTTTGGCTAATACCGGACGCAGCGTGCCCGTAGCTTTGCACATTGTTAAGCCCAATCGTGGTTGGGTCTGGCTATCTCTGGACCTAGCGTGCCTAGGCTTGGCACACTACTAAGCCCAATCGTGGATGGATCTGGCTAGCGTCGAACCTAACATGCCTCCACTAGAGCGTATTTGTGTTTGAAAAAATTACACATGTATGTTTTTTTATCTGATATTTTTTTAATAAAAAATTATAAAAATATTCTGATAAAATATTGTTTCTTTTTTAAAGTGATCTACACACGTAATCACTCCAATATTTTATTTAATTTATTTTTTTATGTAGAGTTGGGTTATTTTATGAGAGAAAAAGGTAAAAAGTAATTAAAAGAGAAATTATGAGCCATTCAATCATAAGATCCATGTATGAACATGTTTGGGAACGCGGTGCAAACCGCGTTTCCAAAATTTTATTTTATTTTTTTTGTTAAAATTTAATATGGTTTGTACGTTTTGGATTGTTTTGATGTACTGATATCAAAAATAATTTTTTAAAAATAAAAAAACATTATTAATATATATTTTAGCACAAAATATTATTTAAAAAATAACCACTATCATACTACCAAGCAGCCTCTATAAGTACACGAGAGCTTCACCAATCTTGTGGGAAGATTCTAGTTATTTATCCCTTAGAGTCGTCTTTGACTCCCACTCCCATCCATTGAAATAATTAAAAGCACTGTTTGTTTCTACTTGGAATTGGTCCTGGTGCAGTACATCTAGCTAGCTAGCTAGCTAGCACGCTAATTCAAGTGGGAATGTTTTTTTTATTAGGATATGGCCCCACATCTAGCTAGCCCTCAAGTTCTAACTTAAACAGCTAGAAATTAGCTCACCTTTATATTTTAGATCCGATCTCGAATTTATCTTTTCAGCTTTAATATATAGTTTTCAATTCATCAAAGTATTTTTATGCAAACCGATGAGAGCATATGAAATTCAAATGTAATATGATTTATTAAGAGAACAACCAAGAAATCGTTTTTTCTTTGTTTTAATATATATATTAGGTTTAGGGTTTAGATTTCTCAAGTCAGGATATCTTCATCGGTTTGAATTAAAATATCCACTGAAATGATGAATTAGAAATACAATTAAGGATATAGCAATTAGATATAAAGAACAAATAAAACACACCGAAATTAAGTAATTATTTAGTGTAAGTTAAACGCAAGTCTAAGTGCATGCACACAATAAATAAAATATAGCAAACTAAGAAAGTATTTTTTTTATTGGACGGTTCAGGTAAGTTTGTAAATGCATCAATCAAGACTAAATCCATTTCTAAAGCGATATGTACTGCAGTACTGTGTTTAGACGAATTTAATAATCTTTTTCGTAGATATTAATCTTAAAGTTTTTTAAAATGGGGGGACAAAGCCACGACCCATCAAGCATCCCAAAAGTTGGAACTTATCCATGATTCCAACGAACCAGCTCGCTTGCTAGCCAGCAATATATATATATATATACAAGCACCTACCTACCTAGCTAGCTAGCTAGCAACAAACTGGGAGTGGCCCTGGTTTTGTCAAAGGGTGGTTTCTCAAAAACCACGTCTTCCTCGCTCTGGTTTTCCATCTGGCCCATAGAATATACGTAATAATACAGAAGGAAGCTAGTTAATGGACGATCATATGACTCCATGCTTGCATTCTATCTTATAATTATTAATTGCCTGCTTTTCATACTCTATGGGCATCTTGGATCACTCATGCTCAGTAATTAACGGCTCACAACAACTTAACATATATATATATATACACTTTACACTTTAACATCATTACATAAGTTATTTTTCAAGCAATTTTCTTCATATTAATTAGTCAAATGTATTCAGGACAATTTAATAGATTTCTATACATTTTGATTTAAAATTTCGATATCTTAATGTCAACAATTTGAAGGGAAAAAAAAACTTAATTTCTTGTCTTTTCCTGGTTCATCAAAACCAGCAAATTAATCTGTGGAGACAGAAAAATGCTGGTGGTGTCAGTTTCTAAATTATCTGTGTGTTGTGATTTAAAAGGGAAAACAGAAGGAAATCACTGCATGGGCATGGCTTTGCTTTGCACAGAATATTTTTCTTAATTTCCTTTCCTCAAGATCATGGTACCTTGTCAATCATTGTGGAATTAATTATTTAGTCCTTCCTTCCTTCGTTCCTTCGTGTGACTCAAAAGTCAAATCCAATTTGGACATTCACCATATTCCTGGTGGTGGAAGTGGAACCTCAATCTTTTCTCTCTCATCCTGAAAAAAAAACAAATCATAGCTGGAACCAAGCATCTCTCCTGCTCGAAAAAAGACATTGATATTGATTAATTATTATCTTATTATTCTAAATTTAAAAATAAAAACTTTAAATTACACAAATGCCGTACTCAATTAGGGTTTTTTTCTTATAACATCAACTATATATGGACTTTGACTTCTTGGGTATAATATCTTAATACCTACCAAAAGGTTATAAAGTTCACGCTTTAATTCCCTATATTAATAAAAAAAAAAACTAAAATTGCTATTGAAATTACTGTACATGTAGATATAATTTACAGTGGATTGTAACAGTGGATTGCATGATACTTTTTCTGATGCATAGTAATTTCAATGAGAGCTACAGAGAAAATTGAACATGTGATGTGATGGTGGGTTGAAAATGTTTGGTTTTCTCTTAGGCTTTAGTGGCTCTGTTTATTGCTTGCTATGAGGTGACTATTGGATGAGATGACACCTTTTCGTCTTCGTTTTTTTTTACATGTGGATTGCTTGATGTGTTGGTTGTCACGGGGGGTGTTTGCCGCTCTATGGGCGGCATTGTTGTTCAATTCAGTGCTAGGTTTTCTTTTCTCGCATTAATTCCATTATCTTTGGACGCGTGATTAGCTTCTCTTTTCTCTTAGACCTTTGATATCAAGGGGTGTCCAAGATGGTTTTTCATCTTCTAGGGCTTTTAGTCGCCGACCCATTCTTATTTTCCTTTTTTTTCCAGCATGGTTGGTTCGTTCTTGCATTTCAATCTCTATGGTGCCATTGATCTCAAACACCAAAATTGTTAGGTGGTTGATCCTTGGGAACGTGTGGTGTTGGGTGTGTTCTTCCATCGGTTTTGCAAGCGTAGTCCCCTTATTACCAAATTCTTGGTCTGTGCGTGTGTCCTCTTTACTAGAGCTTTTAACCTTGCTAATGATGTTGCATTAAATGCAATAACACTCTACAGGGTTTGATGTGTTTTCCAGAGTTTGGGTTTTGTTTGCTTTCGGATAACTCTATTTAGTTATGGTTAGTTATGGTTGGTGGCTGCTTCTTTATAGGTACAGTTACAGTTAAGTTTGTTTTGGGTGGCATTCATCACGACAACAGTTTTCTTGGGTACTTGTTACTGCTTTTTTTTTTTTCATGTTATTTTGTTCATTTTGCTTTGGCGCTTTGAGATAGAGTAGGTTGATGCATTTTTCTTGGGCTTGGTTTGGGTCTGGGCTTATTTGTTTTATTTCATTTTGTTTTTGTGTCTTATTTAAGGCATCGAAATCACCTATTTCATTTTTTTCAGCCTTTTGTTTGTGCTTCTGGTTCTGGTATTTTTATTTTTCTTGTTTTGTTACCCGCATTTTATTTCTCCTACCTTACCATTAGTCACGGGTCTACTCCATAATTAGTGTCTTTTTATTATGTTATGTGGGCTATGTACTTTGTTTACTTAAGCTGCATCATTCTTGTTTTATTTTGGGTTATTTGTTATTGTTGCTTTGTTTTATCACAAGGTTTCTTGCATGCTACGTCTTCCTAGTTTGATCTTGCATCATTGGTATTGGAGGGTTTGTATATTTATATTGATAGAATTAGTTAGTTGTGTTTGCATGGGAGTACTCAGTCTGTCTCCTCTTTCTCCGTGCTTTTAATTGTTATTTTTACTATGAATTTTTTCTGTTTGTTGCCATCACCCTTATCTTTAGAAAAATATTAATCCCTTTCTACCTAGGCTTTCACTATGTTCGTTTCTATGCTTGCATATTATACTATGTTAACATATTTGTAAAATGATGCCTTTCTATATGTGGTGCTTATTAATATTGTTTACCCGAGAGCGAACAAAATTTACAGTCTTCATCCTTAATTAGACTTTCTTCTTTTGCACTTAAACATGTGTATTTGATTTTTATTTGTTGAGTTTTTTCTTACATTTTTCTTTGTTGTGCTGTTATTTCTATGTAAAGGTTTAAGGTCACTTGCGTTGTTACTGATGGAGAAGAAGTTGTTGATTTCATGTTGGTTGGTAAGATAGCCTAGAATTTCTTTGGGTCGTCTGCACACAACTATGTCTACAATAAGCAATTCAGTGACCCAAGCATCGTCCCGCCTCCAATGGTAGCTAAATTGAACAGTTATTGGATTTTACAATTGTGTTTTGGTGTTTTTATAGTTAGGACCAACCACTATGATATAATTGCAACAAACATCTTCAACAATAGCAACATTGATGATTCTAACCTAAACCCTCATTCTTCACGCTCCTTGGTAGAACAAAAGCCATTCATGTTACACCAAAAATCATACCACACGTAATCACAGTTATTGCTTCTTCATAAACTCCCTTGTCTGAACCATCAAGTATTGGTCATATCACTACCCTTGGAACTAAAAGAAAACTTGAACTCACTGACTTAAGAGCACAACATAGGTTTGCACACTTAAACACAGCTCCATCACATTACCATTGAATTCTTGAATGTTATTTGTTAATTATTTCTCATTGCATTCATAATCTTTTTTTCCACCAACTTGTTTTGTTTTGCTTTATTACAGCCAAACTTTGGGCATCTCATTCTAATGAGCTTGTTATTAATTAAAAAAAAATCAACATCCAAGATTTAGCTCCAAACACTAAAAACAATCTCTTCATGCAAAAAGGCAGCGAGACTCGCCATCATCTAGCACTTAGGTTCATCTCTTTTTTAGCTTTATTATATTATTTTTGTTGCTTTTTATCCCTATAAAGAATTATTTTTTTCATTTGCATTTTTTAATTGGTTCATGATTTGTGCTTTTTATGAAGCTCCTACAGATATTCTCTTTTAATTTGCACATAAACTATTGTTAGCCACAGTCTACTCTCACTTTGCTTACTTTTCTAGACATTAAGAGCTTATGACTTAATCTTTTTTAAGAAAGTTATTTGCCCTTCTATCTTCATAAATATTCATGTGCCTTCCTAAAAGGTTTTTTTTGTTGTCAATGCCTTTGCTGCTTTAACACCTCTTTTTCATTGTTGTCTACTTGTAAGCTTACTTGCTTTCCAACATTTCCTGCATTTAAGAACTTTGATCTCACATGTTTTTTTTTTTTTTTTGCATAGGTTACTAAACCATACATCCTAGCGATGCTCCTCCTTCTGTTACAACTTGCCATTCTCCAACTTTTTTGGTTTGCTCCATGACATTTAAACAACTCTTAGAAATGAAAATGCATGGCTTTTTTGGTTCTAACATACACTTTTCAATGTTTATGTATAAGTTACGTATGCAACCTCTCTTTATTCTTAAATGAAAAATTAGATAAGTTTAGCTTTAAACTGTTATTTTACCGTTATTTATACACATGCACCATTCTTTGCACTTTAACATGCTCTTAGTCAGGTTACAACTTAGAAAACTGCAAGAAAGAATGGCATCCTCTTAGTCAAGTTACAAGTTAGAATATCATAAAAAAAAAAACATTAATAAGATCCCGTAGCAAAGCGTGAGCACCTCATCTAGTGTATATTATTATACAAGAAGTGCTTGTATTAGCCTATATATATATATATATATAGTAGTCATATTAATTTTCTATAAATAAAGATCAATTGTGTATATTCATACTAATCCTTTTATTAGGTTAATACACAATCAGAATATTGCATAATACTGGCAGCATATTCTGTCAGTATTTAAACACTGATTATGTTGGGAAAATATTTATCAATAGAATTACGGACATTAATTTGTTGTCAGAAAACATATCGTCGGTGATTTATATTATAGAGGTCATTTCTTTAGTAATATAATCATCAATGGATTTACAAACTGAAAAGGCATGCCAAACAAAAATAATAATAGGCGTCATTCTGTCGGTAATTTCTTCAGTGATTATAGCATATTACACATGAATTAACCTGCCAAAGATTTATATATTTTTAGTGGCAAGTACTGTAATTATTTTTGAACTATTTGAAAATTTTTGAGGGACTTATTTTGCTGGTCATTCCGTCTGTGATTCAAATTCTATCAGTATAGTATTTAATATTAAAAAAATTAAAAACAAACAAGAAAAAAATAAAATAAAATAAAATAAACCAAATTTTTATTATTAATTGAAAAAATATTATTCAACAACAATTTATCCCTAAAGGCGGATCTTCGTTGGGACCAGGTGGGCGACAAGGCAGACCACATGTACCAATGAGAGTTGACAACAACTGCTTGAGGACATTCACTTTATCCCTCAGGTCATCCATTTCAGACCTAGGTTGGGTTGTCTCAACACTAAGTCAAGTCATTTGAGCTTCAACTTGTTCTTGTACAATTGATTGGATGGTCAGAGATTGAGAGCTTAAACTTCATTGCGAGGAACTAATGGTTGATACACTACAACTTGCCTGTATATCCTCGATCATAGTGTTTTAAATACCGTAAACTCCATTTCTATTGGATCCACCAGATGATCCAACCTCCAACTACAAATCCAAATCGAGTTCTTGATGGGCCAAATAATCGTCCCTGTATCTCTCCTATAATCGGGTGTTATATGTATCTTGGAAAAAAAAAGTCAGCAATTTTTTTAAAAAATAACAATTTAAAAAAATGGTAGAAATCCAACTTACTATGAACTTTTGAGCTCGGCTATATACAAGCCAATGCACCTCTTTCTGACAGTTCTCATTTCACATGTGAGTTTCAACCAAAAGCTTCATTAGTCTTGGATCGCGTCTAAGAACCGTAGCCTACAAAAAGAAGCTATTGTTAGTTAAAAATTTCATATAAAACAACAATTTAAAAAAATATATGTAATAAAACAAATTCATACCATCCGCTTCATATGTGAAATAAACAGAATAGAGCTACTGGTATGCGTGGTAATGGAACCATGAATCTTCTTATTCCTATTCACTGTATTGGACTGCGACTCCCACATGAAACGTTCAGATGTAACGTGCTTGATTTAAGCTTCCCAAATAGCCTATAATTTTCTTCAAATCTCTGGAACTTTCTAAGGGACTCAGTCCATCGATAATTTCGTATGTAATTATCAGTGGAAAAATCTTGTAATTTTTTTCAAACTCTCTAGAACTTTCTGAGGGACTTGGTCCGTATATAATTTCATCTGTAATTATTGGTGGCAAAGTCATTTGATTTTTTTCAAACTCTATGAAACTTTCTGAAGGACTTAGTCCGTCGATAATTTCGTATGTAATTTTCAGTGGCAGTCATGTAATTTTTTTTCCAAATCACTAGAACATTCTGAGGGACTTAGTCCATCGGTAATTTCATTTAGAATTGTAAGTGGAAAACTCCTATAAATTCTTTTCAACTCTCTAAAACTTTTCTAGTGACTTAATCCATTAGTAATCCTGTTTGTATTTTATAGTCCATCGGTAATTTCATTGATATAAAACAATATTTTTTTTCTAAGTGTTCTTGTGTTTCTTACTTACCCAACCTGTAAATACAATAAAATCACAACACAAAACACCATTTATGTTCAATAACTTAATAATATAATCACAACAATAAACATTCCATTAGTGTTAACAATAGTTCATTGTAAAGGAACAACCAGAAATATTACACTAAAATCAAATTCATTAAACATTGATGTTCTACAATTAAAACTAGTTTAAAATCGATTTAATCAAAATTGTCTTATTCTTTTTCAATTTTTTCATCGTTATGTCCATCATAATTTTCTTCGTTAAAATAAAGCTAGTTGATATTATTATCTTCATCAACTTTTGTATGTCCACTAGTTCTCAATATATCATTTAACTTCTCAACATCAACACCAATAAAAATAATCTTATCTACGAGAAAATTTAATTTTTTTTCTAAGTCAGTAGAAGGAGCAACTCAATATGCATCAACTAACTCACCAATTTGAAAGACATTGTCTCCCACAATTACTTTATCTTTACCATCGTAAACAACTTGGACATGACTGCTGGGTTTGGTTTTTACTACGGATAATCAATCAACCCTAAAATGATCTTTTTTAAAGGTAGAAGTGTATGTGTAATAAATTTTTTGGTATTGCTTGGAAAAAATAAACACATCGTTGATGTTGCAAAGTCTAGCTTTTGTATTAATTTCAACCAAACCATGGTAGGGATCTACTCTGATTTCTCTATCGATGGTATCATACCAATAGCATTTGAATAAAAAGACTTTATTCTGCTTTCTATGATATTGCAATTTAATCACCTCTTCTAACTTCCTCTAATAATCATCTTCAAACTTATTATAAGTTGATCCTTTAACACAAACTCCACTATTATAGGTCTTTCATCCCGTTATAACATTTGATCTTTCTTTCAAGACCCAATTAACATAGTAAATTCAAACTACCACTAACATTCATTCCCAATCGATAAACCTGGTACATGATTACAATAATTAATAGTTAAAGAGAAGGGTTTAATGAAATTAAGTATTAAAAGATAAAAGAATTATTAAGTAGTGCTTACATGTATTCTGAACCACGTGGCAAATTATTCATCTTATAATTGAGAAATTTGAGATTAGTCAAATATGAAATTTAAGATAGTAAAAATTGATAATGTTGTCTACAAGAAATTATTCAATCTTTTAGTTTATGAGAGTATAAGAGAAAACTTATTTAAAAATAACAAAGTGTTAATATTGTACTTACTGAATAAAAGATCTAAATTCATCGTAGTTAAATAACACATAATTATGTGCATGTTTGAATTTGATTTCTATTAAATATATTCCCCTCACTGTATTTTTTAGAAAAGGTTGTCGAGGATGAGAAAATATTGATAAATTCTCACTTAAATCATTATTAATTTTATCAAAAAATTCAAATTCCTCTAAATTTACCAAAATTTTCGACTTAACAATAAAATTAAAAAAATGTGAAACATACCTATTAAAAAAACCATTATTTATTTCATTATAAAACACCCAAGTTACAAAATCAAACTCAATTTCATCAAAATAACAAACAAGTACAATTTTTTAAAATCTCAAACAAACAAACCCTATCATGTACAAATCATACATTTATACAATAAATTTTCATAGGAAAAAACTATAAAACAAGCAAACACACAAACAAACTACATATACTACATAAAAATAACAAAAAATTTAACATTTTAAAAATGGTCTACACAAAAAAAAATGGGTAGTTTTGCTTACTTGATGTGGCAAATCTTCACAAAAATAATAATCAGAATAATGGTATTGACAAATTAAGTGTGGGGTGACCGGATTTGTGATGATAAAAGTTTAATTTGTGACAAATTGAGAGGGTGCTATGTGTTGTTTTCTATAGAATAAAAAAGAGGAAGAAAAAGAAGAAGAAATGAAAGAGGGGGAAATGAGGGAGAAATGGACTCACTAACATATATATTAACGACTAGTTTATTTCATTGATAATTCTTTTATATATATATATATATATATATATATAAAATGAAACTTCATTTTTCTTTTTCTTTTTCTTTTCATTCCTTGATTTCGAATAGTAATTCCCTCGGTACTCACCAATAAAAAAAAATTTCGTTGCTGAATAACGAGGTAATACTCCATCGGTAAATGTCACTGTAATTTATTAACGGTATTGTTTCTGCAGGTATTTCTATTTGTCTATTTGTATTTAACAATTTTCTGATAGTGATAATAGCCCATCTTATATTTTTAGAGTAAGACCTCGTACATGATGGCTTATGGCATTCGCAAGCCATTCAAGATTATGATTTGAAATATAGCTTATATCTTAAAAGACCTTATCTTAATTAATCTCTCTGATTTGAAAAAAGAAACAAAAAAGGAAAAATTAAAAAAAAAATTGTATAGCTGAGTTTTGAGGAAGGGGTGGATAGTAATGATGATATTTGTTAGGCTTTTTGAAACAATATTATAAAACTAGTCTAGTTTAATTGGTTAACCTAATAATTTCTCGATATGAGACATGGTCCAAATTGAATTAATGAAAAAACTTGATCTTTTTTCTTTTCTAAAATGAAATTGTTTCAAGAATATTTTTTAAAAAAATCAAAGCTTGGGCCACACTTGAACATGACCCAAGCCTTGAACAAGATCAATCGTGAGACGTAAACATTTGAAACTGACATAAGCATTCAAATAGAAAAAAATGAAAATATAACTCCTGCCCCGTAAAAGGAGTTTTTATTTAATATTTAGATATTTCATAATGTATATATTTTATAAAAAAGTTAAAAGAAATGAGTGACAAGTTTTACTACTTTACTTTAAAAAAAAATTGAATTCACGTAGTTTTTGTTCAACTATATTTAATTTTAAAAAACAATGCAGTATATATATATATATATATATATATATATATATATATATATATATATATAGATTGAAAGGAATAGTAGTTTTGTTTTGTTATAGATATGATCCTACAATTTATAACCCGTGATTAAACAGCCAAGTAGTCAGTAGTTAGCAGCTAGCTTGTGAAAAAAGAGCATCGCCTAATCATACCGAACTGAATTGACCACTATTAAAGAAAAAACAAATTCAAAATGTGTAATTATCTATCAAATTTTACGCACACAATATTCTTCCTAAACCCAACCCCAGCTTGTAAATTTGAAAATTCTTATGTTAGTTAGGGAACGTTTGGGAATGCGGCTGCGGCTGCGTTTCTAAAAATTTAATTTTTTTTTTACTAAAATTTAATATGATTTGTATGTTTTGAATCGTTTTGATGTGCTGATGTCAAAAATAATTTTTTAAAAAATAAAAAAATATTATTGACATGTATTTTGGCACGAAAAGTTATTTGAAAAGCACCCGCAACCACACTGCCAAACACGCTCTTAGAATAAGCAGTGGCATTTTCAAATTAATTACTTTCTGAGTTTGTTTTTTTTTAAATAAAAAGATACACACAAATAAAAAAACAAAACTCACCCACTAAAAATTATAAAAATACTTTTATTTTTACTTGTATTTAATTTTTAAAAATATAAATCTAAAAATAACTAATAAGATATTACTAATTATTTTCTGAATACTATAAAATTTTTCGATATTATTATGTAAAGTACACTACCTCTAATAAAGTCTCATTTTAAAAAGGGGATATTTTTGAAATATATGGATAATAAATAGTGACATGATATATAGATTAATAACAATATCAATTTGTATGAAAAGTCATACATGACAGTTTTTTGGGTTGGAGGGAGTATTTTTATATATAAATTGGAAGTGCTTGCAAATGAATGTGGTTATTTAGTCATAAGTAGTTTAATTTTTTAATTATTTGGTTTGAATTAAAAAAAATAATTTATGAAAATTATCCATTTTAAGAGAAATTTATGGATATTATAAAAAAACAAAAATGTGAATTTAAATCCAAATAATATATATATATATATATATATATATATGCTGCAATAGTTATAACGAATATAATGGAAAACAATTATTCTATATGAAAAAAAAATTATCTCTCCAAAATGTTTATAAAATGGATGTTTAGTGGTATAATAGATAAATGTCTCTTTTGTTAGCTGCTTTACAATGGATCATTTATTTAAATATTATTAACATATATAAGAAAATCGATACTTAAACTTGAAACTAAAAAGCTTTCATAAAATTATTTCTGTTTAATTATTTTTTGGAATTTATTTTATTGATGGAAAGTTAATTATAGTGTGTGACAGATGGAATTAAGAAATATTGACACTTGTTCAATTCCATTAAATTTTCTTTTTTCCTAATAGTCGTATTATTTGGGTGTGTCCTTTCGAGTACCATAAATAAATTTATGTTAATTATCACACAAAACATACAGCAATTTTTTCTTGTATTCTGTGTTTCGTATGCATTGTTTCATAAATAAACTTAATAAAGTGATATTCACATCTCTAAATCAATTTAATTGTTTTGTTTCTTCGTATCGATCCATAAACTATATTTAAAATAATAAATGGGTGCAGAAGATATGTAACATACTTTTTAAATTTCCAAGAATACAATATATATATTGTATATGTATCCCTGTTTGTGCTTCCTACTAACATATATATGGTGCTTGCTTTGTGCCAAATTACAAAAAAAATAAAAGCCCTCGGTCTGTAATTGTTCATGAAAATAAACATCATTATGGATTGAAATAATATAAAGATAAATTTACTCTTGCTAAAAAGATTAACTAAGTATGCAATTGACGGCATAATTGATTTTTTTTATGGGATATATTTGCTATTAAAAAAATGATTTGGGACAAAATAATTCGTTCAGTTTTTTTCCTACAATATAAATATTTATTTGCCATTCAAGAGGCAAGGGGGGTCTTTTCAATCTTTTTTTTTGAATAGTAAAACTACAAAAATACCATTAGGTATACATGTACTGAGGGATTGCATGCAAGGTTGTTTTCATCCTTTTCATATGGTTTTATTGTTAATTTCAATTGGATTGGGTATATATATATATATATATATAAATTATTATTTATATTAAAAAATGGATGGCGCGTGCCAATAAATAGGCACCACCCACGCTCTTCAGATGGTGCGTGCGATGCTCATACAACACCAAATACCACTTTTCGAGGCGTCATTCGATGCGCCTCACCACCCCCATCATAATGGTGAGGCGCGTGTGCCAAGATGGCATGTGAAAGAGCTTCGGCCGGGGTTTTTTTCCTCCCTCCCTCTTTCTCCTCTCTCATTCTAGAAAATCGTGATGGCCATTGCAAAACAAAAAAAGAAGAAGAAAAGAAAGTATGTTTGTTTGTTTATTAAGTCAAATTAAGTTCTTATTCTTTTGATTGTAATGTATTTGGCTTTAAATTATTTATTGAGTTAGTTTGTTTTTTCGATTTCATCCCTTCACACTTGATTTTTATATCACATTTTGCCTCATTGTTTTAATTACAATGTATTTGGTCTTGAATCATTTATCAAGTTTTTCTTTTCAAATTCATCCTTTTACACTTGATTTTTATATTAAATTTGGTAGTCATTCTTTTAATTGTGATGTATTTGGTCTTAAATCCTTTATTGAATTAATTTGTCTTAGAGTTTCATCCCTTAACATTTTATTTTTATATCAAATATGGTCCTCATTTTTTTTTATTGTTATTTGTAGTTGTTCTTATCCTTTTTTTTATTGAAATTTTTTTTTTTTATTTTCATCCCTTATGATTTGATTTTGTTTTATTTTTGTGTCAGATTTGGTTATCTTTCTTTTTAAATCTATATTTTTTAATCACTTCTTCTTCTTCTTCTTCAAGTGTATTCCTAATCATTTTGGTTGGTTAGGAATTTTATATTGTTATTTTTTCAGGTTTTATTTTCATGTTGTGCTCCAGCCTCATGATCTGTATCACAAGGTTCTAAAAGTTAAGCCGGGTTAGCTTCAATCATTTTTAATTATTTTTTTAAAATCCCATCCATAATCATTAAGTTCGTTGGAAATTAGTATTCTTTGTTTTGGATTCACTTGTTAATTTTTTTTTAAAATTTTGCCCTTCAATTCAAATTTTTTGTTTGTCCTCTCAATTTTGTTTTTCCAAATAAGATCTTTATTCTCTTAATTGCTATTTCTTTATCCTTTAATTTTTTATATTTCATCATTCAATATTTTATTTATTGAAATTTGATCTTCTAGGTTTTTTCCATTGTTTATAGACCCTACTCAGGAGTTAATCTGAGATAATTATCGGGTCACAGGTCGAGCGGGTTGACTTGAGTTAACCTATGTCAACCAAATCTTTTTGTTTTATAAAAAAATCAAAATGTTACCATTTTGAGAAAAAAAGGAAAATCATCAACTTAATCAATTCTCTTCAAATTTCTTTTGAAACTCGACCCGGTCTAAATTGAGGGTCACTTGGGTCTTGGGTCAACCCGTCAGGTCAAGCCAAGTTTTAAAATAGTTGTTTTCCAGCGATAATTCCAGTTTAGTTAGTACCAAGGTCATGGGTTTGAAAATTTTACACGGGTTGATGTCGTTTTCATTTTTGATTTTAAGTTATTCGTTTTAAAAAAGAAGCTTTGTTATTTTCTTTGATTTTCTTTTCAATTAGGTTATCCCTATCTCATGATCTGGGTAGGAGGTTTATTTGGGTGGTCTAGGGGTTTTTTTCATCCTTTTTTATTTTTTCCTTTAAAATTCGATTTTTTTTAAAATAAAACTTAGTTTTTTTTGTTTGTCTTCTATTGGATTATCATGTCCGCATAATCCTACTCACTGGTTTTGATAACCTCACTTAATTTTACTGGTGCTTTGTTTATTTTGATTCATAAGGATTTACGATAATTATTTTTTTAGTTGTTTTTCTATGGTTTTGGGTCGTGAATTTTTGTTTTGTTCTTTAAAATACAATAACAACACTTGAGCATCATTTTTTTACATTACAAAAAAAGTTATTCACCCGTAGCTATGCATGAGCCATCTATCTAGTATTATTCTATGAAAAAAAACATAGCAATTCCACGTACATCTATCCTGATCAAATAATTATAAATAGCTAGCAATTGTATTCTCGACATGTATCATATAAGATATTAATTATGAACTGCAACGTGAACATATAACGACAATATTTACAATTAGAGGGCATACGGTTTCTCAGCTGTCTAACTATAAAAAAAAGTAAAGCATGTTGACATGGTGTTGTATAAATGTTCATACATAGATAGAGACAATACTTTGAAGTTTGAATTGTAATGCACCAAATGATGTGTCATGTATACAAACCCATCATAATAAAACTAAAAATATGAAGCACTTGAGGTATTGGCCTAGCGGTGGTAGGGACTTATTCCCTTCCTCTACATCCGGGTTCGAACCTCCCTGTGCACGCCTGTCATCCCCGCGGTGCCTTACATGCTCACTGGGTTTGCAGGATATTCAGTGGGCCGTAGGATTAGTCGTGGTGCACGCAAACTGGCCCGGACACCCACGTAAATAAAAAAAAACTAAAAATATGAAGATTTTTTTTAATAATATTATAATAATTTTTTGAAAAAAAAAACCATAACCTGAGACCTCCTGTTATAAAGAAACTCTGCCATAGAGAAACTCTATCAAAATTTCATCAGAAATTTTGATGAAATTTTAAGTATACATTTGTGTATAAAAACAAATTGCTTGTAAATCTTCTTGGTAATAAGTAGAAATGTTACAACAAGCTTTGGAGCTATTACTGAAATCACCTTGTAACCACCATGGTCTTATGACATTTCTTCTTTTTATCCAAGTAATTGCATTGTATAAATTGGACTCCACAATTCAATCCTTAGAAAATATATAGCAACAACCAGTACTAAAAATGATAGCTTTTTAATTTGCCAAAAACCTCAACTTCATTGAACTCTTTGATACATGAGGAGTAAGGAAAGATGCGAAGAAGTTTTCCTTCATGCTCCATTAAAACCACCTGGATCCCTAAGGGTCCATGCTTGCCATTTTTAGATGCATCTACATTCCACTTAAACATACCTCAAGGATGAGGAATCCATGATGATTCACTACACTCTCTTGCCTTGTTTGTTCACATAAGAGTACCATTTGATGATATGAGTATGTCTATCCTAACATAGCAGAAACTCCATTTTGTGATATGAGTATATCTATCCTAACATAGCAGAAACTCTTGTGGCAACATTTTGGCCACATCGCAACTCTATGGACAAGTGAGTAATATATATCATCCAAATTGATTTTCAACTCTTTGAATATCATATTATTGCAAGCATTTCAAATGGACCAAACTATTTTAAAGAAAAACAAAGACCACACATTTCTTTGCATAAATCCTAAGATAATTTCAATTCACTGTAAATAAAAATCATCCAAAGACTTTTGGTAAGATTCATTGTTGCCTTAACAAAGCCAGTACTCGTGAACATAACTATCGTAACATCTCACAATAAAGTAAGACATGCTATGCGCTATGTAGTTTAAATCTTCTTGTTTTTTTTTTAGAAATAACAACTCAAATCATTCCCTTGAAAATATTTTTCAAGAAGCATTTTAAGTCTTCTCATGGATAATTTTGATATATTAATAGGAAGCCATAAAAAAAAACATTAAAAAAAATATCCGCGCATGGTGCTAGGGCATGCCAGTAATAAATAGGGCAAACAAAACACAATAACAGAATTTGTTAAGAGCATAAAAGCAAAGATGATGATGTCAGGAGCAACTTTCTATAAAAAGGGGAAAGAAGTGATATCTCTTTTTGGCTGTGCATGGAAGGATTGTAATCTTCTCGTACAACTCCATCATCATTACAGATTATGGAAATCCTATGAGTAAAATCCAACAGTTCTTGGACAAGATCAGGCGGCTCTATCCATCTATAAATAAATAAATAAATAAATACTCTTTCTTAGAACACGAGGTGAGTGTCCACTTCAAATTAGTGGAAGATCCCTTTCGCCATTCCCACTTCAATCCCTTTGAGAAAGACAAAATGATAGCTGGAACCAAGTACTCGCCTTGAAAAGGTGACAAAACAAACAGATGTCCCTCAGCTTTAATAATAACCTTTTCACTCATATATATATATATATAACTTCATCATATATTATAAGATCGATCCACATGCATCTTTTTATTGATATTATAAAAAAGAAAATAAAAATACTTATACCACAACGATGGATCCACTTGGCATCCAGCACTCCACGTATGAATACAATCAACATGCACAGTGCTTGAATATATATATATCGGGATTGTAATTAAATTATTTATGTATAATTATATTGTGAATAAAAACATATTTTTTTCCCAAATCTTGTCAACCGCTTGAATGAATATAAAAACGCTCGCAATCAACAACAACTATTCAATTGCTTTACATGTGCATATGGAAATAGAAGAAACCTAGGAGGTTAGGAGTTGGACTTCAGAGGGCTAATTAATTGTAAATATAGTTAATTAATATACAGTTGCGTGGCTTAATTATTATATCATGAAAAGTCAAAAGCTAGGACATGTAGCGTAGTTTAATTAAATCATACGTTGTTTGATATATGCTTTAATTTCTTGCTAGAGTTGTGTGTTATTTGGATGACACGTACGTACCTGGACCTTAAGAAGTCAAGGCATGAACATGATCTCATCGTGCGATCTGTTTCAAAGTGGGAGGAGTTTTTTCTTTTTGGATTTTACAGGGATTGGCATGTTGATTTCAATGTAGAATATTATTTATTGAAAATGGAGAGAATTAAAGAAGAAGAAGAAGAAGAAGAGTATTTGAGAAAAAAGGGTACGATCGATGGTGGTGGTGAATATATATGTAGATAAAAGAAGGAGGTGATTGATTTTAAGAAAACTGATTGTAATAAACTGATCAGATTAGGAAGGAGAGTAAGAATCTAGAGAATGTGGGGGACAGAGAATTGATCCCACCGCTTGTACGTCCAAAAAGGGTGATGTATACTAATTATCGTCAAACCAGACCCGTGCCGAGGAACAAAACCAAGACAGACAGACAGACAGCAAGGGAAAAGACATTTGCGGAGCTGGAGCTGGATCAAGACAAGCGAGAAAGTATATACTAGTACTGATCTGCAATATTCTTCGGTTCTTGGAGTGAGCATTTGTCTTCGATCCATGGAGAGGATCGATGATCGACGACGGTGACAATTAGGATTATTAACAGACTGGCGCCCGGATTCATTATAAAATCTAGCCGTGTTTGCATGCGTTGTACGTATGTATATATATGTATGGCCCGGTTACTTACTTTTCCCAAAAAAAAAAATTTTATTAAAGGAGTGTCTGGATCAAATTGTACGTATCTCAACTAATTTCACAAACCCTGAAGTTAACAACTATATAAGTTTTCAGTGACTCTAAAATTTATAAAACTCGAACATATAATTTTTAGATAACAAATCTAAAATCTCACCCTACACGTAACCCTAAGGTTTTCTTACTTTTCCATCTTAATTTTATGGTTGGATCCCTCACTTGACTTTATATATATATATATGAGACAATATCTTAATTAATTTACAATTTATTTTAATATAAATGAGATAATTAATTCATACAGATCACGAATAATGAGTTGGTGTCTCATTAATTTTACTTCTTTTTCTGTGGGTTGGAATGACAAGTTAAGGGGTGATCAATGCATGGGACATATTAATTATGGGTTTGGTGGTGGATTTTGCTACGTCCAGGTGTCCTGCCATATATTGTGTCCTAATTAATTAAATAATAAATCTCTTTGGGTATCAAACTTGACTGATCGATCGGTTACGTGCATGCCGATCGGTGGTCCACTTGCATTTCATGATCATCAGAAACTACGACCAAGGAAGAAAGAAAGATGCTTGGTGGTCATTTATAATTGGTCACAAAATACGTATATATCATATCATATTTAATTGGACTCGTCCTCTAACTAAAAAACTGGTGATGGGTAGCTATTTGCTGGTGATGAATTGATGGATCGAGGGGTAATTAAGTGGGTTTTTTTTTTCATTTTATGAGGCCGAGCTGATGCTATATATAATTAATTAATAGCTTGCGCAGGGTTATTTTTAAACAGATCACAAGTCTTGGTGCTAATACATGTATAATTAATGGATGTCTTTTCAAATAAAACGATGGTGTAAAGTGAGCACAATTAATATTTCTCATCCAAAAGAGAAATTTCATAATTAAGACTTTTGGATTAAATTTAATTCATAGAATTCCAGTAGAACCTGTGTAATAGAGTTCCTGGTCTCGCACGTGCCAATTGGTTCTATAGAGTTCGTGCCATATATATATATGGAAAGAACAAAAACAAAAACACAATTAATACACTAACAGTATGTATTTTAAATGATGGGAATTAATTAAGAAACTGAAATAATAAACTTGGTGAAAAATCCCCATAAAAAATGGATAGCAATTTGATTTAATTTAATTTAAACCTAATTAAGATACAATTAATTAATTAATAGTCACATCATTAATTCATGTGTTCATGGTCAGTTTTTTGACAAAGAATTAGATAGTATAATTAATCAATAGTACTGTTGTCAACTTCATTGGAGAAATGCCATGAACTACTAAGTGTACACGTAGCTTGATTTGTTTTTCTCATGCATTAATTATTCCAATCCCTTGTGTAGTCAACTTCATTGCATAATGTTTGACAAAATCAATTTTTGACTTTTAACACACACCAAGCACACTCAACACACACGTAGCTCCTTAATTATCCGTACTCCTCTTTCTGGTGTTACCAGGTGCTACTGGTTGTATTTTAATTTTGAAAATGTAATTATATTATATATAAACAAGAGTACTTCGAGGGTATGGCAAATCGAATGATTAATAATTTAATTCTTAACGGTGAATAATATAGTTTCTTGGACATAGAAACATGGGCAAATTAACTCTTTAATTTGACAGACTGGATCATATTATCTACCTTAATTTCTCTAATATTGTGCAACCGTTTATCAAAGAGAAGAAACCCTCTGTTATATTTATTACACAGTAATCTGTTAAGCTAATGGCAGGATTAAAGATTTAATACGACATTATCGTGGGGCTCGAGCGGATGGGTCCATGAACTGTGACCAGTTGTTTTAGACCGCCTTTCCTTCTTCATTGATCATGCATGGAGTTGATGATCAATGGCACCCACCGGTCTGTCACACTGTCTGCCAGTGTCAGTGTGTTTCTCTCTCTCGTTTTTTTTAGGAGGAGGCAGGGAGTCTTCTTCCCTTAATTTCCACTCCTCTCTCTCTCTCTCTCTCTTCTACGTTCATTTAGATGCAATCCCCATAAATGCAAAGCAGATTATAAGTCAAACCCTTCGGCCTTCTAGGTTGCAGCCATTAGGTGAGAATAAGGGAAGGACCCTTTCTAATTCAAATTAATATATATATATTTGAATTGAAATGATGCATGAATTCGATGTTCAGTACTTGCCTTGCACTATTTGGATTCATGAATTTCTTCCTTCATTAATTATCACTTAGTTTGACAATTAAGGTGGTGAGGTAAGAAGAAGAAATCAGCCCAAATATTGAGCTTGGAAAAATGTTCTCCATTTGAACAGGAAGTTAAGTGGTTGCATCCTAGAGTTGGTAGCTTGAAAATAATGATGTTTGACACTACGAACTATTTACAACAAATTATTAACGAATATATAGACATTTAATTATGAATTAATGCGAATACAATCATAGTGAGTGCGTACTCTCACTGTATTTATTCGTTAATTATTTTATTTTTTTCTTAAGTGTAACAAATTTCTCTCTCTCTTACCTAAATAAAAGATTGTTGAATTAAAAGAAGAAGAAGGAGGAGGAGGTGGGTGTGGATTTCATTGAATACAATTAGGTCCCATTAATTTCAATGACAAAAGTTTTGACTTCGAGATCTATTAACACGATTTATAAATTCAACTCCAATCTGTTTATTAATTATATATATACATATGCACACATACATTACATGTATTATTATTATTATTATTATTATAATCTTGGTCAATTCATTTAATTGCAGCATATATATGAAGCTGCTGCGAAAATATTACCTTAAGCCTTTGAAAAAAGAAAGCAGGGATTCATTAATTTGGTCTTTTTTTATTTAAAAATCATGGGAATTTAAAATGAACTCTTGAGATTGTTTGTGAAGTATGGGTGGGCCTTAATTCGTTCAAGTAAAGGATCAGGAAGCTTGGGCGTGTATGAATGCCGTGCCATGCCATGCCATGTTGTTAGGGCACTCATGCGATAAAAGGACATCTTGCAACTTTGTGCAAGTTTTTATGGCATTGAGTGTGTGGTTTGTGTTTGTGGTTGTGGTTGTGTCAAATGTATCTATCTATCTATGTATTATGTCAAATGTATCTTTGAGATGAGAGAAGTTGAGGGTGTGGTACGGACACGATGAGCGAGCTACCGATGAATGATGATGATGTAATAAAAGGCATAACCTAATCTCCACCCTTTTTGTCTACAGATAAAAAAAAAAAAAAAAGGAGCATTTTTCTTCATTCCACTCGTGCTTTTAAAACCGGGAATGGCCACATGGATGGATTCGAAACCGGAGGCCTCATCAGTTTGACTAAAAGGAATTTATCAGTCAAAAACTCAGATTAATTTATTGACCCGGTTAATCTGAACTTCATCCAATTGGCTCTCAACTTGTTATTTTGTTTTTTTATCAAAACAACGTTATTTTTAATAAAATTTAGAAATTAATTTGGGATGATTCTCTGGAGGAGGGACCCGTCACCCGGGTCTACACGGTGAGATTTTACAACTATGACTCTACTGGCTAACCTGCGAACACCGTTGCTCCACTAGTGCTTGCATATTGTTTGCCTTGTTATTTGTAATAGAATACTCACAGAAAATGGCCTCTATCCTTCCGAGACCACTTAATGCCAGTCTTATTTTTTGTCTCGAAATCCTCTTTGTGGTCAAAATCTCAAACTATCTCTCTCAAGACCAAATAAAGGAAGCAGGTAGGAAAGGGTAATATACGTGACCAAAACCATGAATGAGCTGGAGGGAGATTCCGTGTATGGGATTCAAGCTGTATTTGAAAGGCTCCTCTCTCTCTCCCTCTCGCTACCCCCCCCTACTTTTCCCTTCACCCATCCTCTTTTCTTTCTTTCTTTATTATTCTTTTTTTTCCTTGCTACCACAACAATTTGGACTGTGGAGGTTAGCTACTCAATACCCCCTATAAATACCTCCTCTTCTTCACTTGTTTTCCCCACACAAGTTTCTTCACTACTCACACATAAAAAAGAAAAAAACAAGGCAACAGAAATGGAATTCTCCCCCTCTGTGTTTTTCCTATCATTTGCTTCCATTCTATTGCTTGTAGGAGGACTTCTCTTCAAGTCCCTCCTCAAATTCTTTGCTTCTGATCGCCCCCAGAGTTTGCCACTCCCTCCCGGCACCATGGGATGGCCTTATATGGGTGAAACATTCCAACTCTACTCTCAAGACCCCAATGTCTTCTTTGCCTCTAAGAGAAAGAGGTATGGCTCTATCTTCAAGACCCACATCTTGGGCTGTCCCTGTGTCATGATATCCAGCCCTGAAGCTGCAAAATTTGTCCTTGTAACCAAATCCCATCTCTTCAAGCCAACATTTCCGGCTAGTAAAGAAAGGATGTTAGGCAAAGAAGCCATATTCTTTCACCAGGGAGCCTACCACATGAAATTGAGAAAGCTTGTTCTTCGTGCTTTCTTGCCTGAAGCAATAAAAAACATCGTCCCTGATATTCAAAACATTGCCAAGGACTCTCTTCAATATTGGGAAGGAAGATTAATTAACACTTTCCAAGAAATGAAATCAGTAAGCTTCTACTTATTCCCATTTCCCTAGTTCAAAACAGAGCTACTCTGCTTTAGCTTCCCCTGTTTATCTCTGCATGCAGGACTGCTAAGACTTTTAGATGACTAAGAATGGGTAGTATGTCTTCTAACTTTTTTTGGTTGATTACTGATCAAATTACGGTTTTCTCTTTTTCCTCGCAGTACACATTCAATGTTGCATTACTTTCAATATTTGGGAAGGATGAAGTTCTATATAGAGAAGATCTTAAGAGGTGCTACTACATTCTCGAGAAGGGATACAATTCAATGCCCATTAACCTCCCAGGAACACTCTTCAACAAATCAATGAAAGCAAGAAAAGAGCTGGCTAGGATCTTGGCTAAAATCTTGTCCACAAGGAGGCAAATGAAGCTTGATCACAATGACTTACTTGGATCTTTCATGGGTGACAAGGAAGGTCTCACTGACGATCAAATTGCCGACAACATCATTGGAGTAATCTTTGCTGCTCGTGACACCACAGCTAGTGTTTTGACATGGATTCTTAAATACCTTGGAGAGAATCCAAGTGTTCTTCAAGCTGTCACTGTAAGTAGCGATCAATTACTAGCACTAATTTGTACATAATATGACAAAATGATTGTTCTTCCAATGACTTGGTTTTGTGTGCTTGTCTTTTGGCTTTACAGGAAGAGCAGGAGGCCATAATGAGGAGTGAAGAAAAGGGTGATGAGGAGAAGCTCCTTACATGGGCAGATACCAAGAAGATGCCGATAACTTCAAGGGTCATTCAAGAAACTCTAAGAGTTGCCTCGATTTTATCTTTTACCTTCAGAGAGGCGGTGGAGGATGTTGAATATGAAGGTCAGACTCCAGCTTCCAAAAAAGCTAATCTGACCAAGTTGCAATGCCCTTTTCTTTTTGCTCGCCATAGCTAATAAGTGTGTGTTTTCTTTTTTTTAAACTCTTGCAGGATATTTGATCCCTAAGGGTTGGAAAGTCTTGCCACTTTTCAGAAACATTCACCACAGCCCAGAACTGTTTCCAGATCCTGAGAAGTTCGATCCTTCAAGATTTGAGGTAAGAACTTGTAGCAGAGAAGTTGTTCTTAACACTTGAATTCACCACAATCTGGAGGAAGGAATAAAGCTATAAGCCAAGCCAATCATTTGTTGTTAATGATTTGTGCAGGTTGCACCGAAGCCCAATACATTTATGCCATTTGGGAATGGGACCCACTCATGTCCTGGGAACGAGCTAGCCAAGGTGGAGATTTTGGTGCTACTCCATCACCTAACCACCAAGTACAGGTTGGTAAAAATGGGCTACTACCTAGTTACCCACTTACCCTTTTGAGGTGGTGTAACAGAAGATTTGAGTTGCTAAATATAGAAAGTATGGACTCTTTGCTGACATGGTTAAAACTCTTGCAGGTGGTCTATTGTGGGTGCAAATAATGGGATTCAGTACGGCCCTTTTGCCCTTCCCCAGAATGGTTTGCCCATCATTTTATCCCACAAGTCATAGCAGAATGAATGGGGGAGAGAGAGAGAGCTCTCTTCCAATACTACTAGGGCTACTACTACAGTACTACTAGCTAGCTAGCTAGAGCATCATCATCTTCAGTTAGCTTGATGCTCTCTACTTCCATCAGAAGATTGATGGAGTGGGAGAGAAAGGGCTGGTCTTCGAAGGGAAGACCACTGTTTGACATCAAGAGATATGACACACCTCCCATGGACGGAAGAGTTAGTTTAAGATTGGTATACAGAAAGGGAACCCCAAGTGTACAGAAGAGTCTAGAAAGAAAAACTCATTGCAATCTACATATAGATATTATCTTCAATTATTATTATTATATTTTTATTTGTTTTTTTCTTGATTTTTGGAGAAGAAACAAGGGAGTGCATGGTATCCGCAAGAGGGTGTTAATACCCCCAAATCGGGGAGTATTTTGTATCTAAAGCAAGGTTTAATTAGATTGCCGCAAGGCAGAAATGAAGGGAAATTCCAAATTTCATTCTCTTTAATTCCCTTTGGCATGCTTTAATTCTCAGTGTGATTGATTTAAGCATTTCACAGAAACCACATTAGTGTATTTCAGCATCTAATTAAGGAGTAATTACTTACATCGCCAATTCTCCAAGGATATAAATTAACATCATTTACGACATCTAATTACATTTCCTTGCATAGTTTTCATCTCTCTCTCTCTACATCAGTGTCGGCCTGACAAAACGCCAGCTTCCTTGGTTTTCGCCTCTTTGTATCAGTGTCAGCCTAGCAGAATTCATGTTTCCCACGGCGCTGCTACTTTGTTATAAATTAATGTAATAATATCCAAGCAATCAACGGCATTAACATCACTTGATTTAATCTCCATGCACGCATGTGTATGTGTACGTCTCCCATCTGTACAGACTAAAGACTCTGATTAAATTACATTTGATGTCATACACACAACCATCAGTCATCCTCGCAAGCAACAGGACGAGCCCTTGTTTTCTTTAATGTAATGGTTGAATAATTTGCAGACTTTTCTTCTTCTTTAATTTTCCATTCCATTTACAATAGCTGAAACCCTAAAAAGCAGGGAGCTTGGATGGATTTTTAAACTACTCGTATTTACCCTTTTAAGTTCTTGTGTATTGATATTCAACGTGTACATATACCCAAAATCTTAAATGCATAACCATTATATATATATATATATATATATATATATATATACACACACACACAAAGAGATTATAGAATAAATATAAGCTCAAACTATATTATATCTCAACGAGAATTCTAAATGCTATCTTAATATGGATCTCTAAACATAAATCATTTTTCTATCTCAATATAAATGAAATTAAGTACGGAGCCGACTTAAATTAAAGGCCACTTGGACTCCAATAACCTAAGACCCCTTCTTAGTAAGAGGTTCGAGAATAAATAAGATATATTTGTTAATTATGTTTTACGAAATGAAAATTGATCAAGACCTCACTTTTCACACGTATATAAAACAAACATTTCTTAAATATTTTAAAAGTCTTATTTATATTTTGCCCAAGACTTCATTCACCGGCTCCGATTAAGTATCAGTAATTTTAAAAACACATGAGGAATTTAATAAGTCTTTTTCTGGATTTTGATTCCACTCCTAAACCTTCAAATCAATATCTTGAAATTACAACTTTCAAATACGAACACATAATACTTAATTTAAATCAAAATATATACTCCATGTGTGTATGGCTTTCATGAAACTAACCCCAAGTAATTTTGACTTTCGCTAGGAAGGACTCGATCAGATAGGATCAGTAACTAGAATCGTCAAACTTAACAGCCGAAAGAGACCGGTAAATCTGGCTTAATAATGGGATCATGACTTGAACACTCGATTTTCAATTACAATTATTAATTTGAATGATATTAAAACATTTCCCTCTGACTCTTTTTTTCCCTTCGTAAATCCTAATATCTTAAAATGCCGACTAAATTTAGGATCTTCATTTCCTTATAATTCCATTTAAACACGTGCCCTTCATTCACTCCTTGATGTTAACTCATCCAGAGACCAAATGGAACTCATTCTTGTTTATTAATTAAATAATCTCCAAGGATTTTGAAGATATATCACCTCGCTAGAATAAATTTGGAGTTTCTCCCATCATGTTTATTGCATCTAAGATCTTAAATTAAATGAGCATGATAAAAACAATAACTTAACTCTCATTATTTTATTTTTATCATCAATTCAGATCATTAAATTCATAATTAAAACATGACCGGCCATGTTTCTTTAAAAATATATAAAAAAATCTAAATCCATAAAAATATCAGCAACCTAGCTAGTGATGGTTTAATTTGAAAACTAATTAAGGACCCTTAATTACATCACCCATGATCTATGCGGCTAGGCACGGGGCAAGTTTTTAGGAGGCTAAATTTAAATCAACAATCGAATGAAGAAATCAAAACAAAGAAATTATAGTTAACCAATCAAAACAAGCAAGAACTAGCAGAGCAGACTTCTACTTAGCTTAAAAAAAATTGATTTGTCTTTCATGAATGTCAACATAGAATTAGGAAATCTGTCTCTATACAAACTCTTTAGCTGCTACTTATGATTCATGAATTAATAATATAATTTTGCTTTCAACATCATAAACTTAGTGGACACTTGTTTTGGACATGGAGAAGTATTTGCCCCCATGAGACCTTATCCCTCCTCTCTCACCTAGATTTTTTTTTTTGGTTTCACAGGACACGTCAAAATTCGGTTTTTCTTTTCCATATTTAGCCACACTGATTGAGGGTATGGTGCCGCTTGATCAAAATCTGGGGCCAAGGAAGAAAGCTGAGTTGCTGGGGAGGAGAACAGCTAGCAAAAAGACAACTCAGTGTAATAAGATGACAAGACACAATGGATCTGAATAAAGATTCTTGCAAAAAGACCTACAAATTAAAGGTCGGATAAGCGGTTGCCTTGTGGGAAGGCAACAACGTTTCACAATCAGAAGCCTACTAGGCCAGTTTGCATTTCTCAAGTGGGCTTCTTAAATTGGAGATTCGCAATCAAACTGCCTACTTAAGAAAAGCTCCACTGGCTGATCAAAAGGGAGCGAAAAACTCTCCCCACTAATATATATAGTGTTAAAAAAAAAAGCATGGCTTCTCAAGACAACTCATTGCCACTAACATTTAATGGTAGGTTAATTCACTACGAGTTTGGCTAAAGGTTGCTATCGTGGTCCTTGAAACAGCAAGTACTTTCCAGGTACGAGTTTCATGAACATGGTGTGGGCAGAACAAAGATCGTTTTTTTCTGCACATTTATATGCATGAGATGAAAATCATTTTCGCAGAACAAAATTGCAAAAATGAGTTTCAAGAGCATGGTGTGGGCACAACAAGCTGGTTTTTTCTCTACATGTATATGCATAAGATGAAAACAGAGAAATCAGAGCCGCATGAACCAGCTACGTACCTAGACAAATTATGGTTCCTAAAACAGTCTAACCTCATGCATTGTGACCACCGCTAGGTGCATAATTTTGGGATGCACTGATAAGCAACGTATACCATCAATTTGGTTGCACAGGTGGTTTAATGAAGACCTACAAATTTAACAAACCCCATTCCATGTCAGTATCGTACTTGCAAGTCCTAACTGTGGCATGTGAAAACTGTCCTTACCCGGCTTTCGGGGTGGACCCTTTCACTCTACTCTATGTTTATGTTCTTATATAATATACGCCATCGATTGAAGCAAGCACTGACGAACGCCCCCCCTTCCTTACCTTAAAGGCTTCGACGCATGACACCTTTAGCCAAATACAAAAGAACAACCTGTTCATGCTTTAATAAAAATGGGAAGTGAGAGATTTCGCTGATTCACATTCACTTCAAACAGAAAGCATCGGGACCAACAATAAGAATCCTACAGAGTTTAAGCATCTATTACCAAGTCCAAAACAAACTTTACCTACAACTTAATGAGCTTTCGCTTTCGCTTTCTCCTTTCTCTTGCCATGCAGCTCTGCTCATCGATTCCTGGGTAAATATATTACTCCATTGGTGGCGTGTTAAATCCCATTACTGCATGTTCCATAACTTAAATTGCCACTTTTGAACTGCAAAAATTACATGTTGGATAAATGCAGTTAAGATACTAGACAGTGAACTGTGTTCACTTCTCTCTTTGCCCTATCATGATCCTTATAAAAAGGTCACGGAAAGAAATCCAAACCTTCTCCATGACAACTGAGATGCCCGAGTCATCAGGCATTTTTTGCTTGAGTAGTTCAACACGATCTCGGATACGGCGATTCTGCTCTTCAGCCTAATAAACACACAAGTAGTATTACACATACTAAAATTTAAGACAACTAGCAGTCCTTTACACTGCCAATCCATTTTTTGACTTTTCCACCTCCAACTATCTGTTTGATAGGTGATAACTTTTATTAAGACTAAGCCAAGTAACAAGGAAAGGTTTATTAACATGGGCAGAATCACCTGAGCCAAAACATGAAATGCAACTGCTACAAAATTTAAGGACCAAAAGTATCATCGGGCATGTCCCAGGAGCAATCCTGGACTGAAAATCTAATGGCCTCTGATATGATTGAACATCCTTATCTATTATTGAAAATCAGACAGCTTGAATATCAAATCATGGTATGTTAGACACCTTTTAGAGATCTGACCTTTTGGATTGTATGTCTATTTTAGATCCACCAACATGGTTAAATCACAAAGTTGAATTTGGCAATAGAATTCAATAAGATACAATCTCTATGAATTCCCATCTTTCCATTTATTCATACTGATAGATTTAAATGGGGAGATTTTATGACAATGCTATACTCACCTTTTCCAGCATGCCCATCAAATAGTGGATCTCATTTTTCTTCTCCATTGATAGACTCTTTGCAGCATCCATTATATTAGACCTGCAAATAAAGACTTTCATGCAATGAAAACTCTACATAATGCAGTGCAACCTCCTTGGCAAACATGACACTGGGAAACTCTGACAGAAACACCCCATATTTTGAAGAGATTTGATAAATCCCATCCTAAACGATATAAATCTTATCCCTACTGAGATGACCAACTAATCCTCCTGCAAGCATTTTCCGAATTAAAAAAAAGTTACATCATAGGAATGCATGATTGAGCTGCTCTCATAAACAAGCCTCCCAGTTCTACCTGTAGGATCACCTATATATTAAGAACCATGCCGAGAATGAGAAACAAATCAACATTGCCAAAACCTAGAATGAGAAACAGAGCAAGAGGAAAAGTTAATTCCACTTCATAATTTCTTTTTCTTTGTTGCAGAAAACTTTCTTTACTGCCCCTGCATCCCAATGTCACGAAATAAAGAAGTGAATATAACTATCCTGTAGCAAGACCATCAATGAACCACTATATATTCAGATGTCACCAAGAAACTAGGTGATGCTTACTTTTCTGAGAACAAAGGGTCCAGATTTTGCTCTTCTACAAGTTGCTCCACAGTCTCAAGAGCAGTTCCCACCTGCAAAGTAGAAGTGAGAATGGCATAATGGGACCATGGATGATGGAACAAGATAATGAATGCATACCCACATAAATAACATTAAATATAACAGAATATATGGACCAAATAGAACACTACCGCCCAAAAAGAGCATAGAAACTAGCCTCTGTAGACTGAAAGATCAAGAACTTAAAAGTTTGAGAAAGCTAGGATGTAGTGGAAGATAAGAACGTAGAAGCAGAGTCTAAAAAAGACCCAGCTTTCAACTTACAAACCAATTAAGCAGCCAGTTAAAAGGGTCATATTTTCCATGTAACAAGATCACCTGAAGTGGACCCTTCACTTCTATATGGACAACTTTAAATTCACAAGAAGAGTGGAAAGTTACTGTGTTTTTTTATAAAAAAAATCAATATTAACTCTACTAGTTCAGCCTTGATTTTTCTTTCTTGAAAATCTTTTATTGAAGGTTCAGTAGCTCCTATCATCAAGACTACCATAACTTCAAACTTAATAAAAAAAAGAAAACAAAATCTATTTTGGATTTTTCCTGAAACAGGAGACTGACATCAAAATGAAAAATCCATCGCCATCTTAGTTAAAAAGGTAAATTTATTAATAATGCCCTACATCCTACAAATATTGATTTCCAACAAACATGTGGGATACAAGAAACCACATTCTAAATTCACAAGAGTCTAAAATGTTTCTGTGGCAAACACTCTTAAGAACATAAAAAAAGCAATTGTTGTTGTAACAAAAAGATTTACCTGTGTTTCGAGGCATAGAGACTCGAACTCATCCTGTAAAATTTAAAAGAGACAAGATTAGGGTTCAGATATGTGATCAATACAAAACTAACTAGCAATAAAAAAGTTTATACTGGTTTCATTTTGAAAATTAGTTGCCCTTGCAAAGAGGTGGTTTATCACCAAAAAAGTGGGATGGTAATTAAGATACTAGTCTTGTAATCTTCTTTTTAATTGTATATTAAAACTAAAATTTTCAAACATGTGGAAATTGAACTCCATTATTTGCCTCAACGAGTACTACAGTTTATATATTACGTTATCGTATCTGCCTCTCGCATTCTTCAAATTCAGAGTTAATCGCATAGAGAGAGTTAATATTCTCAACCATTTGGGTGAGACTCAAACAATAAAATAATCGATTGGAAACTTTAAATTTCCACCACTAAACCAATCAAGTAGGCAGCCCAAAATCAATTAAATACGAGATTTCTCCTGCAATAGTTTGTATAAGAAAGCAAAGGATTCAATTCTCCCATCCCATGGATTCAAGATCATCATATTTATAGTGGAAATTCAAGCTCATTGTTGGGCACGAACAGAATCTAGTCCATTCAACAAAATATAATAAAAAGAAAAGCATAAATCAGCGGAGAAAATGCAGAAGAAATGCATACATACCTCTACCATTTTATGCAAAGAAGTAATAACCTGAAAGGATTTTATAAATATATATTAGTAATTTATGACACTAACTGTAATTATAAATTTTGGACATGAAATACCAAAATAGATAAAATAAAAAAATACCTGAATGAAAAGACGGTGAAGACTTTCCTGCTCTGCATTACTAAACTTGGAAAATGCTTTTGCCAACTCCTTCATTTTCATTATTATTATTATTTTAATTTCAGTCTCCAAAATTTGAGGTTCTCAAATTGCAGTAATCATAATTTTTTTTTTTTAAAAAAAGGAAAGAGTAATTGACCTGTTTGGAGCAGGAAGTGAGGAGAGAGCGAATAGCGAGCTTGAAGGATCTGTTGAGATCGGATTGCCTCCTTGATCCTCCTCCTCCTATTTTAGCAGGAGCAGCAGCAGAAGCAGAAGCAGCACTACTAGTTGCTTTCTCCATATTTCTCAATTTAAGAAAAAAAAAAAAAAAAAGAGAAGAAAGTAAACCCTAGTTCTAACCTAAAACAAATACAAACAAATAGATTGGAGAAGCAGTTGCAGCAGCAGCAGCATGTAATGTCAAAGTGATGTGATTGTAACCAACGTCGTCGTCTATTTTTCTGGATTTCCTATTTGAATTTTTTTGAGTACTTGGTAGAGACTGGAGGGCGGTAACCTTCGGCGCCCAATTTTATTTACATTGACGTCATGGTCCTCTTCTCCTTTCTTTTGAGTTATCATGTCTATTTTGGGAATTCATTGGGAAAAAGTCTGTTCGCTAAATTAATTTGCGGGTCACCAACTGATCGAACATGGAAGTGTGAGAAGAACGATACGTGTTTTTCTTTAAAAGAATATTAAAATAATACTCTTTTATTTTTTTAAATTTATTTTTAATAGGAGTATGTCAATAAAAAAACATTAAAAGATTAATTTAAATTTTAAAAAATATAGTTGGAACTTGGAATACAATGCCAGATAAAACTAGAATCAATTATTTATATTAAAATGAATGTTTTTTTCATTATCGAGTTTTATCAAGTCAGAAAAACTTCGGGGTAAATTCATCAAGCCACACTTTTGCCAAAAGCCCAACTATTTTCTTAGTTTATTAAACAAAAAAGCCTAAACCATGCCCCCTAGTTTTTTACCACGACGTAGAAACCCCCCATAATGAAACAAAGCATGGCAACAAGATCAAGTGAAGAAACTGAAACTAAAACAGAGCAAGCTAAATTCACTTCGATTCTTGGATGTCTTAGCTCCATGCTTGCTTCCACGATGGATGACATTCACTTCCTACTCCTCCTTTCCATCAAGATCCGGCCCCGTGTGAATTTTCCAGCCCAATTTTCACAATTTGCTAGCATTTTTATCAAACCGCACCTTTTATCGTTATCTTTAAACCCTAACTTGACAATTTTTTGGATTTTTATAATCCGGCCCGCACAGAAACAAAGGTCACATGTAACAACACTCTTCATATGTTTTACTGAGTTGGATTTTAACAGAAGCTACATGATGGGTTGAGGATGTCATATGGAACACACCAAGCTGTGCGAACCCAACCGAAATCATCACAGCTTCAAATCGAAGGAGGCTAGAAAAAACCCACTAACAATACGACAAGAGGGAGGGAGAACCTCGCTAGGCAAACAAAATGGGAGTTGGAAATTGGAATACAAAAAATGAATAAAAAAGGACACAGACCATACATAGAACTTATTGTTGCAGCATTATTATAACAGGTTTTGACTCACTCAAAACTCATCTGACGCAGAACCAGTCAAACATGGATTGCACGACCCATTCGTCCACCCAGAGGCGCTAAAAAGAAGCTCTACACCGATTCACCACTCAAAAGGGCATAAATACCCTGTGTAACCCCCAGCTCTGTTCCTGCTACTAAAAAAGAGTTAACAACATACTTACGCCGTACAACAAATTGAAACCTGTACCTGGTTTTTAACAAGACTCCAGGAGGCCACTGGCTCCATTCCAAGTTAAAAGTGAAATCATCAAGCCAGCCAGCAGTCTTTGCAATAACCATGTGGAAATGACATGGCAACTGATCTCAAGATTAAAGATTTTAAACTCGCAAGTGTATGTCCAATTCTAGCCGAACAAATCCTTGAATAAGTTGGGATTTTGACCTGATGGCGTCACACCCATCTGCCTTACAAGTGCATCCTTTTCTAAGGCATCCTTGACATTTGGACCTTTGCTAATTTGCGAGGGGTTCGCCGCTGTAGCTCCACCATGAACAGTATTGCTACTTGCATTTGACAACCCAGGTACTAAATTGATTTCATCCCTAATCAATGACAAGGGATGAGAAACACCAGCACTCTGCCCACTTGCAGGTGTCTCTGCATATAATGCCATAAAATCAGGTGCTTTGGTACCCCCCAAGGTACCAGGAACTTGGGTTGCGTCCAGCAACCCTTCCAGTTGCCTGAATGGATCTACTGATGGAGCACTACTTGTAACAATTGGTTCGCCCAAGTCAAGCAAATCTGGAGGTGGTTGAACAAGATTTGGTTTTTCCACTGCATTGTCAGCGCTAGAGATAGCTGTGGACTTTGGAGTGTGGAGCTTTTCAGCAGCGTGGCTGCTTGCCTTTGCAACCTTATGGCCTGTAGACGATCTCCTCTCAGTTTTTGATGAACCCCCAAATAATGATGCAGCAAGCTTCTGTTTTTCTTCAGAGATTTCAACTTGTGGCCTCCTTGAATCGTATGAAGTTTCATGTGTTTTTGAATTTCCGGTGCTCACCCCATCTACTTGTGTGACCCCATTCACCGCTTTCAGTGAAGAAGAATTTGAAGTAGAAGCTGAAGAAGAGGAATAAGTTGGCCTGCCCCACTTCTTTTGAACCCCATCAAGTCGCAGCTTGAGTCCCGATGGCCCTGTATCAGATGAAGATGGCACTGATGCTGTTTGTGGGGTCTCTCTATAATAAGATGGCTCAGGAACGGGGACAAGTTCGGTTGAAGATGCCACTGACATAGGTGGAGTCCATGACTGCACTGAGGGCTTTGGAAGTTCATAAGCCTCAAACCTAAGACCATGAGATGCAACTTCAAGTTGGTCTTGGTTTCTGAAGTTGCTGATATTTACCATTCCAGAACGTTCATTCTCCGGAATATAGGGCTGAGCCCCTTTCTCTAGTGATTGCTGAACATAACCATCAAGAAAAGAAAGACACTTGTCAACCTGCAATGAAAAAATTAGTAGATGTCACTAATCTAGCAGGGTATCATTTTCTGAGATTGAAAGCAGTCAAATGAAGTGGGCACCAAATCACAGGTTTGAAGTTGAGCACAAAAGGGAAACATAGAGAATCAACAAGATACGTTTAAGTGAATAGAAGATAATTGATGGTTCCAAGTCTCAAACAACTTATTTTTCATTCAACAAAAATTGCAAAGAAATTGCATCTATAAAGGTATAGAAGTCCATCAGAAATCATGATATCCATCACTCTTAATAGTTTGGAACTGACTACAAAAAAATGCTCCAAATAAGCCAGATGATAGTGTTGCATGTGTCTTAGAAACAGACATTTTTTAGTAAAAAAATTGAATAAAAGCAAGCAGATACTTGGGCTGGGAAATATGGAATTAATACATCTTCTAAACCAAGGACATGCCTTTTGACCCTTAAAAGAAAGTTAAATGAATATTAAGAGTAGAATAAAATGACCTCAATGTCTTCGCAGCTTGCATCTGATGGCATAATAGATCCAATTGCTCTCACATCTAAGCCAATGACTGCTTGGAGTTCATACGCACGCTGCTGCAAGTCTGTTGAGTGGGAAGCTGATAATTCCTCAATCAGAGATTGACACTGCAACAAAAGAAAGTGAGATTTACCAAAATACAAATCCTTCTCAAATGATTCAGGATATAAGCTAGCTAGACAATATGACAGAATTCTGGAGGAGGGAAGGCTGAGTATAAGAGAAACTTCAAGTTTTCAAGAACTAATGCATGACTGAACCATGTTGAAATTGCTAAAATAAATCAAAAGTTGCAATATAGATACCACATACATGACTAAAATATATCAAAAGTTTCAATATATAAATTGCATTTTACAAGCATTTAGGAAGCGTTCTTCAACTATAATCCAGAAACAGAAATTAAATATACAGAAATCAATTTGGATAGAAGGAAGAACTTTGCACTTGAGGGTTTAAAATACTTACCTCAGGTAGTATATCCAATTTTCTCCCAGCAGCTATTTCAAATGCATATATTTTCATGAGCGCTGTAACCGCATATGCCTTCAAAATTTAGTTAAGAGTCATTCCCATTTCAAAATAAATGCACCTCAACTGATACAAGAACTCAGCTTCTAGATACAAGATATCAACAATAGCTTCAAAAATAGCCCAATCTAGCATCTTAACTATCATGTAAAAAACTCAGGCATAAGCTATAGTAATGCAACACAAATCATGCAATTAGAAGGGACAAGGAACTGATGGCCTAAAATACCAATGATAAGTAGTTTAACCAACATAAAATCTATTAAAAAAAGAAGAAAAGATGCCGTAGAAATCCCACAGAAAAAAGAATTAAGATGTCTTGAAATGCAAGGGATACCTTGACAGTTTCATCACTTGAATATGACTCTGCCACATCGCATAACTTTCCAGTGACATATGAAGCAGAGAACTTTCCATCAGCAGTTCCATATTCCCCCAAGACCCAACAAATGACCTGTTATCATAACCCAGGGTAGTAATAGGAGGAGGATGTTTCAGAGCAGCACTGATATGCAATACATATTTAAAGAGAAAAGATAAATCATAGTTGGACAGAACATACATGAAGAAACACAGATGGAAGCTTCGGCTCCCCAATAATATGCAAATATGACTCAACCTGCATCATGTCAAAAAAATTTCTAATTAATAAACAAGGAACATCAAGAAAAGGACAGCTATATGAGATAAGAGTGCTATATCCATGCATATATCCAGGAATGATTTCCACTGTATATCACTATATCACACCCAACAAGTTTCTACATGAAAAAACTGGAAAAAGATTTAGAACTTAGATCTTTGCATTACCAACAAACTAGCAACTTTCTTTTGGATTTGGCTCCCCTCTAGTTAGGGGTAACATGATGTATCATGGTGGTCAAATTTCCAAAAAATGATTTTGAAATCAGTGTTATATCACATACGATTTGGTATTAACCACTGATATGGGTCCCAGTCTTCATGATTCTTCACTCGTACTTCTATTTAATAAATTATATGATGTGCTTTTGCACTGTCCTTTATGATGTTTGTAGCCCGTTGATGATGCTTCATCAATGCACCTAAAATAATAATATTAAAAAAAAAAAGTAGTGCACACACATAATTGACGACCAGGTACAAATGCTAAAACAACATACAGCAGATGATCTCAGCTGGCTATCTGCAGTATCATCATCCTCCCCAAATCCCTCAGCAATCAGGCGCATCAAGTTATGTGCCACCTTAATATTCACCAGATCTCCCGCATGCTCAAAGACTTTATTCATGGTCTGTGGAATAAACGCATCAGGGTAGCTTAATAGTTCATATTGAAACAAAAATCTCAAATAGACAATCAATTTTGGGTAAACACAAGATGATATGTACCTGAATAAACCAGTGGTTGCTAGGTGCAAATTGCTCAGCAAGTTCAACACATCGAGATGCTATTTCAGTCTTGTAATGATTGTCATTAATGCTAATCATGTAATCAATCATGCGGTCAACAATCACTTCCACATTAGAGGATTTAGTCATTTTATACAGGAGCTCAAATGTTTTTCTCTTCAAAGTATCATCTGGATCCTGTGTCATGCACCAACATTGAGCACTGCTCTATAAGCAATCATGAAAAGACATCTAATTTGAAAGCCAAAAATTTGGAACAACAGAGTAAGCATCGACAGTGAGGATGACTGGGTAGAGCATAAGCCACGGAGCAAATCCAATAGCTCGACGGACCCCAACAAAATGATTTGTATCACAGGCACTTAATGGTAGAAGTCTCACCTCTAAGCAATCTATCACAGCCAATTGGTGTTGTTCAGCAATCTCTGGACTAAGTTTTATCAATCGACCAAGGGCATCAATGCCCATATATTTCAGATTGTGACTGTCACTCTGCCAACAAGATAACAATGTTTTGATGTGAACAATACAATAAAAAAAATGATTCAACAATCCATTCACACTAAAAGTTCAAAAGCAATGCACAAGCTGCAGGAGGCAAACCTTCAAAAATCTTGCTATTACATCGGCAGCAGCTTCTAATAGCTTAGGATTGGGATGTATTGAAGAAACACAACATATACACTCATAAAGGACAGCATTTCCTATATTACTTGATGAGTCACACTTCCCGAATATGTCACCCACAACAGTATACATGTGCTCGCTTGCTTGCTTGTCACCACTTCCTAGCAAGGCTAGAATTTTCAGCAACCTGATCTGCAAGAGTTAAAATATGATGTAAATGAACCATGACCTAAAAAAATATTACAAAAAGATAAGGACAAACAGATCAACAACATTTTAACAAAGTATCTGACTCTCACTCCAGGCTAGCAAGCTCCATTAGTTTTAACACAACTATTTGTTTAGGTATGGAGAAGAGACATTGTACACTACCTGCTGTTGAGACCAAACCAAGGTGCATAAAATCATAGACTCACATGCTAACGTCATGTAATTCCACAATGCAAGATAAAACAAACAAGGTGCCAGCAGTGTGCACGTTGGAGGAGGGGTGGATCAGTGACCATAATTGCACATCCTTTCGAATCATATGGCATGAGTAGACTGAATAGAAGAGTCGTATCCCACAAAAAAGACTCACATGCTTGCAGACTCTTGGTATACTGATTCTAAAAGATTCTACAATTACACTCCATCCAGTGGACCAGATAACAGTTAAAGATGGCACAGCCATACAAAATTTACGATCTTCCAACACAGAACCCACACAAAGCATGCGTTTAGCAGGTCCTTCACCATACCAAGCACCACATCAAAGTCCCCAAAGAAATCAAATAACCCATGCCACATGTCTTAGGCTATAGGGTAATGTAGAAATAAATGGTTATATTGCAGCACATGACAGACACACATCACAAGAAAAAGGCTCAGTGAAACCACCAAATCTGCACGCGTCGATTCATTATGCAAACTTAAATTTGCAGGTGCTTTGAACAAAAAACAAAGTTAGGGTCTGAGAAATGTGAGAAAACAATGACAACAAGAAAATGCCCTTCATATTATATCTTTTTTAAATACTTCTTAGAATTGAAATAAATGGCATGATTCTATTCATGGCTTGTCTTGATAAAAAACAGCTTACACAAAGGCCAGTTCATAGTTACCCCTAGAGCTGTAGTATGAAATGTTCATACTCCAACCAAAAAAATACACAATCACCAAAATTCACCCCCCCCCCCTCTCCCATCTCCACCGACACCACAAAAAAGGAAGTTTAACAGGAACAAAAGAATATAATGCAAAGCACCTGAATGAACGGAGCTGGCAACTGATGATAGTCATAAACCTTTGGCAATCTGCGTTCAGCTACTTGTTTAAGAATGCTGACGAAGCTGACCACTAAATCCTTATAAGAATTCGCATCTATTGTTATAAGATCAAAAAGTGGGCAGAGTGTTGCACCCATTACGCCAGGATCACTATCGCAAAGCTTCTGCAACAAAAGAAGCCGCATTATGATAATCTTTCACTGTCATCTTGTTCTGAATATACATACGTCTCTTTCTTTTATGCATAAACTCTGATGAATTCAAGCAACTTAACAACTCTTATTGAGTTTACAGCATAAACTCTCCTTCAGCAATGCTTATTTATATCTCAGAAACATGCGTCATAAGCTACAGTGATACCCAGAAAAAAAAGGGCTAATCTGTTTTATAGTGCTGGTAAATATTTTGTGATTGCCACAGCTAAGCCATCAATAGCAACTTTTCAACAGCAACAAATTGTTATTAAACATAGAAAAAAAAGATTGAATTCTGCATTCGAATTTCCTCGAATACATACCTTGCGGAAATTGGAAAGGAGATGTGAAACAGAGGACGGAGACTTATGATAGAAGCGATGAAGAGCCATAATGGCCTTCTTCCTAACAGCCTCCTTAGAATGCCCTAACAACTCAACCACTTGCGGCAACACAGCAGGTATGGTCTCCTCGTTGATCAACTTACAAACGGCATTCAAAGCCGCACAAACAACCAAATAATTGTCCGATTTCAAGTCCTTCTGTATCGTATTGACAATCAAGATAATGAGATCATGATCTTCGTTCAAGAACAAAGTGACGGCCAAGTAACCAGTCCGTTTGAGGACCAAATTGTCGTCATGAGTCATTTTAACGGCGTGGATGTATCCGAACGACGCGTCGTGGCCGAGCATCTCGACGTAGACTAAACGGATTATGTACTCCTTCATCTTGCGCTTAGGGATGCCGGGTTCAACGATGCGTCGTTTGAGGGATTCGATCTCCCGAAGGACAATTCGATCTTCTTCGGCCTTAGATCGAGCCTCGCCGATTGATTTGACGAGATCGAGGAATTCTTTGGATTGGCCGAATCCTCCCTGAGACCCCATCGCCAGCTCCCTTCCTATTGTTTTTAGTTGCTCCATCCAGTTTCCCTAATTTCTTTTTGCGTGTAGAAGAAGAAGAGCTTGAAAGTGAGATTAAGAGAGAGCTTGATATTTTTTTGATGAGATCTAAAATGTGAAGATCGAGTTTTTTTGTTTTTTTGTTTTTTTGTGAGCAGAGAGTGTGGACGAAGAAATAACGACTGTGAGTAATTCCTAATTCGATAGAGGTGTCGTCGTCCGAGGCTCGGAGGGACTAAATTATAAATAAGTCCCTCTAGTTTTGAGGAACAAGTTACTTAGTCCTTATGTTTTAAAACAGGAAAGATTACCCACCCTCTTATAGTTTAATCACTTTTCATTTTGCTTCTATTTTTTCTAAAATTATAGTTTTTCAATTTAAATAAAAGACCAAACTACAGTTATATATAATATACTGAAAACACCTAACAATTATATATAATATACTGAAAACACCTAAAAAACTAAAAAAAATATATCTTTCTTTATTAACAATTTCTCTCTTTTTCTTGACCAAAATCATAACCTAACATTATTTAGTATATTAAAAAAATTTAAAAACATTAAAAAAATAATTAATTTTTTTAAGAAACATTTTCAAAATACAAAAACAAAACTTTATAATGTAAGTATTTGGAGGGATAGCATGTCTTAGTAGCAATGATATAAGGGTTGTGATGTTTATAGATGAACTGTCATAATTGCTTGGATAAATACTGTAATGATATGAATACATAATATTTATTTTCTTTGCAGTTCCCGTGGCGTCAAACTTGCAGAATTTATATGTCGAGTAGAACCTCTGTTATATTGCTTGGTATTGCGATGTTTTTTTTTTTGTTAAGGATAAATTTGTTGAATAAAACTCATCAACTATTGGGATAGATCTGCTGAGTAGAACTTAAAATTAGCAAACATTTAGCTTTCCCTTTTTTTTCTTCGTCTGGGATTGTGAAACTCTCGCTAAAGAACACGAGATAAACAAAAAAAAAAAACCCCTTCAATTACTCTTTTAATTGTGTGTTTTATTTCTTTGTTTTGCTGGTGAGAAAATGTGATCAAAATCAAAGGAATATCACGAGTTTTACTCTTTTTTGCAGGTAAAAGTTTTGGGATTGAGTGAGGAAGCGAATCGTGAAAACCCAGAATTGTGGTTTCTTCATAAATCAGTTATAACATTTGCATATATTTTGTGATTTTGTAGTTGAGTTTTCTTCAAAAACCGGTGAATTTATAAAATTATAATATTTAATATAAAAGTTGTTAATTATAATACAATGAAAATCTTGCAATTGTTTTGTTGATTTTTTAGAGCATATAAAGTGGTATGTAACTTGTAAACTTTGTAATTTTGAAAAATATGAAGGTAAAGTTTTTTTTTTAAAAAAAAACTAAGCTAAAGAAGGTTGAGGTAATTTTTCCTTTTAAAAACTATTTATTCTATTCACCTGTCATTCCTTTTTCTATTTATTTTATTCTTTTAATAGCAAAAAAAAAAAAATAGATATTGTGTAGAGATTGAGAAAAAGGCATTCTTTGAAATAAAATAATATTAAATTGAGTGTGATCAACCCAGATAAAAGGATAAAATAATTAGTCTCCAATTAATTTATTTTTCAAGGGATTAATTTATAATCTACTCTATATATAAATCAAATTGACAGGCAATCAAATCCTTACTAATTACCAATGATAATAAAATTGTCCATACTTTTTTTTATTGGACGGCAAAATTATTATCGAATAAACTAAATTTTTGGTTGAGCAAAATTAAGGTATATTTCTCATATAGACCCGATACATTCAAAAGAATTTAATAAAATTCACTTGAATATTCACTCCAAGATTTGAAAACAAATCTATAGTCTATTCTTTAAACTTAGTTTTTATTTTAATTTTTTTAGTAGGTTTTTGTAACATATTATAGCAAATAATAAGACGCGAGAGGGAAAAGTGAGAGAAAAGTAATAAAAAATATAGTAAAAGTATGAAAAAAAAACTAGCTTTAGTAAACATTAACAAATTAGCGTTAAAGAGTAAAATTCGAACTTTCCAAATAACGTAGGGGGTAACATTAGAAAATAGAAAAGTACAAGGATAAAAACGGAGCACCGATAACGTTATAAGGGTACAAATACAGTTTACCCCATAAAAAACAAAATACGAGCCATCCCCTTGAATTTCTGGGCTTAGAAACCGAACTATGGGCCGGCTCATTATGAATAATCCTCAGCCCTCCATCGCTCCCTCCCTCCCTCACATTCATAAATTCCGCCATTCCCCGCTAAACTCTCTCAATTTCATTTCCCCCAAAAAAACAGAAAAAGAAAAAACCGCCCCAACCGATCAGTCACAGAGAGAAGAGAACCCTAGGAAGATAAATGGCGTCGTCCTCTTCTTCGTCGTCTTCAAAAGCTGGAGAATCGTACATAGGAAGCCTAATTAGCATCACTTCTAAGTACGAGATTCGCTACGAAGGTGTTCTTTATCACATCAATCCACAAGACGCCACCATTGGCCTAAAAAACGGTGCGCTTTTATATTCTTATGTTGTCTCCCTACGTTTTCTTATTTATCACGATGAATCTGTACTTGAAAGCAAATTACACGAATAACTAATAATAATGATAATCTGGTGATATGTGGTTTCCGAGTAATTTTTGAGAGTGATGAATTTTGTTATGCTGCACGCTACTCTCTTTTTTAGTGATTTTACTGGATAATTTTGTTTTTTTTTTATGTTTTTTTTAATTAATTTAATTTATAGTGTGAATATTGAAAATAAGTTTTCTGCATTCATTTCTGGTAATACAACGCGTATTCATTTGCTCTTAGTGTGTTGTAATTTGTGGTTAGATAATATTAATGTAGATAAATTACTGTGTTCTATTGTTTGATACGGGAGATGTACATTTTTCTTTGTTTTGATGCAATATCTGGACATATTTATTTATTTGCAAAATGTTGCCTTATAAATTTTGCTGCAGTGAGGTCTTACGGAACAGAGGGTCGTAAGAAGGATGGACCACAAATTGCCCCTAGTGATAAGGTGTATGAATATATTCTATTTCGTGGAAGTGATATTAAGGTAAGCCGGGGATAATTATCTGCCTCTCGTATGGATTTTTTTTCCGGTGGCCTTTTTGTCGTAGCTTCATGTTGTTACTTCTGCGCTTTAAGAATTGAATGGCTTCTTTATTCAGTTATTTTATATGGAATTTGAGCAACTGATTAGCATCATGAATTCTCATTCGTATTCCTGTTCGGAACAGAAGATGTTAGGTTTCAGCTTTTCTTTCCTTTATTTGTTGTATGATTTATAGATAACGATGCTTTTCATACTCACCAAGTAGCCATCTAAGTGTTTCTAAGAATTTTGATATTTCAAAGCGATGCTATCACACATAGAGTTTCTGTTTCTTGTGCTAAGTGTAGGAACACTGTTTTGTGCTGTGCATGTAAATGTGCTTGCTGCAATTAATTACTGCTATTATCAGGATTTGCAAGTGCAGTCCCCACCTCCTGACCAAACAGAGGAACAGATTTACAATGACCCTGCTATCATCCAGGTTTGATCATTTGGCTTATAATGAGGAATTATGAAAGTTATGAAACTCAGTCTATTCTTATTCATTCTTCTATTCCTGTGTTCTGTAGAACCATTCTGCTTTAAGTTCTTCAACTGCAGCTGGTGTTCAGGCACAACATACGCCTGCTTTGACGACCAGAGCCTATTCTGGTGCATTGCCTTTGTTTCAGCCTGTAAATCATGTTGGCTTAACAAATCTTTCCCAGGCTACTCAAAATGCTGGTCCATCTCTTTCCATTCCAAAGCATTCACAAGGATACCATGGAATATCTTCCCAGCAGTCTATGGTTTCATCTCCCTTAATAGTTCAGAATCATATGCAGGCTCTTGGATTGCAGGAACCTCCAGTTATGGGATTGAAAAGTCCTTCAGAATGTATTACTCCTGAATCAACTGTTGCAACTAATCCATTTAATCCAATCTTTTCATCTTCCCTTTCACCGGTACAGTATGCGACTTCTCCTGACACATCATCCTTCTTATCTCTGAAGACACCTGTTCCATCTCATGCTGCATCTCTTCCTGCTAATAGATTAACCATGTCTTCGATTCCCATGACTTCGATTCCCATGTCTAGTCAAGACATCAACACAACTGAAACTCTAGCTGTTGCGGACCCCATGGCTATGCGTCCTGCCCAATCTTTGCCTTACCTCATGCCATCCTATGTTGGTTCTACTTCTAGCTCTGTGTTAACACCACTTCCATCTCTTTTAAGTCCTCATCACTTCTTACAGTCTAGGCCACCCGTGCTTTCTTCCCCACAGAAGCTGTACCCTGACCAGAAAGATGTAGCTGCTCTGACTCCTTTATCATCTACTTCTCCACCCTTGCTTTCTACTCCAGCATCTCAACCACCATTATTACCTTTGCCAGGTTCTGTACAACAGGTTGGACCTCTTTCACTCTTTCCGTTAAAGTTCTATAGAACTTTGTTACATGTATTGCCTCTCTTGCAAAAATATATGTATACATAACAGTTCTGAAGGTGCTTCCCTGCTTCTTTTTGTTGACTTTTACCGCAGCATAAATACTTGACCTCAAAATTTACAGAAGAATTCGATTTTGAAGCCATGAATGAGAAGTTTAAAAAAGATGAGGTTTGGGGTTATCTTGGAAAGGCAAAGCAAAGAGAGAAAACTGAAGGCATGGAGGATAACACAACTGATCAAAGCATGGTGGACAAAGAGGCCCCTGTTGTGGTTCTTAATCTCGATCCTAAGGTAGGTCTTTGAGTTTTTTCATTCATTAGTTAAGACACATTTATGAAACTTTAAATTACTATCTCCCAGCAGTTGAAGATTTATAAATTATTTACCTCCATTCGCAATGCTAAAACCATTATTGATTCTCTATTCAGCCTGCCTACAAGAAGGATGAATTCTTTGATACAATTTCTTGCAACATCCGCAATCAGCGGTGGAATGGGCAGAACTGTTTCTCTGAGCGAATGAAGCTGGATACTGAGGTTTGCTTGCAGGAAATGATTATTAATTTGTGCTAATAATTCACTTAAGATTGGATGATTTATTGATATTCTGACATTATTTTCTTTTATCAGACTTTTGGCAACTTGCATCTCAGACCTAATTTGGGTTATGGAGGCATCGGTTCTGGACGTGGTGATACCTATCACACCTCACGTGGTCGGGGAAGGGGATATGGTTATCGTGGGAGGGGGCGTGGGTACATTGGATTCTGATGCCATCTGATCCCATTAGTCTCCGGCTATCCATCTGCTTCTGTACATTAAATCTCTTTCCAATGTTCTACATCTACGAGTTATGGTAAAGGATATGGGACCATGGGGGACCTTTTTCTTAGAATATCCAGTTGAGTTGTCAACTAGGAACTGCAGGAATGAACACTGATGGCTAGTTCATGCTTCTTTTTTTTTGCCAATGAGCCAGCCTTTCACTTTTACTACCATAAGGAACATTGATCTTAGATGTTCGAATTAGATGTTTAGGAGCCTACTGTTCTTGTGCTTTCTTTTCTAATTAGATCAGTTGTGTTTGTCAATGCTGACAGATCCATTTTACCCATCATCTTCATTGTAATCGCGGACAGGCTTTCCTGGTATGAAGGCAGGCATTAAATCGTAAACCGTATTCTGGTGAGTAACATTGGATCTATTTGCATGTCCACAGAAATGTAATCTGTGAAATGGTTATGCTTGATATGTAGGATGTTATATGGATTTTTTTATGAGTTGAAGCTACAATTTGCTATTCACATCACTGGGATTTCCCCTCTCTCAAAAACCTCAGTTTATCCCCCTCGATTTGGATTAGCTTGCATTTTGTGTTTCCTCAACAGCTTAGCTGACTTGTTCTGACTAGTAAAAAATATTTTCTAAATTTTTTTTGCAAGAACTGTCTCAATCGTTTTGTTGAAAATTATTGCTTTTGAAAAATAGAAAGGGACTTGAAGCCTTTGCAGCATGCCTTTATTCTTTTCCTCATCTCGTCCCAACCACACAAAAGAATGGCAATCCCCTTCTCTCAGCCACTTTGCACTTTTTTTTTTGGGCATCTATACCTGTTACATGGTGGAGTTGTTCCCACTTATTGGCATGCGTATGGGGAGATTGACTCCATCTCTTCTTGTACACAAATATCAGTGCATGTGTGTGTGTGTGTTTTGTCTGTTGACGTGTATTTCCTTTTTGAGTGTGTTTTTTATCCAACTTGTGCATGCATTTTTCTACCTTGTTCTGCTTCTGCTTGTCTAAGTGTAAAGATTGCTGAACCAAGTAAGGTGGCTGTGGTAACCAAGATTAGGACCCCTGAGCCAATAAACACTCCATCTCTGACCACGTAGCATTCATGATCCAACCATCCTTTCCCATAGGCTTGCCTCCTGCTCATGCTTGTGGCTGTGCTTAGTAAAGCAACTGCAATTCCAAAGCTGATCCTGCCAAATCCATTATATTATTACTTATAACTCTGGCATGCTTCTGTTTAAGAAACTCTGGCATCACCAGCTGTCCATGTTCTTTAGAGGCTCAAATATCCTAATAACTGAGATCACTAGCACAGTGCCCCACGTTACTCTTATTTGTCTTTTTCCCCTTAAAAAATGTCATTTCATTGCCACTGGTTAGTTGCTATCTTAATTCTACAGACGAGCCATGAATTGTCAAACTTTTAGGATGTAATGACATGCGCTCTATTATAGTATCTAGATTCATTGAAGTTCTCCCTTACAAGATAGCAGGGTATCTTTACCTCACAAAATTAAATCCATAATCTCCTAAATTAGGTCAATGTCAAATCACTGTTGATCGATCCTGATTGTTTTTTTGTGCGTGTAACCATTTGTTTGTATTGTTAGCTTATAAATATATTAAAATAATATTTTTTTTATATAATTTAAAAATATATGTGAGAAAAAACGTTAACGTGGTAAGTTGGAAACATTCTTATCACTCCATCTACGAACTTAGTGATTCATTTAACCTTTCCCTAATTTAGACAACTGAGATAATCCATGTAGGAGCTAGGATGTGTATGTTTTAGCAGTGGAAAGCCGAGTGGCAACAATAGGTATATGTATAAATACACACGAGATGTGATTGATTACCTACCAGGAGAAAACCAGGAGTCCCGTGGCAATCTTTGGTTTCTTAGCCTTGGAGCTGTTACTGTTCTCTCTGTGCCGAAAAAGGGTGCAAATCATCACGTTCCCAATGACTTGAGCGATGACTAGCCATATCAGAGCTGCAATACCAAAGCCAAATGCATGGCTTTGGGGCAATTCACACAGTTTATTGCTCAATTTGAGATCCTCCTTCTGCAAATTAAACACCCCAAAACAATTAGGAAATCAATGAATTGGCTAGAATCTTTACAGTAAAGATATATAAAAAAAAGGCGAAAACAAATCAAGTACCTTGGCTTTCTTGGACTCAGCAAGAACACAAGAAACAAAAGAGACGAGGGAGAGGGAGAGGGAGACGATGATGGAGAAAATTAGCAGGAACCCATATTGATGTCTAGCCATGGTGGAGAAATAGTGTGTATCTTTCTTGGAAAAAGGGTTGGTATAAAAGAAGAAGAAGAAGAAGAATAAGAGGATTGGATGCTTTGAGCTTACTCAAGGAATAGAAAGAGAGAGTGGCGTTCTCTTGATACTGTTGGTCCTCCTCCTTGTCATCATCTTTCCTTTGAAGTAGTTGAAGCCTTCTTTCATTGCTTTGAAGGAGAGGTACCATTCCTAACTGTATCTAGGCTGTTTTGGAATATATATTTATATATGTATATATTCTCGCTAACCTTTCCTTCTTTGCCATGGAGCTGGTCAGTTGTTTAAATTTTGGTTTGCTTGCCATGGCATAAGATGACAGATCGATCCCTATAGAGACAGAGAGAGGACATAGGCTTCCATGTACTTCAAATTTACTTGATCTGGACTGTTAGTGGAAACTGAAAAGGAATCTTAGTTGTTAATATAAAATGATTATTGTTTTATATGGGCCCAAGTTGCATACATGATTCTTATCACATACACAGATAGAGACTCTCTTCTAGTGACAAAGGGATGGGAGAGGGAGAGAGGGATCCAAGGAAGGTAGCATTAGATATAGTTTCATGTGATTCGCAAGAAATTTCCTTAAAAGTTGAAAAGTCCTCCATTAAAAAATGCAACGCATCTGGGCTTTTACTTAGTAATTAGGTCCCAGGCATCCATCTTGGATAGAGATAGTTTTCTTGGATGGTCTGTTTTCCACTCACTCCGATTTGGTGTTGGTGTGCTTCTGCGATATGGCTTCGATTCTTACTCTAGGTGGTAAATACTGGGATTTGTTCCTGATGGTTTGCTTTTACCACGACTCCTGTTGCTTGGACAGCCCTTGTTTCTTCTGCTTTCATATTCCTAATTTGAAAGCTCCATCAGCTCAACGCGTCTTCAGAGGTTCTTCCAATTCCAAAATCTTGACTTCGAGTAAAAGATAGTATTCACCGTAGATTATACGGAAGAAGCTAATGGCACAACCGTAAAAACACCTCGTTAAAGAGTTCGAGTTCAAGTTGTGAAGACATAGCCCCTTGTCGGTGGCAATTCTACATCCTCGGCTCAATTCGCGGAGAATTCTTGACTTTGGCCTTAACATTGGTGGGGACTTGTCTTGGATACGCGCGGATGACGTGGACATAATGTAATCTGCCGGGAGTTAGGGGACGCCTTCTTGTCTTGCATTACTATGGAAGAGAGAGAGAGAGAGAGAGAGAGAGAGAGAAGAAGGTCATGCTGTCCTTAGGGGAAGCAGGCTGCCGCGTTCGTTTTTGGAAGGGCCAAATTGAGTTGGGATCTAGGCTTTTTTAACAAGTAAAACAATCATCTTTACCTTTGGCTATAAATAACACAGGGAACTTTGAGAGTTGCAGGAACTTTATTATACCTGCAAGATCATGAGTACATAGCAGACATATATAAATGTGAAGAGTAATACAAGTTAGTAATGAGTTCTCTTCCTAGAAAGAAGTTGCACAACTGACTGTGCAGTGCAATAAGCGATAGCTTGGACTGTGACCATTGGATTGACACCCAGAGCAGTTGGAAACACACTTGTATCTGCAACAAACAGTCCCTCTACTTCCCATGCCTCTCCCATTTGGTTCACCGCCGACTCCTTTGGATTCACACCCATCCTGCAACTCCCCATCTGATGAGCTGAACATATTTGTCCTGTTAAGTCTCTTAATGGTCTTGCACTCTCCTCTTTCACAAACCTTTCGAATTCACGGTAACTCACTTTCTTCACGTTTAAGCTCTTCCCTGTGCTGTGATGTGTTCCGATCTCCTCAGCTCCTGCAGCTGCCAGTATCCTCAGTGTCTTCTCTAGCCCTTCCTGTAGATTCTTCTCGTCTTCAGCATCCATTCTGTAATTTATTGAGCTTGGCGAATTCACGGTTCCCGATCCTCTATCTCTTGCCAGAGCAAATACATGGGCAGTTCTTGAGAACCTGCACATCCTCCTTTTCATATCAGCTCCAGAAATCCATGGAATTAGACCCGAGAACATACCAGGATGCAATGATGGCGTCTGTATCACTGCCCCATATCCAGACTTGTTAACATTTGCAACAACTGTTGACATTGCTGTCATTATCCCTCCTTCATAGCTCTTCTTCTGTTCCTCTGGCCACGCCGTGGTTGAAATAGGTGCTTCTGGGAAGTAGCCCCATGCCATTGTGACTGGATGGAGGTGTAAGTGTTTACCAATGTTGGCATTCTTTAAGCCGCTTGCTTTTAGCAATGCAGGAGTGCTGAGAGCACCACCGGCAACAATAGTCACCTTGGACTCAACCACACACAAGTCTTTCATTCCATTGTATTCGAATCCAAAAGCTACTCCCGATGCAGTACTTCGATCCTTCCCTTTCTTTCGCTCATGCAAGACCTTAATAGCCTCACATCCAGGAAGAATTGCACCGTTACCTGAATTCACCATGTCCTTTAGCCATGTCTCACAAGTGCCCTTCTTTCTTCCATCCTTGCAGCCAAAACAACACCAGCCACAGTAATGATCCGGCACAGAATTTCGAGGAATAGTGTTTACAGGATAGCCCAATTCTTCACACCCTCTTCTTAAAACAGCACTATTGAAACCTTCCTCATCAATATCAGATTGAACTCCCATTTTCTCACACACAGCATCCAATGCTTCTTTGTATAATTTACTGTCAAATAACTCAAGGTCGTAGGTTTCGCTCCATTCATTGATCACATGTTGCGGGGTCTTAATTGAAGCTGACCAATTGATTGTGGAACCTCCACCAACAGTAGAGCCTGCAAGAACTACCACTCCCATATCATCGCTTGCTAACATACCTGCACCTAAATACATTTGATCCATTGAGGGCCCTTCAAGAAGTGAGAGATTGTTTCTAGCAAAATAGTTTCCTTTCTCCAAGACAAGCACTTTATAACCAGCTTTTGCTAGAACCCCAGCAACCACACCACCACCAGAGCCAGAACCAACTACTACTGCGTCACATTTGATGACTAAACTAGGATTACTAGTAGAAAAGTCCCGTGACGAGTCAATGTCTTTCCCGCGACGAATGGAGACAGGGAATCCAATCTGACGCAGGGAGTCTGCAACTCTATCCCTTGGAAGGTTGAGATCAACGAGGCCTCTGTAAAGAGGTCCGAAGAGATGCTCTTCTTTGCAGTCATGTTGATCATCATCATCATCATCATCATCATCTTTTAGACTTGCATATAATGTTTCTGGCAGCCCGCAGGTTTGTGTTTGTCTTTTGAGTGCTGCTGGGTCAGGCCCTGGATAGCCTATGGCTTTCCATGTCAGGTTCTCATTCTTTTCATCCACCTGAAAATCAATGGATAGTCGTAAGGTTATATATATATATATATATTGAAAAACGAGAGGCTAAGAGCTAAAAAAACCAAGGGGCAAAATTACAACCCACAAAGATGGGGTAAAGCTAGCACAAGCTGAAACCCAAGCCAAGCCCAAGCACGTTCAACATGAGCCCAACTCGACATCTTTCTTTATATATTTTTTGGATTTTCCCCCTAAAAACCTTTTCGAGCCTTTTCCACATTCGAAAATTGATGTCGGTCCAAAACACACATGGTCTATATTATTAAATCTTATCTAAAAAAAGTATCTATCACCTTCATTTATTTATTTACTATGAAACATATATAATTAAATAGAATAGATTATGTATAGATATAAGGATTTGTTGTAATTTTTTTTTGAATATATATGATGGATGATTTCAGCTCTATTTATTTGATAAATTAATATATATATGAGGCATTAAATATATGTTTGACTCTCGAGTATTCCGCGCTTGTCATGATAAGGAAATATTGAATTAAATCCGGCCCTTAATTACCTTTTCGAAGCAGGGACAACACCATTGGATTATATATCAATCTTGATTTAATTTAATTACAAGCAAGAAGGCCGATATTAATTAAGATTAGTATCCTGCATGTTTATCCAAATCTTTTTTTTTCTTTTTTTATAAAGAATGTATCAGAAATAAATATTCAAGTAGTAATTAAAAGTGCATATAATTATATACCTGAGAGAAAAACACGAGTGGGATGACGAGCTTGATGGATTTGAAGAGCATCCTGAGGAGATAGAAAAAGCTGGTAGCCCAGGAAAACACTATCTGCTCCCTCTTGCTTTGAGAGATTTGAGAAAATCTCAGGAAGTAGGGAAAAGAAGGTGAAATGCTGGGCAATCCACACAATATGAAGGTACCGATCCATGTAGATAACAAATATAGCGTCAGTCTTATCAGCCACTTCTTTGGATGCTGCACCCTATCACAAAACAACTCTCCTACCTGCACCACCATGTTTGCTCAAATAGTAAAGAAACACTTTGCGTTGCGTTGCGTTGCGGTTTGAGAAAATATATTATAAAAAATATACATGTAAATTAGTTTCAAAACGACGCAAGATTCAGCTAGCTTATTGGATGCACATATATATATATATATATATATATTAATTTATACAAGAAAAGAAAAGGAAATTTAGTTCAACCAACCTTAATATAATTTGTTAAAAACAAAAATGCATGGCCGCATGTGTATGTATGTGTAAATTAAAAAGGGTGCAAAATGAATGGGTTGGTAGCTAGGGTAGTTACGAAGTTAAGAAAAGGATGTCATACACGTTGAGGAGTTCCGGCCATGGAAGCAGAAGATTGATAAAAAGTAGAGATGCTATTGGTGGAGCCATCATCGGCGGAGGCGGCCATCATACTGCTATTATAAACGGATGGGAAAAGGGTGTCGCAGATAGCAGTGAGGGACTCCATTTCTCGGGAAGAGAGTGAGTTGACATACGAGCACGTCGACTGCTTCTCTCCCCCCACAAACAGTCCTTGTGTGTCAATGCTCCCCAAATCAATCACCATCGGTGCTTCTTCCTGCTGCTCCTTTTTTACCTCCTCCATCTTCTACTACAATTAAGCTAAAATCAAAGAAGGCTGTGTTTCGCTGTAGTTTAGCAAGCCAGTGAGCAATATTTATCTCATAAAACTATATAGCAGTACTATACGTGCAAGGTTATAGTTGTTTTTAGCTTATAAGTGCATATAATTAACGTGTGAGCAAGTGATCATGAAGAAAGCTTGTAGCTTTACACACATATATATAGGAAGAGGAAGTAGCTATAGACCAAGTAGAAGTGAGGATTAGAGAGTGTGGAAACGTAGAGGACATGAGAAACCAGCTTGTGATGACGATGGTGTCAGCCAAACTGGCCCCTTGAAAATTCAATTCTGCTATTACAAGGACACATCTAATTAAAATGCTATCAGTTGCCGTCTGCCAGCAATAAATTATCCCCTGTTTAATTAAACACAGCTAGCCACACAACTTGCCCTTTTCTTTCTTTGTTTTTTCTCCGTTTGATGGTGAGTGTAGACGAGTATTTTAAGAGAACTAGATTTAATATTAATTTATACATAAAAATAAGAGAGGTTAATTATAATTTCATTTAGAATTCAATCCTTGATACTTAAAATGATCTTAAAAATGATTTTTTTATTAAATTAAATTAATAGGGTTCTAAACATATTGGAGATATTTTTTAACAAATTTAAATATATATCTTCTCCATGGTATGATTTAATAATTTTTATTGTAAGTACTGGTCTCAAAATTTAATCTTAAAAAAACAAAAATAAAAACGATAACAAGTTGTTTTAACCATCAAACCAACCACGCAGCAACTTGCCACACTACACCTGAACTCACCTTACAATAATGGATGCCACTGGACCAACTTAAGATAAACTATTCAACAGGTCTTTACTATATATATATATATATATATATGTGGATCATATATAGGTCAGAAACAGCTAGCCCTATACTAACCAGTCCTTGATTAAATATTTCATTGCCTTGACTATATAGAGCCCACCTTTGGCTTGGTTATGCTCTACTCCACGTGTATGTATATATATTAATTAGGTATGTATGAGCACTAATCAATGAATAGATTCCATTAGAATGGTGGAACTTAACTTGTGTTTTGTGGGCTACGCTACCTAGCAAGGTGTCTCTTCTGTAAGTACAAAAGCAGCTCTATTTCTTCACTGATCGCTTCTTTTTTTGGTATATCCATTCTTACTTGTCGACCTCTTACTCTTTAGGCACAAAAGCTACTCGTGGACACAGATTTGTATGATAATGATAATAATTGCGACCCATCGAACTAATGTTAATCGAATACTCGGCAAGAAAACTATATTCTTATGATCAAGCGTTTCACACAGCGGTAGCTTTTACTTTTTGAATTATCTTTTCGTTTGGCTGAAATGGGGAATATGAAATGGATGGATGGTATTGAAAGTTTATCTGGAAATTAAAGACGATTAAAGTTATCCAACAGCTTCTTAACTTACTCGACTGATATTGGGGTTACATTAATATCACAGTACAGAAAGAAATGGATATGTGGGACTTGGGAGAGTGACAGACAAGGGACTTACACAGTCAAGGCTTACAGCAACATAATAGAATTTCCAGGTACATCCCCATTCACATCACTACCATGGAGAAGATTAGCTGCTTCTCCAAGACAGTTATTATACGGGCCCTTTTAGCACGATGAAATTTAATGAATTTGAGCCAAGCAGTATATCCTTTTCGTGAGGAAGAAAGTACTGAGCATGTTAATCACTCTTTTCTACTTTGCCTTGAGTCCTGGAGGATCTGGCAACGTTTTCAGAACTGGTTTGGTATTATCTGGTGTATGCTGAAAACCATGGATCAAGAAGTTTTGCAGCGGAGCGTAATGGTTAAAGGGAAGTTCCAGTGAAGAGCATTCATAATGCTATCATATGTAATTCTATGGGGGTATTTGGAATGTAAAAAACAAGTTTTTTTTTCTTTTTCTTTTTGAGAATAAAACACAAGATTAGAATGTAATGTTTCAGCTCATCCTTCATCGTCGTTGAGCTCTCTGGTTGAAAGTCATAAATGGTAATTTCTCATATAATAGAAATGATTTATTTAAATGTCCTAATGGTATTTTGAAAACTATATAATGAGTGTTTGGTGTATAAGTTTTAGTAATTGATTGTCATTTCTTCTACAAATTTTTATATATGTTGTAATTTTCAATATCTTTGTTAATATGATATATCATGTTCTTAAAGGTATTTTGGTTTAATCATTAATTATTATATAAAAAAATATTTTTTAAAATATTTTTTATCTATTAAATTAATAATTTTAGACGATTTGAATTATTTTCACGTATTGATGTCAAAAATAAAATAAAAATCACCAAAATTAATGGTTTTTAACTTGTTTTATGTTTTATTTCTGTATTACTTTAAATTAATCATTATAATATTATCAAGTCAATGAAACATTCATAAGTGATCTTGCTTATTAAAGTAGAAGGGTGGAAGTTTATATCACAAGGATAAGTTCTTATTGGTGGTAATTAATAGATAAATGAGTGTAGTAGTGGTGAATGTATCCTCTCTTTTATTCCGGCTACTTGGTGGGTCTCGTAGAGATATATTGTACATCAATATTTATAATATCAAAAGAATATTGAAACCAAAACTGTAAATGAGATTTATTTTTTGTTAATTATTTTTTTTACATTTAAATGTTGAAATTAAAGTGTATAACTATTATTCAGTTTAATTAAAAAAACATTATTATTTTTATACTTGAGGGCTTCTTGAATATGAATATTTATAATATCAAAATAAATATCAAGATCTAGACACATGAAACTAAAATATATAGCTAATGTGAGATTAATTCTTCTAAATTAATTTATTGAAAAATATGATTGTTGGGATTAAATTGAATAGTAATAATCCGGTTAAATTAAAAAAAAATCTATAAATAAACTTGTTACTGCATGAAAACAATATAAAAAGATATATTTTCCCTTTCGTCTTTTCTTGTATTTTTTTTTCCTAGAGAGTTTAGAAGCCTAGTACTTGTACGTTGTACTGCGAATGTGCTGCTGGACAGATATATACCTTAAGAATAATAATGTTTATTAGATTTTTTTTTTCCTGTTTCTTTATCTTTATACCAAATTTCTCCAACAATATATGAAAAGGACATATCAAATTATTAACCTTCAAAATTATATTATGCATATTAATTTATTTTCAGACACACACTCGTACACGTGCATGCAGGCAGGAGTACTGGAAAGAGCTACACATGCTGATGCTGCTGCCTCCTCAAATCCGACGATTCATCGTGAGGAAAAGTCTAGTCGAGGCTAATGGCAGGGACAATGGACGTGCCTGAGTTCTAAATTAATTAGGTTTGCAGGGAGGGTCTGCATCCCAAAGTAATTATTAGTCTGCAGCTCCATTGTTCTTTTCACTTGACACCAACGTATATCATCTCCAGTGCCTCCCGACTCAAGAGCTTTAATATTAATGATTGTCGGCAATTTCGAAATTCAATTATTCCACAAATTAGTTAATGCCAACCGTTTCCGATCGAACAATCAACCATATATTTATTTTAATTATAGTTTCCTTTTTATCCTTGTTTAACTTTAATTATTTCAAGATATTTAGAGCGTGTTTAAGAGTGAGGTTATGATTGTAGTTGCTTTTCAAAATATTTTTCATTCAGAAATACATCAAAATAATATTTTTTTTAAAAAACATTATTTTTGACATTAGCACATCAAAATGATCTGAAAACACCAATAAAATATTAATTAAAGCAAAGAAAAAAAATAAAATAAAATTCAAATTTTTTCAAAATCGCTTTTGATACGCAAAAACAAACAGGGTCAGACATGTTTAAAAGCGCTTTTGATTAAATTTCCTTTTAATCAAACCGCCTCTTTCTTTCTTTCTTGAAATGTTAAATGTTAATTGTAGATTAAACATACACACTCATGCACCGAGTCCATCACCATGTTCGTTTGTTTGTGTGGTTAGGTTGTGTTTTATCTGATCACAAACTCTAATAAAACAATGATGTGGTTATACTTGAGTCTCACTGGGAATTTTCTCATGAACTTTAATAAAAAAAAAAACCTAATTTCCGAACATCAAAGATATTGCCAAAGACATAATTTCTCAGTTGCACATTTAAACATAAGTTAAGAAGAAATAGGAGGCTTAACATATTAGTTGGCCAACTTTTTTTTATTTATATGTGTAAGACAATATACAATAGTAAAGGTAGATATTATAACACTAAAGTAGTCCTATAATATATATATATACACCCCCTCAAGCCGAAAGTGGAGGATCGACCCAAGGCTTGAATTCAAAAGCAGTAAAAGAAGTGGTAGGAAACGGCTTAGTAAAAACATCTACAAGTTGATCATGAGAAGAGATAAAAATGAATCTGAATCTCTTTTTTTGCAGCCCTATCTCATATAGAATGATAATCAGCCTCAACATGTTTAGTACGAGCATAAAAAATAGGATTCACAGACAAATAAGTAGCACCAAGATTATCACACCAAATGGTAGGAGCAGAGGCCGAAGGGATCTGCAGATTTGTCAATAAATACTGAAGTTAGATAACCTCAGCAGTATCGTCTGTTAAGGCTTTACACTCATCCTCAATAGAGGAGCAGACAACTGTGCGTTGGTTGCTTAATTTCCATGAAATCATTGTGTGACCAAAGAAAACAAGGTAATCACCTGTAGGCTTGCGATCATCAATGTTACTGCCCAATCTGCATCCGTAAAACCATGTAAAGCAAAGAAGGAACTGCGAGTGATATGTAAACCATAAGATGTCATACCTTGAAGATAACACAGAATGCATTTAACGATAGTCCAATGAGAATTTGTAGAAGCACGTATAAACTGAAAAACTCTATTAACAACAAAACAGATGTCTGACCTCATAAAGGTGAGATATTGAAGAGCACTAATGATTTGACGAAGCTATGTAGGATCAGATAACAAGAAATCAGACAACACGATAACTTTGGAGGTAGAAATAAGAGTATCAACAAGTTTGCAAGAGGTCATATCAGCTCGAGTAAGGATATCGAGAATATACTTATGTTGTCGTAACATCAGACCCATACTGTTGAACTGAACCTCAAAGCCTAAAAAATAATAAACAACATCTAAGTCGTGAAGCTTGAACTCTAAGCTCAGCAATTAAATTAGGTGGTGAAGCATAGTAAAGTCGTTACCCGTAAGCAGAATATCATCGACACAAACTAGAAGATAAAAGATATCAACACCCACAGACAAGACAAATAAGGAAGTGTCAACCTTGAAAGAGTTAAAGCCAAGAGAAAATAAAAAATCACTTAAACAAGTGTGCCACGTCTGTGGGGCCTGTCTCAAACCATATAGAGACTTATGTAACCAGCATACATGAGAGGGAATGACAGAGTCAGCAAAACCTAGAGGTTGTTTCATGTAGACCTTTTTAGCAAGAACTCTATTGAGGAAGACATTATGGATACTGAGTTGATGAATCTTTCAACCACACAAAACCACAATGAAGAAGACTAACCTGACAATCACCTACTTAATGACAAGATTGAAGGTCTCAGAGTAATCAATGACTTCTTACTAAGTAAAACCTCTAGCAACTAATCGTGTCTTATATCGCTCAATGCTGCCATCTACATGACGCTTTATCATGTACACCCAATGACTGTCAACAACATTCATTGAAGGATGAAAATGAACCAAAGACTAGGTGTTGTAAGAGCACAAGGCTTGAATTTCATCTCGTATAGCACCATGCCAAGCCTTATACCTGTCAGCATCAGAGAATGTAATGGGTTCATAGTTGGGAGGAGAGATTGCCCGATAAATAAGTACAACAGAGGTGTTGTAGATGTCGTTAGATGTGCGATCTTGGGCAGTTGTAGACAAAAAACCATAGGATGCTAACAAGCAGTAGGACGAGATGGAGGAAAACTTGAACCTGTAAGCTATTGGAGAGGATAAGAGGAGAGATTAATAATGAGTTGCAGATCGACTGAAGAACCCGACTGAGGTGTTGAGCTTGCAGCAGCAGAGCTTGGAGAATCTGTGGCAGAACCAGGAGTTTCTACAGTAAAAGACCTAGAAACATGCAACTCTAAAGGAGGAGAACCTATTCCTGCAAAATAATCATTAGAGAAACAAGCAGATGGTGACATAAAGACAGGGCTGGGTTACGGTTGCATGGTGGTAGATATGGTTGGAGGGTAGGCTATCTGGTTTGGTGGTCTGCTGGTGTGATGGACCGACGGGGCATTAGGGTAGAAATTTTGGGAAGTAATCAGGGTTGACAAGTGTGTAGGCTGTATAGAATGAGATGAGGTGTTAGGGTATTATGCTATCTGTTCAGATTTTGCAAAAAGACACATATTTTTATGAAACCGGAAATGAAAGGAGACATAAACACGTTGAGATGTTAAATCAAGACAGTGATAACCAAGATGAGAGGAATTATATACCTAAGAACACACATGGAGATGAATGAAAATTCAACTTGTGAGCATGATATGGAAGCAAAAAAGGAAAACAAAGACACCCAAAAGTACTCAGAAAATTATAATTAAGAGTACGATGAAACAAACACTCAAAAGAATATTGACTTTGAAGGACAAGAGTAGGCATGCGATTGATAATATATACTGATGATTCAAATGTATAATTCCAAAACCATGATGGAACACTACATTGTCCTAAAAGGGTAAGGCCACTTTTGATAATATATCGATGGCGACACTCAATGGTGCCATTTTGCTCATGTGCATGAGGAAAAATTAACCTGTGATGAATACCAATAGTCTGAAAGAAACTATTTAACTAAGAATATTCAGCACCCCAATCTGTTTGAATAAATTTAATTTTGCATGAAAACTGACGCTCAACAAGCACTTGAAAATGATGGAATGTAGAAAACACATTATATTTTGCAATAAGAAGATAATACCATATATGTTTTCTATGTGTATCGATAAAAATAACAAAGTAACGAAAACCATCGAAGAAAAACATAGGAGCGAAGCCTTAAACATCACTAAAGATTAAATCAAGTGAAGTAGTAGTTTTGTAACCCGTAGGTTTCAATGATAAACGTGATGACTTGCCTACTAGACAAGCTTGACATTGAACAAGAGAGTGTCTAGAAATACAAGCTATTTTTTTTGGAAGTTAAAAAAATTAAAAACACATGAAGTAGGATGACCCAATCGATGATGCCACAGATCAACAGTTGCAGAAACGTAAGGAGACCTGTAAGCTTAAGGAATGGACGTGGCAGAAGACTCAGATAGAACATTGAGACCATTGTTACTCTCACCGGAAAAGAGCACTGTTTTGGTAGTGAGATCTTTTACATAAAACATGAATGCATGAAATTCAAAATAATCATTATTATCACGAAAATATTTCTTAACAAGAAGTAGTGATTTGGTAATATGAGGAACATGAAGAATGTTAGATAAGGTAAAAGTGCGTTTTGAGAAATGTAACATGGTATGTCCAATATTAAATATAGAAAAGCCTTTATCATCACCAACATAGAAATAATCATTATTGAGATAGGGTGCAGATTTGATCACAATTGCAAGATTAAGTGTGACGTGTTGGTTCGCATCAGTGTCCAAGAATCAAATAGAAGCAGAAACATTACCAACAACAAGATCAGCAAAAAGCTATTGTTCATTGCTGCAACACTGAGCGTATTCAGAGGCTGTATGGTTGAAGAAGAAGTAGAGCTGGCACTTGACATTATACTCAAAGGACCGATAAGGAGACCACTGTAAAGAACCAGATGATCTTCTCTTCTGCTTCTAGTCGGTGGGAGCAAAGCCCTGAAAGCTACAAAAATCAGACATGTGTTAGTGGCTGTTGCAATTGCTGTTGGGACGCCATTTGCCATGATAACGACCTCTGTTACGGCTGAATGTGGGGCTGTGCTGATACTAGGCAAGATGGGCAGAAGGCAGCATAGACGACATGGGAAGCAGAGAGGGGTTAACAACTATGAATTGAAGGGAGGTCTTGTGTAGAAACTCATGGGTAAGGAGATGACTATGAAGATCAGCATATGACAACAGTACTGCCTTGGTCGCGAGGATGGTTACCAAGTCTTTGAACTCACCACGGAGGCCATGAAACACATAGAGGTTGAAATCTTCAAGAGATATTAGTCGGCCAGTAGCAGTCAATTCATCAAATAGGGTTTTTAATTGTTGCATATACATAGCAACCGAAGCATCACCTTGTCGAAGATCGTGAAAAGACCCATGAAGTTGCATAATGTGAGAATTAGACGGAGAGGCGAGAGTTTGCTCAAGAGTGCGCCAAACACAATGAGAGGTCTGAAAATCTACCACATGATGCAATACATTCATTGAAAGAGAGGAGAATAACACACTCAAAATAAGTTGATCATGTTGCTTCCAATGAAGAAAAGAGGCGTTGATTGTCAAAGGAGAACCAACAAAACTGTCAAAAACATGAGAAGGAGAACACAACATGGAGCCATCAACAAAGTGGAAGACACCCTAACCAAGAAGATATGACTTCATTTGCATTCGTCATAGAGATAATTGATGTTCATAAGCTTCAATGAAATAACTTGTTGAGTGTTGGACAAAACAACTATAACTAGAGTTGAGGCCCCTATAATATGAAGAGGAATGACAAAAATATGAGAAGATGAACCATTGTCATGCTCTGCAAGAGAGGGAGACAGTTACTGTGGGAAGGGGAAGGGGCTACCGGTAATAGCCTGTGAGTGGTCGGCTGGCCAGGAAGTAGTGCCAATTTGGTGGAGGGAGAAGTCGGTAGCAGCATCAGAGTACATAAGAAAGAGGGAGATATAAGTTTTGATGTGTTAAGGTTCTGATACCAAGTTGAGAAAAAATAGGAGGCTTAACCTATTAGTTTACTAACCTTTCATATTTATATGTGTATGTCAATATACAATAGTAAATATAGAGATTACAATACTAGAGTAGTGCTATAATATTTTCTATATATATACATTCCATAATACCATATAACAAAGATGAAATTATTTTTTATATTGAGTTTCAACTATTTTTTCATCAAAATTTGAATTTGTTTTGCTACAGATTAAATTTTTTAGTACTTTTAGATCATTTTAATATGTTAATATTAAAATAAGTTATAAAAAATATTATTTTAATATATTCTAAATAAAAAAATACTTTGAAAAAAATTACAAATATAATACAAGCACCCGAAGAAACACCCTTTCACAGTAGCCAGCACGTACGCAGAAGAATCCAAAGAGGATCCACAATTCAAAAAACAGAAACCAGAAAGTCAGGCAAGGTGGTAGCATGCATGTCATGGTGGCTATCCCATCGTGATCAGTAAAAGGCTGCTGATCTTCAAGGTTCATAATTGTGTTTCTATTTTCAACGGTATCAGAGCTTTCCAACATATTAACGGTCTTTAATTGCCCAACAAACACCTAATAATTTATTGTTGGCGTTGACAAAGTTTTTCGTTATAATTACCCTTCAGCTATCTGATCCAGTCGGAGTCACTAATCTAATCTGGCTGAAAAGACGTTCAAAAAGACAATAAATTGAAAAAGCTGCTTGCATTTAGTGTTTTATAGTATACATATATATTTTTTATTAACATAAATATTCGATTAATCCTATATATTAATTAATTAGCAAGTAGTAGTTAGCCTCTTAGTCAACTTTTAATTAAAAATATCTCTCTCTCGTACTAATTAATATTTATTACTGCAGGCTTTGATTTAATTTCAACAGAAAATTAATTAATGAAACAATTTCTCCAATGTCTACTTGTGTTTTCCACTTGATTTGCTGACAAAAGATTGCAATTAGTGGATGTGACTAGTGATTGCTTTGTTTTTGGAATTCTCTTATGACGATTGTGATGAATATTATTAGTAGATGAATTGAAAAAGGTCCATGGCTATAAAGTAAGATACCAGTGGAACTCAACGCAGTGGTGGATCCAAAAATAAATCATTATTTTTAAAAGATCATATAAATGAAATTGAAAAGATCCTTTCGTTTTTTTTTTTTTTTTTTTATAAATATCCATCCTGAAATCCTTGAATTATTAAAGGGAAGAGACTATAGGGTTATTTCAGAGAGATTTTTTAAGTAGATTAAATATTTATCCTTAATCAAATTATTTGTTAAATTATATATACTTGATGAGGATCGCTAATCCAATAATTTCTTGAAAGGCAAAAGATTTTTTAAGAAGCTGTTAGCAGCTGCTTTCTTCCCTCTCCATGGTTATGATTAATTAAAGCATTGCTATGACTTAATTTTTGGTTATTAGTTCTTCTATAAATATTTTTTTAAAATAAAATAAATTTGATAAACATATCAGACTCAAAGTACTTGCACTTGACAGTCAACTAATCTCAAGGTAACATGCATCTAGCGAATATGTCAGACCTAAAAAACTTGAACTTGATGGTCAATCAAGTCCAAGATAACGTGAATCTAGCGAAACATGGGTCTGGCGAGCATGCCAGATCCAAAGAACTTGGACTTGACCGTTAACCAAGTCCAAGATAACATGAGTTTGACAAATATGTCAGATCCAAAAAAAATTAGACTTGGTAGTCAACCAAGTCCAAGGTAACGTGGGTCTAGTGAACATGCCAGATCGAGAGAATTTGGACTTGATAGTCAGCCAGGTCTAAGAAAATATGGGTCTGACAAATATGTCAAATCCAAAGAATTTAGAAATTACCAAGTTCTAAGGTTATATGTCTGATCTTGTACGATTTTCTACAATATAAATATTAAAGATATGATAAACCGTCATGCCTCTTCATCTAGAATAATTGTTCATATTAAAATAATGATTTTCTTATACTTATACGTGCATACAAGGTCTCTTAAAAGGATATACTATATTTACTATCTCTTTAATGATATGTAAGAAAAAATTTTCTTTCATTAATGTCGCTAAAAGCAAAGGACTTTCTAGTTTTTTCCTTGTCTAAAAACAACAAGATTTATGAGTATAAATATCCTCTTAACCATTCAGGTAAAGGGTTCATAACTTTTCATCTCATGAGATAAAGATATATAGATTTCAAAGCATTAATCAACTTAAAACTCAAGAATAAATATCTTTGTTCCTTGAATTTAAAACTCTTTTAAATCATTTATTGTCTTAAGTTATTTAATATATTTTCCATAAATATACTGATTTTATTATTGGAGGATCTTTAAGTCCCCCGATTATAACTATTTTTGTAGGCATTCAAATTTGTCCTATAAGCCCGAAGTTCCTTAAATTTAAAAGAAAAATTACAAGCACTTGAATACATTAATTAATCATTATCTTAAACACTAAATAACTTTTTAGTTAAATATCTTGAATTTTAAAATATAATTAATAGGTTAAAATATACTTGAACTACGGCTGAAAGGGACTGCTCCAATGTTAATTTATATGGTGAGGCTCCAATATGTATACCTAGCTAGGGGGTGGTGATCAAACAATATTTAATTTACGAATTAGCTTTTTCCTTCATTCTTTAATACTCTCTCTAATTGGGTTGGTTTTTTTTAATTAAATATTAAGGAAATTCTTTGAGTTAATTTACATGTAATGGAGATTAAGTTTCACTCTAAGCGATCTTAATTTATCCTTCACTTTATTATATATATATAATTACAAAATTAATAATTTATTAATATTTATATCAACTATATACGAGCGTTATATATGTTGCTTTCCTTTCAAATCCATCTGCTTGTGAATTTTGAATTATGTCAACAATAATTTAATTTGACAGCAATGATCTGGAGACAATACCTCATGTACATCACATATGATGCCAGGCCAGCCCTTTAAGCTGTGTACGTACGTACGTATACATTGTATATATACAACTAGTTAACCAATAATAAAATTAATTGGCTAGCTAGTCAACTGCCATTAAATAACTTTCAAAACGAGCATGAATCTTTATCTACATCACATGCTCTTAAAGGTTTTTTTTTTTAATAAAAAAACAAATTGTTATTATTAATTAATTATGACTTGTTTGTACGTGGAATGTCATTAGTCATGATATTAAATCATGTATTTTCATCAATAAATTAATGACAAGTTCAACATAATAAAGAAGAAAGTAAACCTCTTTATATAATTACCGGTCTAGCTAGTACTCAGAATTAAAAGAATGATAATATCATTAATTATACATAAATAGGTCTTCTATATGTATAAGTATATATGTAACATGCATATGAGACCACAGACGAGATCAGTTAAATATTGAAGAAATTAATTTATATTCTCTTGTAAGTAATTACATTTCCTCAAATTTATTAGAGAATTTAATGGCGTGATTCTTCTATAGCGTAGAATCAATTAAACAAACAATCAAGATCCTAATTAAAGGATATTAAAAAATAATATTTTATAAATTTATTTTATTTTGATTTATCAATTTCGTTCTCTTAATAATCTTCACTAGTAGCATAAAGCTGAACATTAATGATTTTAGAAGCTAAAAATCACAACAGATTAGTTGTAGTTAGCCAGGAAAAGAGAGAAAACTTGCTGCCTAAAGATGCGATCTAGTAATTACTAGTTATTTACCCTCCAATTCACTACAAGTTGGATATTTTTTTTAGTAAAAAAATAAACATACAAGCTTTTCAAATGTATTTTTTTTAATTTTAATTATAAATTAAAAGGCCTATACATGCATGCATTTAATTAAACAAATCGATAACCATTTATGCCAATAAATACAAAAAACAAAGTATTAAAGTGTCTATTCAACATGCCTTGTTACAAGTCGAATGATTTTTTTACCAGCGCAAAAGACTTAATGTGTAGATGTTATTAATATGTTTTTTGACGTCGAGTAAAATATATAATCATGAATCAAAAAGTCGATACTTACATATAATAAAATATCATAAAAAAAATTAAAAAAAAAAAGATAAGAAAAAAAAATTATGATAAATAGGTCAAGTGTAGAGTGATAAATATTAAAAGTGTACAAAATAAAAAAATAATATTTTTTTAAAAAAAATGTAAAGAAAAAAAGGAAAAACTAAAAAATTATTACAAAAAAATGAAGATAAGAAAAAAAAAATGATGATATATAGGCTAAATTTAAAATGATAAAAATTCCAAATATAAAGAGAAAAAATATATAAAAAAACCTGTTTTTTTAAAAAACAAAACTGAAAATTATAATTTTGTCACTATCAATACAATAAAAAATTGTAAAAATTTATAATTACATCATTTCTATAGAAAATATGTATAATAATGTGGAGGAGAGGGTTGTAGTCAGAATAATTCAGTTTTCCAGTGATGAAATTAATTAAGGCACCCCAAGATACATGACATGAAGCTTAACCAACTTCAACCCTCGTATGTATTTTCTGCAATCTCTATAGAACCTCTTGTGCAGAACATGTAGGGTCACACTTTAAGCCAGACAAATGATATTTTGATTTAGAATTCCTCTGAATTTGAACAACAAAACACGAGTAAGCTTCACTTCTTCTTCTTCTTGTTTTTTTTTTTTTATTTACATTTTTGATGATATAGAATTAATATACTCTTCTCACCCACTTCATTCAACAAGGCACTCCATAACAATGATACGAGACAGAGGGTCCCTTGTCTCAAGCCCTTTTTACCATCAAAAGTTTTTCCTCACAAACCACATCTATGATCATAATGGAAAGTCTTGAACAAGTTGCTCAGGGAACTTCATGGCTTGCGGATGTTTAAAGAGAAAGCTTCGATCCAGTCTACTACTCCAGAGGCCATCGTAGCTGGCTGCACCCTACATGATTCTTGTGCCCTTGAGAAGAACAAGTAGATTATGCGAGCTAGTGGTCAGAAAAGATAGGTCTCTAGCCAGTGCATTATAAGAATATTCAACAGCTCATGCCTCGTTCCCCAGCTAAAACATTATATATTATATTTACCTTCAAAATCAAGTTGCATTCAATCCTACAAGTTGACTATAAAAAATCACTTAATTTGTTTATTAAAGAATACTCTAAAACCGGTGGGATATTCACACTGTAGTAGCAGGTTTTTTCTTTTTTTTTTGCATTTGTTTTTTTTTACATGTTTTTTTTTTACCCAAAATTGATTTCTTCTTCTTTTTTTTTCTTTTTCTTTAATTTTTTTGTTTCAAAAATATCTTTGCTAATTTTTTTAAATATTGAGCTGGTTGAAAATTTAACTATGTAATTTAAAAAAAAAAACATTGTGAATTGCTATAATATTCTCATACATTGTTTTTTTTTTTTTATGATTTCTTTATTTGTTTTTTTTTCTTTCAAAATGGCCTTTGTAGATTTTTTTTTATATTAAGTTGGTTTAGAATTTAACTTTATAGTTTTTTTTTTTTAAAATATGGATTGCTATAGTGTTTCCCCTACATAGTTTTTGTTTTGCAGCAGTGTTTCCCCATATATTTTTTAAAAAAATTATCTTTATCGAATTTATTTTTTTAAAATTGAGCTGGCTGATAATCTAGCTTTAGCTTTCCCCATATGTTTTTTTCTTTTTTCCAAAATTGTCATTTTTTACATATTTTCTTTCCTTTTGTTTTATTTTTTTCAGAATTATTTTTGTTGATTTTATTTTTTTACTATTGAGCTGGTTGAAAATTTAGTTTTTTTGTCTTTTTCTTTAAAACACTGTAGCTTTCCTCACGTGTTTTTTTTTCGCTTTTGTTTCCTTTTTTGTACATTTTTTTTTCATTTCTTTTACCCAAAATTGACTTCTTTTTTTTTTTTTAGATAGTCTTTGTCGGTTTTTTTTATATATTGAGCTGGTAGAGAGATTAGCTTTGTAGTTTTTTTTTTAAAAAAAAATACTATGGATTACTACAATGTTTCCCTTACATGATTTTTGTTTGGCTACAGTGTTTCCTCCACATGTTTTTTTTTTAATTATCCTTGTTAAATTTATTTTTTCAATATTGAGTTGGATGAGAATTTAGCTTTAGCTTTAGCTTTCCCCACATTTTTTTTCATTTTTTTTAAATTTTCCCCGTGTTTTTTCATTATAATTATAATTATAATTAATATTATATTGTATTATATTATATAACTGTTTTTTTCTTTTGTTTTTTCTTTTTATTTTTTTTTGAATTTTTTTGTTTGATTTAGTTTGTTAATGTTAATTTTTTTTTATTTAGTTATCAAATTTTCATGGTACGAATCTCGGGTTTGATGGGTTAACCTGATTTGACGAGTTATTTTTTTCATTTAGTTTAGTTTGTTAAAGTTAATTTTCTTTCTATTTAATTATCAGACTTTCATTCTTTTATGACACGTATCCTGGGCTTGACGGGTTAACTTGGTTTGATGGGTTAACCTGGTTAATTCTAGGTAAACCCGTCAGTTTTTTTTTCCTATTTAATTATCAAACTTTCATGACGCAAATCCCAGGTTTTACGGGATAACCTGGTTTAAAAGGTTGACCCAATTAATTCAATGTTTTTTTTTCTTCATTAGTTTTTTCCTTCCTGTTGATTTTTTTTCTTTGTTTTTTTTAATTAAACTATTTAATTATCACACTTTTATGACACGACCTTATAGCCAGACCCATATTCAGTATTCTTGGGTCCGGTATTACAGTCAGACTCACTTAAACTTGGATCATACAAGTTTAATTTTATTATTAATATTATAAATATTACTCTTAGGTCAGACGTTGCAGCCAAACCCAAGATTCTTGGGTATAACTTTGCAGAAAAACCCATGATTTTTAAATTTTTATTTTTTTTAATATTTTTTATGAAAAAAAAATAACCCGCGGCATCGCACGGGTATCAAAGCTAGTAACTTGCATAACTTGATCAGTGGAGTCCAGCAAGTCAAAAACAAATGTAGAGGGAGGGCTAGCTCTTGTTCAACCACATTCAAGTACAGAACAGAGAAGATATTGTCAACTTATTGATTTCTCATCAGCAGGGGCCTACCTTTTTCACCTTTCCAGGCCTTGTATGATCACTTGCCAATGCCAGCTACCCCAGTATGCTTGAATGCTATATATACGCTATCGCGGCTATATTTAAAAATAGAAATGTTTAGTGATTAAATAATTTATTCTTAGAAAAAATAGATAGATTATCTCATAAAAGCAGATTACAACTGATCACCAGAGAAGCATGTAAGCGCGCGCATACACACACACCCAAAGTTGTCAATTCCGTTTTGATAGGTGTTTTGTTTTTTCAATTAGAACGGAATGTTTCAGTTTCAGAGTGTTTCGGCGTGCCGTTTCGGGGTTGTACTATTCATATATATATATTCAACAAACATAATTCAAATTCAAGATAAATTAATTATAAATTATGCAATACAAACACAATGCCAAACAAATATAATTTCAAAATTTAAAATATTTCTAAATAGTCAAGATTAAATAGATCTTTAACTTAAAGTAATTCAACTTAAACAAAATATCAAAATATTATGAAAGTAAAATGTTTTAACATAAATATTTTAAATATAAAGTTAGGTCAATGTTATTAAGGCTAATGGAATCTAAAGCATCCCTTGTTTTGCTTAAATTCCTACAAAGTATAAACATGAAAAAAATAACATGAATATAAACCATATATATTAGTGATAAATCTAATTTTAAAAAATTAATATCATTGTTAATGAAAATAGTAATAATAATTTTCAATGTTATTATTAATATCATTGTTATAGAAAATAGTAATAAAAAATAGTTTTTTTATAATTGGGTGGTTTAATTAATTAAATTGAATAAGGTTCAATTTGATTCAATGACTTTTCAAGAGCGGAACGGAACATGTGGAATGGAACCGGAACGTTTCGGGCGGAATTTAACCGAAAAATCCGGAACGGACCGAGATTTAAAATGAGATGAAATTTGTTCCGTTTTGTTCCATTTTTTGAATTGGTATGGAATGTTTCGGCCATTCCAGGCGGAACGGAACGGAATTGACAACCTTGCACACACCACACACACACACACACACACACACACACCTGATCTGCAAATTGAATTTCTATAGTGCTCCAGCGGGTTTTCAGAAGCCTTGATTATATTTATTATATTGCTTCTTTTTCAGAAACAAAAGAAAAATGGGAATTTTATGGCACAGTGGTTGATTGCTTTTATTTACAAAGTCTTTCAGAGAATAATATAAATCATATATTGAAACTTCACCTAATAGTTTAAGCTATTGGGTTGAGATGATTATTTGATATAATATTAGAGTCTTGATAACCAAGCGGTCATGAGTTCAAATCTCACCATCTTTATTTATTTAATAAAAATTAAACACAAGATAATGTGAGCATATGCAAGTTTTAAGCCCAAAGAGCTTTCACTTGAGGAAGTGTGTTAGACAATAATATAAATTATATATTGAGACCTCACCTAATAGCTTAAACTATTGGGTTGAGATATTTCTTTGATGTTTTTCTATAACATGGTGTTACCATTGCAATCTCCCTCCAAAATAATTTCTAGGTACGTGCTTGTATGTGTATTATTTAATTAATTTATTGTAATTTTCTATTAAAACATTTTAATAGATTTTTTAGGATTATTTATAAATGAATAAATTTGGATTTTATTAAATATAAATGTGTTTGGTTTTTAAATAATTTTATGTGAATTCAATACCAGAAATTTGACGAATACAAATGGAATCACCGACATAATTTTTTTCATTAGTATATTGCGGTGAATTTTATCAACAAAATTTTCCATCGGTATATACCGAGGGAATTGTAGTGGGAAAAGAAAGAATAAAAAAGTCAGAAAAGTACGATGACAAATAACTTTTACCGACGATAAAGTTCGTTTGTATATATACCGACATAAATAATCTCTTAGTATATACCGATGAAATTACGAATGATATTACGGTGAGATTCAAAAAGGCAAATTGTACAGTGAAGTGACACTTTTTACTGACAGAATGACCGATTAAATTCCCAACATATTTGTAATATTTAATTTATGACCTGACGATCGACCCTCCTCTCCTCTCATTATTCCTTCTTTCTTATGTATTTTTTTCTGCAACAAACAGCCAACCCCTCAATCTCAATATAATTCAACTTTCCACAACACTTGGTTTATCAACATTCATGTTCTAATTCAAATTTTATTGAGGATTCTCCACCTTAAGTAAGCAAATCTATCATTTTTTTATTTGAACACAATTTTTAAATGCTATTTTTTTTGCATATTTTTGTAGTATATGTATTTTGTTTAGGTATTTACTTATTTTATTGTATGGATTTATGATTTGTACATGTTATGGTTTGTTTTAAATTTTGTAAAATTATATTTGTTTGTAAACTGATGAAACTTATGTTGAATTTTTGACTTCGGTGTTTTGTTATGAAATAAATAATGACTTATTTAATGAGTTCATTTTTATATTTTGTTAATTTTATTGTTGAGTTGTAATTTTCAGTAAATGTGTAGAAATTTAAATTTATTTAGATATATAATTGATAATGAATTAAGAGAACTATTAAAATAGATTGAATAAGATTGAACTAAACCAATATTTTTTATAAATTTATTTAGTTAATATAGTTAATTAATACATGTTGTCATTATTATTTAAATAGGTTTGATATAAGTAATGGATGATTGATCATGGATGTATCGAGATTCACCCAGGGATTGTGGAGGATGAATTATTGAAAGGGGATGCAGAGTTTTATTAATTACACACTATCTAATCCGAAAAATATTAGTGGAGTCAGTATTAGATGTTCATGCAAGAGGTGTACAGATAAAGAAATTATCAATCCAGATGTTGTAACGATACATCTTCTACAAAAAAGATTCACGGAGAAATATATGTGTTGGTATACACATGAAGAACCATATGTTCCTCGCGATACCATGATAGAGAGGATGATTGGGTCAACTTCTAATGCTAGCAATGTGCATAGAGTTGTAGATGACAATAGTAATCCTTATAGGAATATGGTTATGGATGCAATGAAAATGGATTAGGGTCATACCAGTCAATGAGATTGGGGTGGGGTTGGATTCCGGACCCAAGGAGGTTTGGGTCTGGGTTCTTCCGTGTCCGGACACAAAGGGGTTTGGGCTGGGGTCGGCGCCCGGACCCAACAGGGTTGGGTATGGGTTAGCATCCGGACCCAAAAGGGGTTTGGGTGTGGGTTCTTTTCTGTCCGGACCCAAGAGGGGTCGGTGTCCGGACCTAAGAGGGTTGGGTTTGGGGTCAGTGTTCGGACCCAAGGGGTTTGGCTTTGGGGTATGGTTTCGGACCCAAGGGGGTTTGGGTTTCGGTTTGTATCCTTCCCTTTCAGGAACCTAAATAGGTTGGGGTGGGGTCGGAGTCTGGACCCAAGGTAGTTTGGGTTTGGGTCTTTCTGTGTCCTGACCCAAAGGGGTTTGGGCTGGGGTCGGAGTAGGGACCCAAAACGGGTTTGGGAGTGGGTCCTTCCCTGCCGGACCCAAGATGGTTAGGGGCTGGGTCATTGTCCGGATGCAATGGGTTAGGGGTGGGGTCGCAGTCCAGACCCAAGGGGGTTTGGTTTGGGTCCTTCTGTTCCGGACCCAAAATGGGTTTGGGTCCTTTCGTGTCCGGACCCAAAATGGGTTTGGGTGTGGGTCCTTCCCTATCTACACCCAAGAGGATTGGGGGATGGATCTATGGCAAGACCCAATGGGGTTGGGTCATGCACAGGACCCATTTCCATTGGGTCCTGCGCTGGATCCAAGCGCATTGGGTCCTCACAGCGGCCCATTCCCATTGGGTCCTGACGTAGGCATACAGTCAGGGTAGCCCAAGTACTATGTGGCGCTCGGGTCGCTAATGCAAGTTAGTCAACCCCAGCGCCACGTCTCCGCATATTATTATTTGTAGTATAAATATTATTATTTGCGGTACAAGTATTTTTATTTTTATTATAATTGAAAGTATTAATATTTATTTTTATTAAAGTTCAAAGTATTAATATAAAAAATATTATTATTTGTGGTACAAAGATTATTATTTTTATTATCATTGAAAGTATTAATACTAAAAATAGTATTATTTGTGGTATAAATATTATTATTTGCGGTATAAATATTTTTTTATTGTTATAATTGGAAGTATTAATATTAAAAATAGTATTATTTGTGTTTTGAATATTATGATTTTTATTATAATTCAAAGTATTAATATCAACAATACTATTATTTGGGATATAAATATTTTCATTTGTATTACAATTGCACTAATAATATTTAGAACACAAATTATAATATGTTTGATATTAATAGTTTCAACTATAATAAAAATAATAATATTTATAAGGAAAATAATTATATTTAGAAACCCAAGACCCAATAGCCCTGCATCCTGACAAAGGACCCACGAAAATTGGATCCTGACGCAGGACCACGACCCAATAGCTCTGGATCGTGACAAAGGACCCACGAAAATTAGGTACTGACGCATGACTAATTAGCCTTGGGCACAAAGCAAGCCAGCCCCAACGCTACATGGCAAGCTAGCCCCAGCGCCACGTCGGTCTGACCGAGAGCATAGGCAGGGCAATAATAATAATAGTATTACTAATAGTAATTTATTAATGATGATGATGATAACAATAATAATACTAATAGTAATTTTTAATTTTATCTTTCAAATCAAATCTATGGTTGTTTTTCAATATAAATAATATTTTTTTTCTAATTTAGAAATTATTTTATTAATAATATTAATTATTATAAAAATAATAATATTCATAACACAAAGATAATATTTTTAATATTAATACTTTGATTACAGTAAAGATAATAATATTCATAACACAAATAATACTATTTTTAATATTAATACTATTAATTATAAGGAAAACAAAATATTTAGAACACAAATAATAATATTTTTTAGATTAATACTTAGAACTGTTGAATATTTTTAATAATACTACGCCGCGGGCTCACCTTTTATTTTTATAAAAAATATCATAAAAAATTATAATATAAACAATAATATGTTTTCAATATTAATAATAATATTTTCTTTCAAATTTATTAATTATTTTATTATTAATTTTAATTTTAATAAAAATAATTATATTTATAATACAAATAATTATATTTAGAAACTGAGGACCCAAGAACCTTGAGTTTTGATGAAGGACCCAATTCTATTGGGTCCTCACGTAAGACCCATTGAGCTTGGGTCCTAACGCCAAACCCATTCCCCTTGGTTCTAGTGCCATGACCCAAGCACCAGGTCTCCCCATGTGGGGCACGGGCATGGCTCACGCCCAGTGCAGCCCAAGCGCCAGGTGTCTCCACGTGGGGTGCGAGCCTGACGCCCGCAACGCAAGACAACCCAAGCGCCACGGGTGCGCTTGGTCTGCCCAGCACACATTCAGTCAGCTCAAGCACCAGGTGTTTGTGCCTGAGGCTGCAGCACACCATGCCCCCACAAAATGTGCAATCCACAGTGCAATGAGACTTTTACCACATAATTTAGCAAAATGTGCAATTCATAGTGCAATGAGTCTTGGTGAACAGTGTCCGTTTTCAACACTGTTCCAATACACAGTGCAATGAATCTTAATGAAAATGACTTTTCCCACATGTTTTAGTTTTATGTATAATATAAAAAATCCATATTAATTTAAACAAATATGCATAGGGTCAAAAAAATGAAAAAATTGTAAATATAAAAATGCATGCGTATAAAAATATCTGGATGGGTTATGTAGGCCAAACGGGTTAGAGGTCACCACAACTGCCATGACCTCTACCTCTTTGCAAATTTTAAGCATCGTCTCTATACCTAACTATATGTATAAAAAATCTTCTTCTGCATCACTTTTCATCAATGTTATTACACACACACACACACACACACACTATGTACACGATACTCCCAGAACCAAGAGCCTTGGGTCTGATGAAAATTCCAGACCCAATCTTTTGGTCTAACGGCCCAGCGAGACCCAATAGCCTTGGGTCTCACGGTCAAGCCGGGCCCTATAGCCTTGGGTCAGGCGGTCTAGCCAGACCCAATCCCAATAATCTTCTCCCACTGTTCTTCATCAATCACTGCCACTCCTCTATATGAGGCCTGTAGTCACTTTTTTTTGGAAAATTTGAAGTTTTGGGGAGTTGCGCCACTTCCAAAGAAACATTCGTATTCATGTTTTTTTTAACAACAACACCTCAAAATTATATATAAAAAAACTTACTAAAAAAATGAATTAATATAATGTTGTTTTTTTAATTACTACTTTTTTTACAGTGATTTGGATGAAATTTAGATCCACGAAGAGACATAGTCGAGTATTATATTAAAGGTTTTCCTTTGCTTTCAAATCTGTGATCCAGTGATATTTACTTGGAATTTTTAGAGATTTCGAAGTGGATTTAAGATTTGATTTGATTCGACTTTAATTCTATAATGGAGTCTATTGAGGTGAAGAAAAGGGGTAGAGGTAGACCGAGAAAACGGAAGCTAAACGATGAAGAAAGTGAAGAGCTGAAATCAATAGCTAATGCTTTGAAAAAGCAAGCTTTGGATTTTAGATGGAAGCTATTAGTGGGTAGGTATGTGTTGAAAGAGTATGATAGTGGGATTTGTTTGAGAAAGATAGTGTATTATAATACTGGGTTTGCCGGACCTAACAACATTGAGTCTGATTGCCGAGATAGACCCAACAACACTTGGCATAAAAAACAAAAAAGACAACGTCCCAATGGTGCTACAATGTCGTCCACAATGCAAACACTATATATCTATAGTGTGGTCCACAGTGTAATGTGTCTATATACACAGTACTTGTACCGTATTCTCCCGCGTGTTTTAAAATATAGTATAATAAACGGATTTGTTAATACTCAAAAACCTTAAAAAAATATGGTAATACTGTAAAAAAAAACTTATATTTGAGATTTTGAATAAACAACAAACTTATGTTGCTATGACTAAAATTCGACTTACCCTTTCCGTGATTTTTCCTTCCTATTCAGACATAATCTAAGAGTGCATCAAAAAACAAAACTCCACTGGTAATTTTGATAAATTAATTATCTGCTGACCTCAGACTCGGAGTGGGAATATTTCCTTAACAACAACGTTTTAATTAAATTTAAATGGGATTTTAAGAGTGGAAGTATATTATATGAGAATCCATGTCCAAGAGACAAACCTCTATGCGTACGTATTAGTAAATGTTATCTAAATTTCTTTAATTATATCTTCCCCAAAGAATCTAATGCCTTGTTGTAAAGTGCAAGTTCAGGGAGAGATAGGTTTCAGATACTTTGTGGGCTACTGCTACAGATCCTGGAGAGGTAACCGTACCTTTTTAATTCTTTTTCTTTTTCTTTTTGGGCATCGATCAAGGGCATCAAAAGAGAAATCCTATAGTTTATTGGTATATTCTTGATTTCTTGTTCTTGCTGCCTAGCTACCTCGTCATTTCAATATATATATTGAACAAAAGTACCTAAATGCGCAATGTCATTGGTTCTTAACATGGGAATGCAGGCCAGGCAGAAAAAAGGGAGATTTCTTGCCCAAATGTGTGGGCTTGCAATGGCGCGAGACATATAGTACGATATGCCACTTTAATCTAGATTTTAGGTTAGGATTTCCTTAAACTAAAAGAAAAAGGAAGGAATTGATTGTGATTGAACTGTATGCATAATTAACCATAACTAATCTTTAAATTAAGGGAAGGGTAGAGCTAGCCCTTAGCACACATGGAATCTCTCCCTAACTAGGCATTTGCTGGGGATGGTGTTTCGTGTTGGAGGCTAGTTAAGCTATATATATATATATATATATTTGAATTTGAGATTTTCTCAAATAAGATAGAACATTAATTAATCCTAGTTAATTAAGCTAAAAGTTCATTGACCAATAAAAATATATCAAATTGTTAAGGTTATTTAATTAATCATAACCATCAAAGTTTTTTTTTTTTTTTTTTGTTCTTCCCCGATGAGAAGGGTATCTTCAAATCAACTTGCATCAATCGAAATCTTTTCTCTGATATCTTACTTTAATAGTCAAGTTGGGAGTTGTTATTGTTAGTGCAATATTTTACCTTTCATAATTATTTCATGGTTGATCAGCCGACATTTTGTCTTGCGGCCAACTAAATTCCCTGTCACACATACAGTGAAATACACACAAAAGAAGATTACTGACAGAATAAATAAAAAAATATTTCTAAGGAGATCGATCAGCCTCTCGCAACATAGCAGTAATTTAGTACAAGTCTCAAAATGGATTAATTTAATTGGAAATCTTTCTAAAACAAGCAGCTGTGCGTGCAACTGCCACAGTGAATCGAATATCTCTGATTTGCACTAAATCACTATAGAGACCTTCTTCTTTAAACAGCTAAGAAACTGATTCCCAGGGAACCTTTGAAAAACAGCTGGCATTGAGTAAATGAAAGAAAATCACTACTTTTTATGATCCTGATCAACTTGTTCATCAAGTCTTGATAAACTTAAATTCAAAATTAAAACTAAGTATTATTTCTACACCACCTAATTGCCTATATATATATATGATTTTGTAGTTCAAGACAAGTTTAAAACCGTGTGAGCCTTTGTTTTTTTCCTTAAAAAAATAATCAAATAGACGTTATATATCTATATAATAAGTTTAGTGGAGCAAGCATTTTCCTTTTTTAAAAAAATTAATTAATGAGCTCAGAGCATTTCCATTTTCTGTTGTTGCCAACTTCAGTCGTCTCCTGAAAGCTGCTAATCAAAACAGAAATCTTTAAGCAAAGTGTTGATGGTGTTGTCTAATCACAGCCATGCTCTTTCCTTTTAAGTTCAAATGCATGTTCAACGAATGGTCGTAAGAAAGGTCTTTGAATTGGAGTGAATCGAGATTGCTAAACTTGCCATTTATAGAAATTATTCGCATGCTTTTGCTTTTCTCGACTCATCATTACATTAATGGCTTCCTAAACCCTACCATGTGCACCAAGAAGCCTATTTTATGTTCAAGTTGAACTTCACTTGGGGCCATTTATATCGCCTTAAATACCACACTAACTTAATTATCACCTTCACTCATCAAATTATAACGTTTCATGTGTAGATTGCAAAATAATTCGGGGAAGCTAGCTTGAAAGCTTGGTTTCTCTTGCTTGCTTATCTTCAATATTTCTTGTTTGCCTTTGATCAATATATAAGAACTTTAAGTTTTTGTCATTGATCATGGCAGACAAGACCCGCAGCTTCATGTTAACTTTCTTCACTGTTGTCCTACTCCTCTTGCACCAACATTTCGACTTGACGGCAGCATCAAGGCCACTAGACATTCACTCACCAGCAATCCCTAGATCAGGCTCGGAACCTCCTCCTACGGATGTTCATGATCGTTGGTATCGTATAAATCGTTACAAGAATCTCGAGTCAGACGCTTTCAGGCCAACGACTCCAGGCCATAGCCCTGGTGTTGGTCACGAGAATCCACCAGCTGCTCCTTGAACGCAGTGCTACATGCAAAGATATGAGGAGCTGGCTGATGATATATGGACATGATGTTACGCATGCATGAAAAATAACAAGAATATTGAGTGGAGGTTGTTTTCATTTTGGTAGGGCTAGGGTTTTGGAGTGAATATATATTATGCTTGCAAAAGAGTGAAGAAGGTAGTAAAAGGCTTGCATGCTCTAGATTTTTAACAATGTACAAATGGGAAATCGATGAAGATTTTCATTGATAGAAGTTTTGAATGTTGTTTTTTTTCTAATGGAACATACATTCCATTTCCTTTCTTAATATAATTAATTAATGATTGGATATTTTCAATTCAAGGACTATAAGAAAATTCCTCTTTTTTTTTTTTTTTTTTGTCTGATGGATTCTACTAATTATTATTGTTTTTCAATTGTAAGAAATATATCTTTAAAATCTTCGATTTAACTCGATCGATATACAAATTAATTTTAAGAAATATCTTTTATATATTATTTTGCTATAATTACGTTGTGATTTGGACAGATTACATCTCGACTTAATTTCCTCTCTCTCATGATCAGTATGTGTTCACATGCATAAAGAGCATCGTATGGTTAATTATGCCTTTTTTGATAATGATGAATAAAGCGTACATATATATATATATATATATATATATATCAGTCTCTCTAATTACAAAACACTTTCCTATCTTTTTTATATTTTTATTTTTACTCTAAAATATTAATCAAACACATATTTTTCTAGCTAGTAGCAAAGCTGGCACGTTGTTGAGACTTTAAAACTCATTTAAGAGGAAAAGGAATGGTCGACTGAAGAACAGCTAGCGAAGGAGGATTAGGTGAATAAGTTTGAATGGTGAATTTGCCCACCATATATTCAGCCAACCAGGAAAGCATGGCAGGCTAACATTTTTTAACCGTGTTGGAAATCGTAGTAAATATTGTTTTTTTTTCAAATATTTTTAATTTCAAAATCTATTAAAATAATATTTTTTATTTTTAAAAATTTATTTTTAATATTAGTATATTAAATCAATTTAAAAATATAAAAAAATTAATTTTAAAAAAATATTAAAACAATTACACCGCAAAAAATAAACACAGCAATATTCGTATACAAAAGAAGCTTTCAAGTGAGACAACGAAAAAGGCATGATTTCAGACAAGGAGTGAACAGAGAAACTAATGGTTAGAAGTTTTGTAAAAGGACAAGTGGTGAGATGATAACTTGTCATGTGATGAAAAAATTTGATGTTCTTTATGGAGTAAATAGATTGGTGCCGTGCCGGCTGCACCCAAAGCTTTTTTAGCTTGAAAATTTTTAGAAGATGACTATGTTTTTTTAAAGAAATAAGAAAAATTTAATAATTAGGTTAAATATTGATTATTTTAAAAACACCATAAAATAAAAACATTGAGGAAACAACAATAAATAAATAAATATTACTTCTAAAGTTGGAATAACACGTGAAGCCCGTGATCCGAACATGAGATATATCCAGATTACATATTTACCATGCGTCATAGGTCATGGGGTCAGAATAATTTAATATAAAAAAATTGATGATAAATAAAAATAAAACTGAAAAAATTAAGAGACAGATATAGAGTAGGATATTTAATATTGTAACCTGAATTATTTTCCCGGTTATGTATAATGAATTTGTTTATTAAAATCAATTTGTAACAAAAATTAACACACATAAAGTTCATTGAATAAAATAAAAGAAAACAAATACTATGCAAGGCTACACATATTAAAAATATTATAAAAAATTAAAAAAATAAATTTAATCTATATAAAATATTTTTTAAAAAATACAGATAAATCATACTAAACTCCTAAAAAATTAAATGCACCCAATAATTAAAAAATTATGCCATTTAAAAAATACTAAATAAGTCCAAAAAAAATCACAGAGAGGTATTAGTTAAAACATAAACTTACAAATTATGTAAAAAAAAACATATAAACAAGGTATTAATTAAAAAAATCAAAAGGAAAAAAAAGAAAAAATAAAATAATGAGGTCAGGCGCTATTAGGCTAGTAAATCAGGCTAAGCGTCTGACCTATCAAGAAATGGCCCTAGCGCGAGCCTTTTGTTTTTTTTTTTTAAGTTAATGGGGCAAATGCAATTTCTTTTGAAAGGAATAGACAACGTGTTTTCTAGATTCCAAGATTTTGACTGCTGTGGTGGCTAGAAAAACGGTGCTCATGTTTTTTTACCCAAAAACCCCTTTCCAGCCCATTTTAACCCAAACACTTAGAAAACATCATATGAACCTTGTTAAACCAACTCATGACCTCAAGAAACACAAAAAAAACACCTCAAAACCTGAAATCAACATGAAATTAAAAATTTTCACGAGCTCAAATATGTTTTTTTAAGGTATTTTCAAGGTTAATAAAAAAAAACACCTAATTTCAACTAATCTTGTCATATGGAAGTGTTTGACACAAAAATTAATTGTTTTAGTGAATGGAATTGTCGTCAATGATAACTTTCTCTCTCTATATTGGAATCTGGCGAGTCTCTCTTTCTCCTCCCACCAGAAAAGAACTGAAAATGAGAAAAATGAAGTTTAGTACCAAAAATAATTTTTTAAAAACTAAAAGGATTGGTCACGTAATAACCAAAAAACATGGGAGATGAAAATAAACTTTTAAAACAAATTTCAAAGTCGTTACCTATTTCATCCACTTTTTTCACTTCTATCCTTTATCTTTTAATTCAACCATTTCTCCCAAAAACATATGCAATTGTGTGCTGATTTGGGCTGAAAAAAGCTAAATTGTGTAAAATAAAAAATTTTAAGAATCAAATTGAAAAAAAAAATTATTGCTCCAATCCTAAATGATTTATAAGATAATGAACAATACTTGTGATACTATATATATATATATATATATATATATATATATATATATAAAGAATAAAAAAATTATAAATGAAGATATTTTTATTATTTTAGATGTGTTATGGATTTTATTTTCTCTTTTTTTATATTTATCTTTTTCTTTAAAGTGGATTTTATTTTCCTACACAAGCATTATACTTTTAAAATATATTTTTATTTACTTTTATTATAGTTAAAATAGATGTTAATCACAACAAAAATTTAAATTTTAGAAAAAATATTTTTTATCCAAAATTTCCTTTCACTATTCATGTTTTTTTTTCCCAACAAAACACGTCTTTACTATTAATAGCATGGTTTTTAAATAAGAAATAAAGGTAATTAAAATAAATATTTATAAAAACCTCCAACAATTTTAAATAAGCATGAATTGGAAAGACTTATCGTGAGGCAAAGCAGTTTTAAAGTAAATTTTTGTTTAAAAAATAGAAGATATAAAGGGACATGCACCCTCTATTTCCATCCTCTATGTCTTTTTTTTTTTTCTTTTTTTCTTTTTATCGCAAGCTATAGTAACTAAACGTTTTCCATGCCACAACTTCACATCAGGAGGCAATGGAATCAGATTTTGCAATTGAAAAGTGGAAATGGGAGATGGGTGGAGGGTGGAGGGTGGAGGGTGGAGGGTGAGAGTTGCATCACAGAGATGATCAGACATCGTATTCAAGTATTTTTGCTAGCTCTCCAAGAGGGTCCTTTGAAAACATCCTTCATGCAGTTCCACAGTCACTCAATTCTCATGATGCCTTATGTATGGCAGTGTGATAAAAAGGGTAAGAGAGCTGATTCTTCCACACAAGGATTATGGAACCAGAAAACAACGTTGCCAATATTGTTTTGATCCTGAAATGTCTAATCCATTATAGACCAATAAGTCTAAATATGCTTGGCATGGTGTTAGTTTTCACGGTTGCAAAAAAAAAACTATAAATTGTAGTTTTTTTTAAGCTAAGATTTCAAGAGAAAGAGCTTTCAGTGAGATTTATGTAAAATTATGATGCGATTAACCAAACACTTTCAAACCAAACTTCCAAACATACAAATAATTTCAAAGGCTTCTAGACTCGAACCTTGGCTTAATTAACTAATTTCCCCAGAGCAGGTTGCTTTTGTTCAAAACAGTTGTATCCAAGACAATATTGTGAATATCCATGAAGCATCCCATCACCCGCGAACAACTAAACGGGGTCACAAGACTCACAACTACAATATGGCAATCAAATTAGATATGACCAAGGCTTTTGACAGAGTAGAATGGGGTTTCTTGGAAGAGGATTCAAGGACAAAGGGTTTCAATGACATTTGCATACGATAAGTTATGCAGTGGGTTCCCACGGTCTATTACAAGGTCATGATAAACGGGGATCCTCTGTCCCCTTATCCATCCATTCATCCTAGTACCCGATGCTCTTTCACACTACTTGTCATCTTTGCTGAATCAAAACCACATGGTGGAATCAAAATCAAGGGAGCTTGTCCTTCTTTATCTTATATCATGTTTGCAGATGATACGTTTTTGTTTGGAAAAGCTTGCATGGGTGAAGCTACATGTATCATGCAAGCTTTACAGGTCTATAGCCAAGCCTCTGGGAAAGAGCTAACACCTTTCCAAAAGCAGTGTTATTTTGGAGCAAATAATCATCGGCGGGGTCCAAAAGTGAATTTCTCAATTACTTGAAGGAAAGGGTGGAACAGAAGGTCCAAAGCCGGGGAGGAAAGCGGCAATGCCTTCTTACACACGATGGCTTGTTTTAGGATTCCAAAAACCTTCTGTGATGATATCATTACTGAACAAAGGGTTTTATCTTTGACCTTCAGAACTGTTCACATCGCTCTCTTCAGTTCAATTCAAGCCAAGGCTATGATGAAAGTTCGGATCGGCTTACTTTCTATCGTACGGAATGGATTCCAAAGCCTTCCAAACTATCAATAGTTAGGCAAGACAAGCTTCCCTTTGATTCCACTCGTTAAAACTCAACCTTCGAAGTCTAAGAATAAGAAGGGCTACTTAGCGTCTACCCCTGAGTCTTACAACTCAGTGATTTCATACTTTCATCTATCAACTCAGTATACTTCGTAACCTGACAACAAGGTTTTGGTGGGATTCTAACTACGGAAAGGATAAGCTACATGGTGTAAGCTAGGACAGGTTAACCCCACCGAAAATTGAAGATATTAATCTCTTCAACACTGCCATGTTAGCAAAGCAAGCTTGGAGTTCTTAATAGAGGAAGATACGGTAAATTATAGTTTGGAAAATTAAGATACTTGTTAGTCACGAACACAGCAAAACATATCTTCTGTTTTATCATTTTTATATAATGCAGGAACCAAGGTTCTCACAACTTACAATGAAGGCAGAGTTAATGCCATATACTGAAACCTAAACAAAGATTAAATAAAATGAGAAGAACAGGGTTGTAGCTTCAGGAATTTGGGGGCTTGAGAATCTAGTATCAAATTCCAAAGCAACTATTAAAATTCAAAAGTTCAATAATGGTAGGAGCATTACATGGCTCCACCTGTTCATAAGTAAGGGGAAAGCAAGATAATATAGATCAAGGAGTCACTCTATGGAGTTGAGAGTGTTGTCTACCAAAGAGCGTGCAATTTCAATTAAGGGAGGAAAGAAGAAACAAGCAGCATTTCTATAGGAACTTGACTTCATCAACATACAGCCACATATAATTTGTTTGAATGATCAACTAGTTAGTGAAGTCCAACTGGTTCAAGAAGCTCAAACAAAAACTAAATGCACATAGAGAGATTTTATTGCAGTGAAAATATGGTTAAGGTTTCATTACATGCCACTATCAGATCTGTGGAACGAACACTTTGACCTCACTTATTCACATTAGTTTCCACTTTTTCTATAGACAGCATTTTCTAATCATTTTAACTCTTGGGGAAATTATACATGTCATTTGGTGTCGCCAAGCTTAGATAACAAGTAGAGGCCACCAGAGCAAAGGAAGACAGAAGCTGAGAAGCAAAGTAAATCAATGGGAGAGAGTATGATTGCCGTCTTACTCTTTTCAAAGAAGCCGATCAGAAGAAGCATTACTATGACGTGGCCAAGCTTGGTTTTCAGCTCATTAACAGTTTTCACTTCTAACCATTTCGGTCGTTCCTGCCAGAAAAGGTAAAAAGAGAAGATCTCAATTAACCGGGGTGCACAGAAACAAGTCAACAACACCGTAAATGACAAACATAATTTTTCTTATAGTTCTACTCTTAGGAAGGTCAAGTATCAAATAAGATATCATTTGGATATGACAAGCTAAAGGGTATAGTTCCCAACCAACAGGCAATATAAATATTTTCCCGCTCATCAAGAAGGCTACAATTTCTATGAAACATTAGCTGCATCATATTACATGCATTGCTAAAGTAGAAAAATTGCTGTTGTTTAAGAGAATCAAAGATACCTTCAAGGCAAATAAGCCAAATAAACTTGACCTGTTTGGTGCTTTCCCCGTTGACACCTGCTTTGCAAGGTCAAGATTGCTAACAAAGAGTTCATATAGACCCATTCCAAAGACTAGCATCACTGTTCCCAAAAGATAGACATCTGGGATCCAATAAAACAGTCATCAGTAATTTTCTAGGGAGGGAGCTTTTCAGCAACAAAGCAGGCACTGTAGAAGATGGAGAATGAAGAGCTGGAAGTTCACGGAGAAAAAAAGACATCCAAAAGATGAACCCAACCCCTTCAGCAAATGCATGTATGGTGATTTGATACATATCTAGCAATTGCAAGTAGTCTGATGACCTACTCACCAAGCTGAAAAATAAGTATACATGAGCCAAATCCTTTATCTTAGTTTTGAGTTCTTTTACAGGTCATCAATCAATTCCAGAATTCTACCAGGGAGAAGCAAGAAATAGTTTTACTTGCCCCGCAACTACCGCATTACAAAGCATTAGATTAACCCATTGCGAAACATGCATGATACAAGGCTTAATTTGATGGAATGCTAAAAGAACATTGTGTGCTAGTTGTGGGTTCAATTACTTCAAAATAATGAAGCAAGGCATAGCCATTAATACTGAAAACTATTTCCAATCACACACCTATGGCCTCGACCAGCAATATAATCACTTTGCTACGATTGACGAGGTATTGCATGAAAGCTGACCCAACATAAGTGCAGCCCTGCAAATCAAAGTAAATGATGTGATGATTAATACACCGTAACAATGTAATGATCAGTACCTTCAACCAAATTGAAAGTACTATACTTGAGCTCAAAAGAGCCGTCCTTAACGGCATGTAATTGACAATTTGAAATCACATGCAGGTAGTGTTGCTATTGCTTGCATAATTGAACTTAATGCTTACACTTGCATCAATATTTGTGGAAAAACAATGAGAATTTCAGTTTAATTTCATGAAAACTGAACTGAAAATTTAGAAATTGAAACCCAAGAAAGATTAACTTAAGAGTTTGGAGAAGCAGCACCTTTATGAAACAGAGAAATGATCCAACCATAGAGCCCAAAACCCCAAGAATCGCCAAGAACCGACATCGATAAATAACCTGCACATCATTCAAACAAAATTAATTAATGCTAATAAAAACGATGATGATGGTATAAAACACACACAAACAAAGAATTGCTTAGTTATTGTTATATACCTTCTCTATGTTCTCCTCTATAGATTCGAAGTCGAGTATCTTTGATGCAATTACAGGGGATGCACGAGATGAAGAACAAGAAGATTGTGTAGCTTCTGCTGCTGCTAAATGAACATCACGAGCTCTTGAACATTTGGTCACAGCAGGTGAGAATCTAATACCATGTCCATGTGGGCTAAACCCAGATACCCTTTTAGAATATGGACTCAAATTACAAGTCTTGAGCACGAAAGGTGGTATTTTGATGGGTCTTGAAATCATGGGTCGGGAAGGGTTCATGGTGGATGAAAGTAGAGAGCTTTTGGCATGAATGATAGGTACAGTGAGTTGAAGGCACCAAGTTCACTGAGTGAAAACGATGGTGAGAGCTTTTGGCATGAATGATAGGTACAGTGAGTTGGAAGTGCATGCACTGGCTAGCAAGATTGATGATTCACGGAAACTGGAACCACATAAATCCACTTAAAGTTTAGATTTTTTTTTTCTTTTTTTAAATTTAAGCCAATAAAAGTATGGAACTTGGAAGCATGTTAAGCAGTTAAACTGTACTCATCTTAACCCGAACATTGACTTGTTTGTGAGAATTTCTATATAAATTATAGAGGGAAACCTCAATTTAGCCCCCTAATATATTACTATTATCAATTCAGTTTCAAGTACTTTTGATTTTATCAGTTTTATCCCTAACAATAGCCAATATTAAAGATATCAACCCTTAATAATTTGTTATCATATCGATTAAAAGATTTCATCTAATTTTTTTGGTACTGTCATTTAAGACATCAAAATAAGTTTTAACATGTTCTAGAAGACAATTTTACACTGAAATTATGTGTTGTGGCATATTAGGCATATAGTTGCACATTGAATGGAAATAACTGAAGATCATATGCAAATTGTATGGAATTGTATGGAGTATTTTTAATGATTACTAGTTATTTAGAGCTCGTTTATCTATTATGTAAAAGTTGAGTTTTTAACTAAAAATATAAAAATTAATATTTTTTAGCTTAAAACACGGTTTGAAACATAGCAAACCGTTCCTTATTTGTTTTTGCGTTTTAAAAGTGCTTTTAAAATATTTTAAATTTTTTTTATGTTTTTTTTATTCAAATTGATATTTTTTGGTGTTTTTAGATCATTTTAATAAGCTAATGTTAAAAATAATTTTTAAAAAATAAAAAAAATATTATTTTAATAAATTTCTAAATGAAAAGCAACCCCAATTGGACTTTCAAATACGCACGGTCACTTAAATGAATGGGTTGGAGCATGGAGGGGGTGACATTGTTTATGAGATAATATTTGAAGGGGTAAATTGAGGTTTCCCTTAAACATGAATAAACTCCAAAGGGGGCAGGGATGGGCGGCACGTGAGTTCTCAATGTTCCTATCTGACGGGCTTGCCTCTCTCCGACAGTCATCAACACTACAGGTTCTGTCTGTCTCTCTCTCTCTCTCTCTCTCCCCATGTGGGCATGTTTAAATTAGGAGAAGACTGGATTTTTAGAATAGAAGTAGCAGTAATGAACTGTAAAGCCATTGATTTTTGTATATTGCTTGATTCTTTTAACACAGACAACAACAATCGAGGACCGAAATGTCATTCATTTAGTTTTGCCATTATTGATTGCTAGGCTGAACACACTCTCCTCTTTGTTATAACTAACCAAATCCCACAGACTATGGAGGCTGTGGCTGAAAACTCTGACCCCATTAACGCCTTAAAATCTCAATTGGAAAGTTGGAACCAAACTTGGACTCTCTGGATAGCGTTTAGATTGACCAAATCTTAAGAATAAATCATGGACTTGTCAACTAAAAGTGTTAATCAAACTAACGAACTTTCTTGACTGAATTGGATGAAAGGGTTAAAAGGCCCCAAAAGTTGGAGTGCAATAGTTTGCTGGGCTCGAAATAGGATGGAGGATTCGGCACAACTAAGAATTGAAAGTATAAGAGCATAGTTGTAAACAATGGATCTGCCGGGGCTGGTCTCTATCGATTAGATTAAAGACAAAATAAAAGAAGAAGAAATCCAGTTATTTTAATATATTTTCAAATAAAAAAATTATTTTAAAAAATAAAACTGCCGAACACTCTAATATTTCACAGATGAATCAAAGGGTACAAGATGATCATTGCCCCGTACTTCGTTTTTGGAAATGATCCCGTTACTATGCAAGGAAACGAAAATGGGCTAAGCTTTGAAGCTGCTTTACTTTCACCACCAATTTCAACAAGCAGGCTGCTACACTTTTTTAGTGGGAATCCACATAGGACGTCCAATAAATTAGAGAGATGGCTCTAGCTTTTCATTAAAAATAAGGAGGCGTTTAATTTGAATTGAATTGCAAGATAAGAATATATTTGCTCAAGGCAGGATTGATAAAAAGGGTGCGGTTACCTAAGCTAAAGATTCCTTGATAGAGAAGAAAAGAGGCTCTTCAGGTACACTACTACAATAACGGTAAGATGGACATATCGTAGACACCACAAATGCTTTAAACTAGGAAAAGAAGATACCTAACCTTCCCCACCAAAGAGAGCCAAGAACCCACCTTGAAATTCTTTACCTTGCTGCCTACCTCTACTCCTGTTAAGAATTCACCTTTCTTCATAACATAAAAATTGCCTCAAAACACCGAAAAGCCGGATGTTGTCACTCCTAGAGTGCCAATTATTACTTGTCACCGCCGCCGTCAATTATGACCAAGAATTTTCTATCCACTCCCCCACCTCGAACCCATTTTCTATGGTGGTTTGCTGCTATCTTTTGTGCCATCCTCACCATGGCAGTAATCATTGCCGGCATCGTCATCTTCATTGGCTACATGGTAATTCACCCAAGAGTTCCAGTCATCAGCGTTGTCAGTGCTTATCTCCCTCATTTCAACTACGACGGAGCCGGGGTACTTGTAACGCAAGTAAACATCCTGGTAAGGTCGAAGAATGACAACATGAAGGCCCATGCCAGGTTCTCAAATTTCAATCTTGAACTGTTCTTTGATGGGAATAGGATAGCAGTATTGTCAACTGCGACTCCATATGAGGTGAAGAAGAATAGTTCAGTTGATTTTAACTATGAATACACCTCGGATCCTATACCATTAAATCCTATGCAAATGAATCATGTGGATGAATCCCTTAAAAAGGATGAGGTGAGTTTTGAGTTGAAAGGAGGTGTAAGAACTCAGTGGAGAGTTGGGGTTCTTGGCTCTGTTAAGTTCTTGTGTCACTTGAATTGTCAACTACAATTTCGCCCATCAAATGGAAGCTACATAACAAGACGTTGCTCCTCCAGGTCTAAGTGATTGATTTGCTCATCTTTTGGTTTTGGATTTGGATATCTGTTCTTTCTTATTTCTCCTTAATTTAATTATCATGTATTTCTTCAGGTTTTTTTTTTTCTTAATCCTTTCTTTAGGCTAAGTATAGGTTTAGTGCAAGCAATCACAAGTTCCAAAAATTAATACAAACCAAACTACGGTTTTTTTCTTTCTCCGAGGAGCATAATTATTTCTACTCCTTGCTACTAATTAACATAGCTATTAAAACTAACCCGACAGATGATTTTGAAACCCGGCTGACTTATTTTATAGGTTGGGTTTTAAAAAAAAATCAAATTTTAAAATCTTTTATTTTTTTGAATTGGGATACGTAGTTGATCTAGCCGACCCAATAAATCAACTTATAACCTGATCAATTCATTCAAAACTCGATTTAATTTTTATTAAAAAAAAATTTAAAATGATATTATATTATTAAAAAAAAAAATCAAACTCAACTTAAACTTGTTGATAAATTTAACCAAATTTAATTACTATGCTAATTAATTAGACTTCCTTTGTATACTGAGAAAAAGTATTTGTTCCATGAACTATTAATTGCCTTCCAATGCAATATATGTTGCTCTAATTGAAGTTTTAAGTCGAACTTGAATTTATCAAGCATTATATATATATATATATATATATATATATATGGAGCTTTCAGCACCAACCTAAGTGCTGCAGCCGCTATTGTGTTAAGAAAAAAGTAGCCATGGGTGGAGCCTTAAAACCAGCAAAAAGCATCTACAAACTATCTGCAAGCTTGTGAAAAAGAAATCCCTTTTTTCAATTGATAGATCTTTTGGTGATTTCATTTTAGGAAGGTAATTAAGTGCGCTTTTCTAGTTGCTTCCTCATGGCATCAGCTCTCCTTTAATCTGAAGCTTTGCCTCTGGGGTGCTCAAAATTCTAAGCCACCTAATTAAAATTTATAATTAACAAAACCTAAAGGAGAAAGAGATCGATTTTATAATGCACCCCTCACGAAATTTTATTTACAACATTTTTTTGTTTTTAATCTATGTTGTTTTTCTCTCTTTAATTAATTTTATTATTTAATATTTGTTTTCTTGAAGATTAAGTTTTATGATTTGTTATGGTCTGGTTTTTTTATAAATATTCTAGTCTCGTGACTCATATCATGGATTTGATGGGTTTATTTGTTTCACAAGAGTTTTTTTTTAATTGAATTTTTTTTAATTTTATCCTATAACATTATATTGATTAAGAATTAAATTTCATGATTTGTTTTGATTTGCTTTTTATGAGGTTATTCTTACCCATTGACTTAGGTCATGGGTTTTGCGAGTAGACTTGGGTTGTTTTATTATATCTTTTTTTTATATTTTTTTTCAATTTCATCATTCAACAATAGGTTTATTGAGAATTGAAATTCATAATCTATTTCGATCTACTTTTTATAGGATTATCCTAGTATAATGACCCGAGTTGTGGGGTTTGGCTGGTTAACTTGGGTTGACACATGTTGTTTTTTCTCTTTACTTTATATGAGGTTATCTTGGTATTATGAACCGTGTCATGATTTTGGCAAGTTAACTAGGTTGACTTGGGTCTTTTTTTGTTTTATTTTTTTGATTGGATTTTTTTTCAATTCATCATTTAACATTGAGTTGATTGTAAATTAAACTTCATAATTTGTTTTTACTTACTTTTTATGGGATTATCTTGGTCTCATGACTTATATTGTGGGTTTGACAAGTTGACTCGAGTTTTTTTTAATCTTTTTTTTTAATTTTCTTTTTTAATATTGAGTTATTTGATAATTGAACTTCATAATTTTTTTTTAAATTTTATATTGGGTTATCATAGTCTCATGACTTGGGTTGCAAATTTGACAGGAAAACCCAAGTCGATCTAATATGTTGATATCGCAATATTTTTTTAAAAAGATGTCATTTTGATTTTTTTAATCAAATTATATTTTTACCGGTTGTTCGATTTACATTTGAAATCGCCAAGTCGACATGTTATATCGAGTTAAACCCCACAAAATTTAATTTTTTTTACTAGAAAAATATTAACAACACCTAAATATTTTATTTTTATCAAAAAAAATTTAATCTATAGAATAGCACGCGAGCTAATCATCTTGTATGATTTGAGGCTGCAAGTTAGCTCGAGAATTGTTTAGGCTAGAAAATATAGTTCTATAAAGTACAAATACAAATACAGGATACGGATACGACATGATATGTATACTAATAAGATGATGTAGAAATTTAAAAAAATGACATGATATATGCGGGTAAGTTAATTACACACACATAACAAAATTATTTTAAAAGTAAATAAAAAATCAGCACTTAAAAATCAATATAATGAATTGTGTGGGTAGAAACAAAAATTTTCTACCAATCAAATTTCACCATGTGTTATTTTTTTTATTTTATGAAAAGATAAAATAAAATTGAAATATATGACATGGAAAATAAATGAGTCTTCATATATTTCTTGGCCAATGAAAGGTTGACATTTGAGATGAGATATTCAAGATATCTTGTCATAAATGCAAGATCTCATCAATAAAGATCAACCAATAAAATCATGTCATGTGGCATTAGAAAAGGACTTGGGAGCCCTTGCAAACTTCTATAAATAGAGGGCCTCAACCTAGAATAAAAGAAAGAGAAGAATTCTTAGAGATACAAATTTCCTTCAAGACAAGTTCTTCAAGCAAGGAAGCTCTCTCTTTAAGCAAGGAAGCTCTCTTAAAAGTTCTCATGCCTCCTTTGTTTACACTTGAAGTCTACAAAGAATGAAGCTATGTTGGATCAAGCTTAAACGCCCTATAAGAGTTCTTCAACAACACTTTGAAGACAAATCAAAGATACTCTTCAAAGCATCAAATCACCAAATCTTGGTTCATAATACACGTCTAAATTCGTGTTCTTGCAAAGCATAAATCTTGGCTTGATTTCACAAATAAATTAAATCACCATATATCAACAAACAGAATAATCAGAGGATTGTCTTATTCTTTTCAAAGAATACTTTAGATAAAGATTGTACCTGGTCATATATTTAATAAAACTATATATTTATACACGTGTGCTTGTTTAATTTCAGGTGCTCAAAATTGTGTCTACAAATTTCTGGCGACTCCAATGGGAAAAACTCTACCTCTCATCTCTTCCCTTTAAAAAAGAATTTTCAATAAAATCTCAATGGCAATTAGGAGGAACATGATCACCATTGTCGCTTCCAAAAGCAACAAAGCTATTAATTCAACGTCGACATACCATTGAAGATTCTTCAACCTTGCTATTGAAAACAAAATCCATCGTCGAGTTGTATATACAAACCAAACCGACTCTCAAGTTGACATCAACTTCGAATGCAAGAGGGGCACAAGATCTAGCTCCAAAGATGAAGCTACAAGTAACTCCACTACAAAAGCCAAGTGGGGCGCATGGAATTCTCTTTGGCACTCGAGGTGATTTTGACAATTCACTTATGGATACTTTTCCAAGTCAATCACCAAGTAAGGCTTTGGGTTTTGATATTATGTCAATGATGATGACCGGGACGACGTCATTTGAGGATTATGTGGCTAACTTGACAAAACTCTTTGAAGGGCTTTCAACTTCACTCAAGTCAAAAGATCATGAGATAAAAAAATTGATGAACAAACTCGAGGACATGAATGAAGGATGCCAAACCTCAGCTCCTAAGGCTTTGCAAGTAGATCAATCAGATGTCATTAAGGATTCTACAATTGGAGCTGCAAGGAATAAACGTGGTATTACTGATGGCATCCTCACCACAAATCAATTGAAAGAACTTAACAATAAAGCCATCACAAACCAAGTAGAAAGCTCAGTTCAACCCTCGTATTCTTATATATATATATATATATATATAATTAAAAGAAATAATATTTGATTGATTTTGTTTACCTAGATTTTAAAATTTTATGAAGTGTGAATTATAAAAAAAAAAAAACCCTAAAAGTACTATAAAATTACAATGACTATCCAAAAGTTTAAAGATATTATAAAACAATACCTGAATATTACAAAAACCTCCATTTGTGTCCAAATTACACAATAATTTTAAATCATTCCCTTAAAATTAAAACCGAAGTGGATAAATACATAAGTATCAAACCCGGCCTGAGGGTTGACCCGACCAAAGGGCTGGGTCTTGGGTTTCATGGGTCAACCCGGAAAAATTAAAAAATATATATTTAAATTTTTAATATTTCATATGAAAAAATTAAGAAAAAATCAATGTGAATATAGGCTATACATGTTGTAAATAATGAAGTTTGAAAGAATATCTTAAAAAGTTTTTTATCCCACATTGAAATGATACTATGTTATGCTTTTAAGTTGAAGTATTTTAATAAAAAAAAGTTTTTTATCTCACATTTAAAAACATAACTTTTTTCTTGTGAACATAGAGTATATATACTAAAGGGCTTCAAATTTCATATTGAAAAAATAATTTCTTTCTTGTGAACATAGAGTATATATATTAAAGGGCTTCAAATACTATATTCAAAAGATATTATGTTATCATTTTAAGTTGAAGTATTTAAACCAAAAAGTTTTTTTATCCTACATTGAACAAACATAACTTTTTTCTTATGAATATAGAATATATATACGAAAGAGCTTCAAATCCTACATTGAAAAGATATTATGTTAAGTATTTAAACCAAAATTTTTTTTATCCTACATTGAAAAAACATAATTTTTTTCTTGTAAACATAGAGTATATATACAAAAGGGCATCAAATCACACATTGAAAAAATAACTTTTTTCTTGGGAACATAGAGTATTACACAATATACTAAAAGGGCTCAGTGCCTCTGTTACTGTTTACATAGACACAAAACACTGTGAATTGGAGCAGTGTAATGGCAGCTCAGCCCTTGACACAAAGAGTTACAAGGGCAGTAGGGGAGGGATGTGGTTGTCTTTTTCGCTGGGGTGCATATGGCATTGAAGAGTTGGTTATGGGAGAAAATGGTCAGCATAAATTTTGATGGGGCTGCAGGCCATGAGAAGCGGACACCTGACGCTACCCACGCAAGGACAGCTGGCGCTGAGGCTGCCCAGCCCTTGCGCAGGGGAGACCGAGCACCACATGGCTCATGGGCGGCCCTACCCTTGCACAGGGTAGACCCAAGCGCCACCTGGCGCTTGGGCTACTCCACTGAGCAAGGCAGACCCCAGTGCCACCTTGGGGCACATAGCCACGTGTGGAGGCGTCCATGCCCAACCCCAATGTAGGTTGGACGCGTCCACACTCAATCACATGTGTTAATATAATAATGTGTGTTATAAATATTATTATTTTTTCTTATAATTCAAAGTGTTCAGATCAAAAATAGTATTATTTGTGTTATAAATATTATTATTTTTATTATAACTCAAAGTATTGATATAAAAAATATTATTATGTGTTGTAATCATCCTTGAAATTCTTAATATAATTATTTATGTTATAAATATTATTATTTTTATTATAATTCTAAATATTCATATAAAAAATGGTATTATTTGTGTTATAAATATTATTATTTTTATTATAATTAATATTATTAATAAAATAATTAATAAATTTGAAAAAATAATTATTATTAATATTAAAAATATATTATTTTTTATATTATAAATTTTTACAGTAGTTTTTATGAAAATAAAAAGTGAGTCCGCCGCGTAGTATATACTAAATGATTTCAAATCTCACATTAAAAAAATAAAATATTTTTCTAATATTTATATAATAAACTTTAAAAAATATTAATAACTAATTAAAAAATATATATATAAAAAAAGATATAAAAAAATTCATATTTAAAAAAAAACCAAATTTCATCCTGGTTCGCTTGAATCACCTGGATCATGAATTAACCCGCCACATCTACCAGGTTTGGCTCATTTAATAACTGTGGATAAATATCTATCTTGGTTTGTTTGGTGCTATACTGTGTACGAGAACAAGTACATAGAAGATGCAGGCGGCAGCCACGTGTCAGCCATGACAATTCTCTCGTTGCCACCTCTTCCCTTCTCCTCTTCTCTCCTCTACTTATCACTGGTTACGATTTCCGACTCGCCCGCCTCTGCCTTTACGTGTCTGTCTTTGGCTCTCTCTTTCTCTCCAAAAGGATTCTATCTCTCAGTGCTGCCTCACTCAATTACTTTGATTTCATTTCTGAGTAAGTCTCTCCCCCTCTCCCTCTTTCTTCATTACTTTGATTTCATTTCTGAGTAAGTCTCTCTCTCTCTCTCCCCCCTCTCTCTTCATGTACTTGTGGGTTCTTTTGAATGTTTTTACCTTTCCTTTATTGCTTCTTGAATACTGGTGCTGCAACTTGAGAAACTGCATGCACCTACATTTTCCAATTATCTCAATTTCCCTTTTGAAAGAGCTGGGCAGATGTGTTTTTGGTTTCAGCTGTTTTTTCCTCCAAAAAGTTGCTATCTTGAAGCCAAATTTAGTTGCTTTCTTGCTTGCTTCAGATTTCCCAACTTTTAAGATCAAGCTATTTCGAGAATCGTTCATTATCTGTCAATACTCAATGCTAATTCCTGAATATGTTCAGTGCAGAGCAGGATTTTGACTTTGTTTTTCTCTCTTCATTATTGCCTAAAATGTTCCTGAATGGAGTAACTGATTACAGCATTTCTTGGACTGATCTTGAATCATATCGTAGCTAAGAATAATTAGTTAATATTTTGCTTTAAACCTCTACGCAGCGCTCGTGGACGTGTCGTAATTGAGCAACAAATGAACTTAATTGGTCAATTATAATGGATCCAGTGGTGCTATTTCCGGAATCAATGGATACTGCTTTAATCTTGGTGACAAAGCCTTTCTCATTATGCAAATTGGCCATCATGTTTCCTCTCAAAATCATGTTTATTGCGATTCACACTTGGATAGAGCTGCTGGTAGTCACAATCAATTTTCATCTAAATATGTTCTGGAAGGCCATGGTTTGCTTTGTCGGTCTTATACTTTTTCCTGGTCGGGTTTTGACTGCCTTACCAAGGGAGAAGATGGTTAGTTTTAACTCTTTGATTTCTATGGCTTTCCTAGATAAGATTTTTTTTTAGCCTTGATGGGCTATCAATTTGTGTGAGGATTCGTATTTTTTGGTTTCTTAGCTAGCTAGGACCTACATGACTGTATGTTAATGGTGAATTGGAGCTACGTTTTCTTTTGATACATTTCTTAAGCTACTTTGCTATTATGATTTTCAGCTGGAAGACCATCTGCTTCGGATGCAGATCGAATTGGATAATCTTATTTGGGAAAGGAAGGAACTTCATGGCCAGCTCCAGACAGCAGATAAAGAAATTAGAATTTTGGAATCAATGTTAGCCGAAGTTGAAGAGGAAAATGACAAGGCCATTGCCAAAATTGAATTTCTAGAGGTTGAGGTAATTGCTCTACCCTCCGGAAAATTGAGTTAACTGATTAAGTTAATTTGTGGCTTCAATCATCTAATGTGTGGTGATGGCAATTACAATGTCATACTTTTAAATTACACATTGCAGGTGCCTTTATGAAATTGTTTCCCTTGTAATTGACATGTTTTGGTTGTCCAACCAGGAAGAAAATGGAGAGAAGTGTTCCGATTTGAACTTTTATTTCAACACTCAATTTGCGTTATTGTGACCTGGCCTGTAGACTAATTCTATCGTTTAATTGCAGACATCAGTCTCCATTTCTGAACAGATTTCTAATAAACAGGCACTTGAAGACTCTCTTCTTGAACAAATTAAAAATAAGCAGTAACCTGTTGCAGGCTTAGTTCTTCTAAATGGGCGGATTCTGTAGTCTAAATCATTGAGATTTTATAGCCTTTTCAGCCATGGCTTATCTCGATGGCATACGTTTTAGTGGAAAAAGATGAGCAGAGTTTGCATGTGAGCATTGACTATTAATGCATGATAACCTTTTACCTGTACTATCTTGTTCATAATGATTTACAGAGTATCAACCTTTCGATCGAAGTTTTGATAAGAAGTTTGTTGAAAAAGTGCTGCCCATAAAGTTGCCATGTCTAACAATGTGTCCAGCCTAATATGTTGGATGAGTTAGATAACCTGCATTTGTTTGGTTATCGTAACCTCCCTTTTCCTTTGCATGTGTCAGATTGATTGGTTCATCCTTTCAGGTCTTAGCATGGTAGATAACCGATCTTGTTATCTATCTGACCTTTTTCTCACCGTGATCTGATGTTGAAGCAATTGCTTTAAAATCTGAATGCTGTGTTCTAAAGTAGTAGTTGGTGTTTACTTGATTCAAGGATAGACAACCTGGTAGAGATGCCATTCTTTCCCGACCTTCCTAGTCAATTTGAAAATAGCAATTTAGCAATGCTTACAAATTTGGAAGTGGGACGAATTGACAAAATCTTACTTGACATGCCAAAAAGTTAGATAGGGCATACCACAAACAAATAATGTCAAGGAATTGCTTAATCTAGGTTAGATTTTGGATCTGTAACTGTAAGTTGCTGTCAGTTTCCCATAACCCTTACAACTTATGCATCTATATAAGTTGAATTCTATGCTATTGCTTTGCCTACACATTGTGATTGTATTCTGTGCAAATGAAAAAATATGTGGGTTCCAACAGTTGCAGGATCTGAAGGCTGAAAATGCTCAGCTGAAGGAAAATCTGGGTAAAGGTTGTTGGAGCTTTAAAGATCATGATCACAGAGACAATGGCCATAATATCATTGCTGACAACTATGGCATTTCCTCTGGTATCCAGTCATGGAAATCTGACTATAAAGGAACTGAAATCCTATTCCAAGACCTGATGATACAGAGAGAGGGATGGGAGGGCGACTGCAAGAGCAAAGCAGAATTTGCCAACTGCTTGAAAGCTGAATCCACAGATAGTGTGCCCATCCACCAAGTTACGACGGGTGTTTTCTCAAGGAATTTAGACATTAATGAGGCTCTGATACTTAGCAGGGAGGCTGCACTTTCTCAGTCTCTTTTCAGTGCCGTGCTATCACTTTTGGTAGGAATGATCATCTGGGAAGCTGAAGATCCTTGCATGCCCCTTGTGGTAGCACTCTTCACTGTTGTTGGCATGTCACTGAAAAGTGTGGTTCAATTTTTCTCCACTATAAAGAACAAACCTGCTTCTGATGCAGTTGCTCTCCTAAGCATCAACTGGTTCATACTTGGCACACTTACTTATCCAACACTGCCAAGGGTAGCCCATATTTTGGCTCCATGGGCCTTGAGTTTATTGGACCGGACAGTGAGCTGGCTTGGTATCTCTTCCTGTTAACTGACAATCTACGAACGTAGCTGTAGGAAGTACAGTATGGAACCATGTAATGTAAGACAGGCCATCGGTCTTTTTTGAGGTTTTCTTCATGGTAGTGAACACATTGTATAGCTTGCTTGTACGGTATAGGCTTTTCTTGTGTTATTTTCCTTCTCTGCTATTAACTTGTGAACTCCCTTTTATTTTCCTTTTAATTAAACAGGAAGTGTTATGAGTTTAGGAATTCGTTATGGATTGTGTTATTGTCTATGTGGCTTTTCTGCATGTTTTTTTTTTTTCCTGTATTTAGTGCCTATCTTTGTCATATTTCTCACCCCTAGAGGGCAAGCAGTCATGACATGTTGTTACCTGGGACTTTTAAAGGGATGCAGGATTAAAGAGTAAATGGAAGAGATCAGCACAGCACATGCTTAGCTTGATGCGGTGTATTTCCGACGATGAGCACGTAGCTTCTCAGATATATATGCTATTGAACAGCTCTTCCACTTTCAATAGAGAGGTCAGTATCACTTATTTTTCCATTTCTGCCTAAGTTTTTCTTTACATAAAGGGTAGAAGGACACGAATTTTTATGGTATGCGTGGTTGTAATCAACCAAACATATTTTCCTAGGGTGTCAGTCGACAGTCGGTACAAGGATTAGTCTAATCTCATAAAGTTTAAATGACCTTGATCTCATGATCTGATAACATTATACTGGGTAGGACTTTAGCTTAGTTAAAGCTTTGAATTTGACTTGTCGAGCATCAGGAAATTTCACTGTAAGAACTATCTTTAAATTCACGTCATTAAAGTAGAATTGCACTTGTGGTTCGTGGGCTCAATTAAAAGGACGTCAGAGCCTACCTTTACATCTCTTCCATGTATTTATAAACAGGAATATATTTGTGGGATCATGCTTGGTTGTCTCTTCTACATTCAACCTTATTCTATTTAAGTGGGAAATGGACTTGTGGTGCCATTGAATTGAGTGTTTAGGGCCCAACCAGGGAAAATAAGGACTCATAGTTGTTTGTAAAACAATATCCTTTTAAATGTGAGCCTGAATGAGTGGGATGACAGAAGATTGTTGCATAATTTAATCTCTTGAATCTTTTATCACGTAACTTGCACATCAAGCTGTTTGTATGTGCGCGCATTGGATAGCTGCAATCTTGTGTGATTTTGAAAGTTCTTGAGCTTAACAGCTAGTTATGAGAATGAATTCTGTGGAAACACCTTTCTGTTGGTCTAGTAGCTAGCCCCTTTATCAATGATGGTCCAGTGTGGTACATCAATTGAAGCAAGTGTCTGTCTAAACATGACATGTTTTCCTTACAGTTGTGTGGTGCCATCATTTGCTAGGACTCGTTATGTCGCCGGTTCATCGATCACGTAACAGGTTTGATGATACAATCTGTGCTGTCCATTTAGTGGTTGTGTGATCCTTTTTGTTTATTACCTGGATGAGAGTTTGAAGCAGGCCACTGTTTATCCAAGTGGAGAGATTAGCTAGAAGGTTAATATCAATTCTCTTCGTAATCGTGCAGAGTGCACTCTTCCCTTTTTACGTGTCCCTCTTTTCTCTTGTGACTGCAATGATTTGCATGGAAGGGGCTATGTGGTTGTTTGGTGACACCGTGCGATTTTATTGAATAGGGTATCAGAAAAGTGTGGTCCTGCTGAGAACAAGTTTCCAGGGTAGACAAGCCATAATCATGTGACCTCCCAAGTAGAAAGTGTTGCCGAAATATTTTTAGATGGAAACAAATAAGGAATTAGCCTAGAAACATGAAAATGCTATTTTTAAGATATTTATTTTTCATACATAGAGATATACAACTAACCTCTCTAAACTTCTAAAAAAATAAGCTAATAAGATAAAGGAAAGAAATTATGTTTTTATTGTATATTTGTTTTCTGTGTAGTGACAAATTTTATTAGACTTGAAAATCTTATAATAAAACATTATATCTTTTAATATTATGATTTTTAATGAAACTATATGACTGTTAATGAAACAATTATATTTTAAATCAAACTGAATAGTTGTTATTCAGTTTTATCCCAACAGTCATAAATGTCAAAATTAATTACGAAAATTAAAAAAATTAATTCAAAAACAAATTAATCTTACTAACATATCAAATGTCAAGTGTCATTTTCTAATATTATAAATATTCATATAATAGCATTAGAAAACCCACTAGGTGAGCCCATCCACTATGACTTTCACTTAATTTTCTACACAATAAAAACTCACACTTATAAATACTTAGGAGAGAGTGTTTCTTTTCAATATAGGATACACATCTTTTCCTTCTTTATTCATTTACAAGTTACATCAACAATCTCCCACTAGTTTGTAATGAATGTCTTTTCACTTGATAGAATTATGTTTACAATAAGGTATTTTGCAATTTAAACCTTCAATTAGTGTTAGAACTTGAATCCTTAGAAGACTCAAGTATTGTTAGACAATATTGAATCTATTTCATCATTTACCACTTCTTTTCAAAAAGCAACATCCTTAGAAGACATAACTTCACAGAATGTCTTTGGATCATCTTCCACATTTAGGATCATAGGTGTCACTTTAAATACTGAATTTTTGTCACCTTCCACTAAAAATACAACTGAATCAGTAAAAATAAAATATGTATCTATGTGTTTTTCCTTTCTAACTCTTTGACTTCTTTTAGGTTCACTTGAACCTATTACTTCTAGGTTCTTACATTTTTCACTTGGAGTTGAGCTAGGAGTCATTACTTTTAGATCTATTTCTTGCATATTTGAATCACTAATGAATTTATATTTGATAAATTCAACATGCACAGATTCAACAATCACATTAGTTTCTAAATCTAAAAGCTTATAAGCCTTTGAATTTTGTGCATAACCAACAAAAACACTCTTAAGACCTCTAGGTTCTAATTTTGTTCTTTGATTATCAGAAACTTTATAAAAAGCTACACACCATCACACTTTAATATAATTCAGATTTGGTTTTCTACTATTTCATGCTTCATAAGAAGAAACATTAATTGTTTAAATGATACTCTATTATGAATATGACATGCAGTAAATAAAGTTTCACCCCATAAATTATTTGATAAATTAGCATTTAAAAGCATGGCATTAACCATATCTAGTAAGGTCATATTTTCCTTTCAACAAGTCTATTATGTTGTGGTTTCTAAATCTAAAGCTTATAAGCCTTTGAATTTTGTGCATAACCAACAAAAACACTCTTAAGACCTCTAGGTTCTAATTTTGTTCTTTGATTATCAGAAACTTTATAAAAAGCTACACACCATCACACTTTAATATAATTCAGATTTGGTTTTCTACTATTTCATGCTTCATAAGAAGAAACATTAATTGTTTAAATGATACTCTATTATGAATATGACATGCAGTAAATAAAGTTTCACCCCATAAATTATTTGATAAATTAGCATTTAAAAGCATGGCATTAACCATATCTAGTAAGGTCATATTTTTCCTTTCAACAAGTCTATTATGTTGTGGTGTATAGGGTGCTGTCATTTGATGAATTATTTCGTTTTCCTCACAAAATGTAGAAAACTTCTTAGAAAAGTATTCACCACCTCTATCATTTCTAAAAATTTTAATTTACCTTTTATTTTTATCTACCATTTTCTTGAATTCTTTGAATTTTCCAAAGGATTCTCTTTAGTTCTTAACAAGTAAACATAAGTAAAACAAGAATAATCATCAATAAAAATTGTGAAATATCTTTTCCCACCCCTTGTTAACATATCATTTACTTCACATATATCAGAATGAATCAACTCAAGTAATTGATAATATTTTTTTACCTTAGAAAAAGGCTTTTTTGTTATATTTGCTTGAATACATACTTCATATTTATCATTATTATCATGCTGATATGAAATATAATCATGCTTACACATATATTTCAAATATCTATAATTTAGATGTTCTAATCTAGCATGCCAAAGAAAAAGAAGTAGACTCATCCATATAAGCATAAATAACATTGACTTCATTAATACTGAACTTAAACATGTTATCACAAGAATAATTTTTTTCCTACAAACATCCTACTCTTAGTTACAATAACCTATCAGACTCTAAAACAATCTTGAACCCTTTCTTGCTCAAGAGACTAGCAGATACAAGGTTTTTTCTAATCTTGGAAACATGAAACACATTGACTAAAGATAATTTTTGTTCAGAAGTAAAGTACAACTCAATAGTTTTTTTTTTCCAAGACTTTGGCAGAATTATGGTTGCTCATCAAGACCTCTTCAGACTTCTTCGATTTTTCATAAGTCTTGAACCATACTTTGTTGTTGCAGATATGAATTGTTGCATCAGAATCCAGCCACCAATCTGAAGTCTTCACAATATTAGTTGTCATATTTAATTTAGTAATTATTCCAATTTGAATGTTTGAAGCCATGGCAACTAACTCCTTGACTTTTTCTTTTTCTACAATATTCACTTTAAAAAAAACCATTTTTCTTGTTGAAACTCTTGAATCTGCACTGTTTTATGTAGTGCCTTTTATTTCCACAATGAAAACAAACCCTATGCTTCTTGTTAGCATTATGTTTCTTCTTGAATTTGTTTCCTTTCTTTTGAACTTTTAGATTGTTTTGAGTTATTGTCAAACCAGTTTCAGTACGAAATTCATTTTAGAATTTATTGCTTGCAATTCATGCATACGAAATTGAACCTCAATTTGCAAGTGAGTTTGAAATTGTTCAAAGGTATAATTATTTGTAAATTACAACATCTTCTTTCTATATTCATTCTAGGATGGAGAAAGTTTTGATAAAACAACCTCTACTTGAAGTAAATCAGGAGCTTTGATATCTAGATCACAAAGTTTTGATATCAACATTTGAATTTCATGGACTTGATCCATGATTGACTTATTGTTAGTAATCCCATACTCAAAAAAATTTAAAGCAAGAAAAAGATCAGAACTTGATTTTTCCTACTTGTAGTGTCTCCAAGGCAGCCCAAATTTCTTTCGGTGACTTTCATTTGATGAAGAAGTCATAAAGTCGATTGGTCAGAGTATTAAGAATATGCCCTCGACAAAGCACTTTGTATTCCTTGCGTTTTAGTCTTCCAGTCTTAACAGTAACAAATTTATCTTCTTGTGGTTCAGGTAGTGTAGGCAAATTCAGGTCAAGAATGTAGCAAATTTTTAATGAAGTAAGCAGGAACACCATCTTGTGTAATTCATACCATCGAAATGATCAAGTTGAATTTTGACATCCTTAGCAACCCTTACGCTTGAATTCAGATTTGTTTTCATTAGAATAAACACCTTAAAATTGTTGTTGAAATATTATAAGATGAAAACAAATAAGGAGTTGGTTTAAAGGCATGAAAACACTGTTTTAAAGCTGTTTATTTGTCTCATATAGAGACAATACCTCTAGAATACATCTAAACCCTTTAAACCTCTAAAAGAATGAGTTGATAAGACAAAGAAAAGAAATTATGCTTTTATTGTATATTTGTTTTCTATGTAGTGACAGATTTTATTATACCTAAAAACCTTATAATGAAACATTATGTATTTTAATATTATGACTGTTAGTAAAACTATATGACTATTAATGAAATAATTATATTTTAAATTAAACTGAATAGTTGTTATTTAGTTTTATCTCAACAGTCATAAAATATCAAAATTAATTATGAAATTTAAAGAAATTAATTCAAAAATAAATTAATTTCACTGACATATCAACAAGTGTCAAGTCTCATCTTATGATATTATAAATATCTATATAATAGTATTAGGAAGCTCACTAGGTGAGCTCATCTACCATGACTTTCACTTCATTTACTATACAATATAAACTCACACTTATAAACACTTAGGAGGGAGTGTTTCTTTTCAATGTGGGATAAACATCTTTTCTTTCTTTATTCATCCACAAACTACACCAACAGAAAATCTTGTGAATTCTAGTATATGGGGCTAGAAGGCCAAACTCAAACGCCTCTGTTATGATGTTGATTTTATAAGCATTTACACCATCAAAGGAAAATCCAACAATTTCCTACTAGGCTTCGCTTGATTATGTGGTGCGGTCTGTATTTTGTTCCAACCGCAGTTTTAAAAGTGTTTGATTAATCAACATATACTAAAAATTCTCTTTTAAAATCTTAATTGAGAAAAAAATTACAATTTATAATTGTGTTTAAAACCTGTATTTTAAAACTCAATCATAAAAATTACTAAAATGATAAACATTGGATTTTATATCAGATAATAAATATCTTGATTACATTAAAATTTATAAAGTTGAGGTATTATTTTAAATGATAATTATGATATAGATATTAAGTGATGATGATGCAGCTATGAAGTGATGATATGTTCTTCTTTCATTTTTTTTTTTGTTTAAAAAACTTTTTTGAAAAATATATGAGCACTTTTCTTCTATTTCAAAGGCATCTTTATCATCCCAAATCTTATTTACACCTTACAGGTGCATCATGCCTTTTTGTGCTTGCACGTTACCTTTTCTTTGAATTTCTTGTGCTCTCTCTAGAAAAAAAAAAAAAAAAAAAAAAAACCTTGATATGTCATTAAGGATGCTTCTAGAGTGCAATCATAGCATGCATGCTGACTTTACACCATGCCTTTTTCCATGTCTTTCTTGGTGTTAAAACATAGCTGAAGATTTTGCCACGCCCTTTGTTTATAACGATGGCATACGTCAACATTACTCTTGTGAGGTGTGGCAAAATCATCACCCACCATGTGAGTTTGAGACGTCTATATTTTAGGTTGATGATGCATTTTAAAAATAAAAAATAAAAAGAGAGAGTGAAATATCCTTTCAGTTTTATGAACTTGATCATCGATTTGTTCCTTGCTTGTTCACCAAGTGTTTGGCCTCTGGAAAAGATATGGGGTTGTAGAATGTGAAAGACACAAGCGGTTTTAGATTTGATTTTAGATATCATAATCATATTTTTTTACTAGTTTTTTCTATGATAAAGAAGGTTATTTTCACACTAATTTTTATCTATAACAAAGCATTTTTTAGATTTGAAACTATATTAAATGCATGTCTGGTACGGTGTTGTAATAACTTTTACGATTACGATTTAAAATAACTTTATTTAACAAAGATTTCAAAAGATAGTTTTTAGTGGGATCAATCATGTAAAATCATGGTATGTTTAACTTAAATATTAAAATATATATATATATCGCAACACAAAAACAAACAAAACCAAGCTCGAATCTTCTTGCGTGTTTGTCATTATTTTTATTAAAAAAATTATTCATTGTAGTGTTGTTGGGTGTGGATCTCAATTTTTTTCGACAACTTTATCTTGGAATCCGGAGTTATCCTCATGTTTCATATGTTGGACACCGTAACCAAGTTAAAAGTCCATGGAGTTTCTGTACATAGGCCCCCCTTCATGGAAAAATTGACACCGTCTTTGGAGAGGTGATGATGGTTAAGGGGGCAAATGGAGCTCCGTGGGCGTCAGAAAATTGGAAAAACAGCCGGCCAGTCATGTTCTCCACGCCTTTTCAGAGACCATTTCCGGTAACATGCATCATGATTTCCTTTGACAATTGCTTCTTCTTGTCTACACACTTTAAAGGTCGCCACTTGTTTAGATTTGATCTAAGATCTCCATTTCATATATGATTATAATATTGTATGTTTTTTGTTAATTCAACTCTAAGATTGAATTCGAAATGAGATTTAAAAGCGGCAAGAATAGTTCAATGTCGATTGGGTTTTTCATTAAGACATGAAAGAACCTAAAAACTTTAAATGGGATTTGTTCAGTTAGTGGTTCATTGTTAAATAAAAATAATGAAATGATAAATATATAATCTTTGAAGTTGAATGTTATAAGTTCAAACTTCATTATAGATAATTTTTCATTTTAAAAAATTCAACTTAATGTTTCACCCACGAATCTAACCGACCAGATTTTATAGGGTTTTATCAAGTTTAACTAGTTTTCATCAAGTTTCTTGAAGGTCTGATTTTAGTATCATCGCGAACTAGAATTTGACCAATTTTTTATTAAATGTCTCGAAAATTCAGTCTTTAGTATTAGCTCGGGCCAATTATGTTGTTGGAACCCTAGATCTTCGATCAAACCAATTAGCATAGTCTAAATTTAATAATATTATTTGACAGGTGGACGATCGATATCTAAAATTTTTTTATTAATTTTTTAAGAAACCACTTTGGCATCTTAAGGTAGAGAAAGAATAAAAAAAAAAATGTATCATATAGAATAAGTAATACAATTACATTAACTTTGTTACTTTGTTAATGGATTCAAAAGCATAGGACGGAAAGTGAAAGTCGAAGCCACAATACTGTTTTATTTATTTTAATTAAGATCCCAATTTAATAATAACATGCAGGGCCGGCTCCATGGAATCTTAAAATCAATTTTTCTTTCAAGCTCTGTCCTCCAAATGCCTGAAGAGCTATGATGCTGCGAAGGAGGCCAGCCTTCAACCATGAGCTTAGCTAATATTATTCCAGGTTTTTTCACTTGGAGTGGAAGACTTGTTCTTTTTTTTTGTTATTCAACACGGGGAATCCCACATAGATGTTAAGATTTTTGTTAGTTTATCTTGATAAATTGATTTGAAAAATATAGGATTTGAATCCTAATTCAATTTGAATTTTAGTTGAATAAAATAAAATATTATCTGATAAGATTTGGTTGATCCGGTCTGATTTTTAATGATCTAGTCTAACCTAATTAAGTCAGTATCAAGAAAATAAATGAAATAACGCTATTTAAAAAAAATATTAATCCAATAATTTAATAATTAACTCAATATTGTAATGATCTATTTTTTCACCTAATCAATACGTGCCGAGTTAAGTGCTAAATCCATTGTAAAAGTCAGAGTTTGCCCCATAAATTGTTCTTACGTTGTTTTCATAACCTGTTTTGTTTTTAATGTTCATTTACCCTTACAAATTTAGTTTAATGCAAAAGTGATTCCATCAAGCAGCATTGATATTTTAAAAATACATGTTCCAGAAAAAGTAAAAGGTGTGTGCCTAACTTTTATTTATTTATTTTTAATTAGTTTAAGCCCTCAAATTAATTAATTCGACCTTTCTTTTTTCAATTAAAGAATCTAATTTATATGTAGATACATTTATTAATAATTCACAATTTTTTTTTCCTCTTTAAATAAAAGAAACTCCTGGATGGCCGAAGGCATCGTCTTGAGATATGAAATTAGTGATACCATGATCTTTGAAGAATTAAAATCTTCACGCACAAAAAAAAATAAAAAATAATGCTACTTTTATATTTTATACTGTGGTGTAGAAAATTATTTAAAAAACATAGCACTGAGGCTAAAGATCACGCGCACGTGCATCCACTGTAGCACCACGCAGGACCCGACACAAATCGCAATCTTCATAAGCTCCAACCCTATTTTCATGTCATTGATTGCCACAAATTGTAGGAAAACACCCCCGTGATAAAAAAACTATCCTTCCTAAACAATTTGATTTCCTGAAAGCACACCTTCTTTCAAGATCTCATTAAGAAATTAACAAAACAATCCTTCCAAAAATACTTGAAGCTCCTCTCCTTTTCTCTCTCAATGAGCGGTGTTATTAAAATCAACATAGTGTACTATATGGAAATCTATCCAGTCAAATCTAGATAATTTAATGAATAGTATAGGTTAATCCACCCAACTCATAATTCTGATTTTGAATCGGACTGTGTTTAATAACTTTGCTAATAAGACAAAAAAATTAAAGCAAAATATGAAAATATATGTTCAAATATCTTTTTAATTGAACATCATTGTTAACAAACAACCACCGCATTCAAGATTCAAACTAAACCAATAATAAAAAGGATTGGTTATTTATTTTTTATATTGTAATTTGTAAAGAAAGAGAGAGAATTCGAGAGGATTTTTATAAACTTTTCCATAATTGAGGAGTAAATTTGAAAAATCATATTGTTTAGGATGAGAAATCAAGGATTATTTTTTCGAGGATGTGTTTGTTTTTTTAACAAAAGTTCATGGGGGCTTTTTGTAATTTGGCCAAACCAAAACCACATCCCGCTTATGGTTGCCGCCTCAAGGAACGGGAAGTCGGTAGGAGGCGACGTGTCGAAATCACGTTCGTCTGTGCTCACTATAAATAACCCTCATCCCTCACCAATACCTACCCACTCCTAAATATGTAGTATATAAGTAGGGCTATTTACGGAAAAGAAATTAAAATTATTTTTTTGTAGAGAAGGAGAGAGGATTTTTAGTTACCGGCGGTCTCTAATTCGCTTGGTGCAGGTCGGGAACTGATTCGGCGATTTGATTGCCAGATGGCTAAACACGATTGGCTGTGAGGCAAATTATAAAAAGAAAGAGAATTGGATCCCGCCTTGCATCAACTGAATCGGAGACCGCGGTGAAGACGACGCCGCCGCCGAAGCAGAGGCAGCAGCGTTAGATCTCTATAGCGTGCTCTTTATATCTCAATCAGATCTCAGGTCTTCTCATATTTTTACTACAAGAAAAGGAGAATTTTATTTTGATTTGATTACTTATAATAGATCTTGGCCCTCTTGTGGTTGAATCGAATACACTGTAGTTGTTCTTTGTTAGATCTTGGCTTCTTAGCTTCTTTTTTTTTAATTTAATATACGATTTTAGGTTAGAAGTCTCATTCTCAAGTCATAATTTACAAGTTAATTATTTTTTGAAAAGTCAAGCTTTTATTTAATGCTACTAAGCGTGTTGAATCCTTTCAATCTATTGTGTGAGCATTTTGGCATGAACGGCGAATATGTAATTTCTCCATGATGTGTAATTAGCGATTTTATTGTAATTTAGATCTTATATAATTCATAGATGGTTGTGGGTATAATTTCAAAAAATAAATGAATAAATGGTATGAGCAAATATTTAATAGCAATGTAGAAATATTTTTTTGTATCTTAGGTCCAAGGAGGAGCCAAACAAGGTTTAAAATGTTTCCTTGGAAATCTGCCGACCAAACACAGATGGCTTTGAGAATTACATTCCTGAGATTGTGATCTGAACCCCATATTCAATATGTCCTTTAAATTAAATACCTGCAAGGAATTCTAGCTTTCTAGCTAGACCACAAATTTTTACCTTTATTGTCAATTGGCATATGTAAGTGCATGGAAAATGCTATGCAGGTGGTGGTTAGGTGTTTGGGAGAGAGGATGGGTAGAGAGGTTGCTAATAAATGCCTGATTCTCTACTCTGCCGATTTTTTTATGTGTGCGTGGTTGCTTCAATGTCTTAAGAATTTATGCTTTGTTTTGAATTCATTTTTGGACCAGCCTCCTAATTATTCCATTTAGAAAAGTATAGCTTTTTGTCGAAAATAAGTTTCCATTTCCTCTTTTGGAAATGTACTTTTTTCTCCGAAATTTTCCAGGGAATAAATGCTGATCCTTCATCTCTAATGCTGGAGGTATCTACTTGATAAAGTCTTTTATTCCAAGTTGTTCAAGAACTTGCTTGAATAATCAACATTACTTTATCTTTTCAGTGAATAGTTGTTAATTGAGCTTGTGTCCAACACATGCAGTGAAAAGCTTAAGTGAAATGATAGGGCTGTTGTAATATGGACCTGCTCATAATTTATTTCTGCTGGTGCTTTGCAGTTTTTGAAAAAATAGTTTTGGTTAGTGATACACAGATAATGATTCAATGTTAAGAGTGTAATTTGGATAGAAACAAGGTATGAGAGACTACAATTAGTAAAGCCATCTGTATGCTTACTGGTACTGTGAAGACTGAAATGCCAGCAGCTCCTCGCCCTCTCTTATTTTATTACGTATCGGAACTTTTAGCATTCAATAGAACATATATAGTCTGCCCATAAGTTAGTCCTTCACTGTGAAGTGAGGAACATTACAATCACAGATTTTGGCAGCCGTGGTACTTTTGCAGGTACACATGCCAATTCTCCATGGGCAAGGACTCAGTTTCTTGCTGAATGATTTACCTTTGCAGGTTTTTGATCCTTCTATATCATCATGTTCCTTTTTCCGTTTTCCATGTAACTTCTACTGATCTTCTGAGTACTGAGGGATTTATTTGCACGACTCAAGGATCAAGTTGCCAATTGCCATGAATTCCTTGATATGTTCTTTAGAAGATGGTATTTTTGTATTTGATGGCTGACTGCAGTTGCCCTCTCAGTAGTGGCGGAACTGATGTATTTTTACTGTGGAAGAATGGCAATGATACTGGCTATAAAATATTGAAACCTTCCACGTTGTGTACTCTAATTAGTAAGGAAATAAAATATGGATGATATGTTGCGACGGGGAAGCTGTTTCTAGTCCGTTATCAATGCCTCTTTTGTCATGTTTCTTCACTTCAGTAGAACTTAAATGTTCAGTATGTAATCAGTTAGCATTTCAATTTTCATCTTCATTACCATTCTGGGGATAAAAAGAGATTCATGAGTATATATATATATTCGAGGAAACCTCCCTCTGCTATCTTTTCATGCTCTGCATTCTGAACAGATCAACCAGAACAAGTATCATTATGTTCTTTTTATTTTCAGCATCTCTGAAGAATTCTACCATTCAAACAGGTTATGGGGGCCAAGCCAAGCTCGATATGGGCGATTCTGCTGTCTGTAGCTCCTGCTAGCAAGCTCCATTTTCTGATTGGAATGAGGTCATGGATGGCTTTAGGTCTTACAACAGAGAGAGAATCCAATGTGAAAAGCCTGAACTTACTCTGAAGGGTTGCCACATTGTCTCTCTTGTTGCTGCCCAAATTGTCAAGGTATCTTTTTTTCGCTCATCATCTAGTCATCCCATTTGGTGTTTATTTGTCAACACTCTTGGCACATTATATATGTAATTATTTAATTTTTGTCCTTGGTTGGTCTTTTCCTTTGGACATGTATTATTATTCTCCCCCGCGTCCTTCCTCCACATGGAAACTTGGATATCTTTTGTCAGTGTCGTTCTATTTGCGTGGTTGGAGCGAGTTGGCCAATTGCGTTGCATAGATGCTCTCCTTGGTAAAGCGCAAAAAATTATGTAGCAGGGGCGGAATATTTTCGGTTCGGTGAAAAAAAAACTAAACTGATTTTCTGTTAATACAAAACCAAAACAGAATTGAAACTGGTTCAGATCGATTCATTCAGTTTGGTTTTGGTTTAGGTTAGGGTTAGGAAGAAAATTGAGTTTTAGTTGAATCAGTTTGATTCAGTTCGGGTTCAATTAATTTTAGATATTTAAAACTGAAATCAAATTGAACTGGATTTATTTTGATTTTTTAATCGATTAATTTAATTATTATTATTTGTTTGTTTGTTTTTTTTTCCGGTCTTTTTGTTTTTTTCTCATCGCAATCCCATTAGAGCAGAGATGAATATAGTATATTCTCTACTCTCTAGTGGAAGGTGTGAAAAGAGACTAAAATAGGAGGAAAACGAGGGAATGGTAGAAGGACCGTTGGGAAAAGTAAAGGCAAAGGGCATCCATCTACATTACCGCTTCTTCTTTTAGCATTATGGGTTTATTTTATTTCAGAGATGTCACAGTAAAAAGTGATAGATAGATTCCATAAATTCCATGCTTGACAGCTGACTATGACCAGACCAAATGTACTGTAATGGTATAGCTGCTGTATGCTAAATGGAAAAATGCTAAAAGTACAGTAGCATGAGCACTCTTTCTTTTTTCAAACAATTCCATTTTATTTTTATAAAAAAAAAAATATATTTAATTACGGAGATAGAGGTGTGATGTTATAGAGGTTGTTGTGGCGAGGAATTTTTTTTTTCCTGGATCTATCTAGGCCTTTTGTTCCTTTTTTTCCCCTTCATTTCACTCAATTTCTCTATATTATACGTGTTGTGTTCGATCAATCTTTAAATATTTAATTGCACCAAATTTGTGTTTAAATTCTTTTTTGTATTTTCAATCTATCTTTTTGTTGACGTTTATTTCCACGTGATTAAATCTTTTTAGGTTATATTTTTTTTTTATTAGTTTTGATGTTTTTATAATTCAAACTCACAACATTAGCTCTAAAAAATGACCCTTGGAACCTCAAGACGATTTAATATTTTTTTTTATTATTAAAAAAAGGGAGGAGGGAGATTTCATTTTATGGTAAAAAGTACATTTAGAGAGAGTACATAATGTGTTCGTAGATATGCCTGTATTTTTTTCGATTCTCAACATAGGCTTAAATGCTTGTATTACCTCCATGTCTTGGCCAGTTCTGTACTCCAAATAATGCTGCTTATCAATAAAGCTATAGAATTCTAACGGGCTATTTTAAACCTTTTAAATTTAATTTAATTTAGAGGCTTTAATAAAATTTTATGTTTGGAATTATTTTTAATCTCAAGAATTGAATTTTAAATGATATTTAATTTCTAATAATGTTACATAAATAAATCAGATGTAATTAATGTTAAAAATATTTTTTAAAAAAAATTGCTATCTACCCATCTTTTTTAAGAAAATTATTATTATTATTATTATTTGTTAATGATTGATGTCAAAGATGAAGCATCTACAAAGAAAGCTTCACATCGGTGACCATCACAACCAATTTGGTGGTGAGACCAACCTTCAATAAAATTAAAATTCTTAATATTAATGAAATGTCGCGATTTAAAATTATGATATTATTTAAATATTATATTTCCGAACTGCCAGTAGATTACCTGCAAATCAGTAAGTTAATTTTAACGATGACTTTTAAAAAAACCTTTGAAACAATGAGTTTCTTTTTTTCTCTCCACTCTTTGGGCCTCCAATTATTTTCATTCCTCTCAAACACTCACATTATCTCACTCTTAGATTTTTAGATGTTTTAATTTAAGCTCATATAACTTTGTTTTATTATTGTAAAGTATGGAGTTGGTAATCGTTTAGTTGAAATCATGAATGGATTATGCCATTGAATTCAGGACGACGAGACCATCAAATATATATATATATATTAGAGTAACCATTTATGGTGAAAGAAAAGGATCCCACATGCCGGTCAGGTTGTGGAGGTAGACAAGATGGCAGGCTGTGTGGAGAGGTTGGTGGCGGCCAGCGGGATGGATTTCTCCGGTAATTCTATCTCTCTCTATATATATTTTTTTATGTTATTGCTTACTTTGTGTGAATTTTCCACAACAAACTTATTATTTTATTATTTAACAAAAATAAAATAGTAAAACCAAGCCAAAAATAGCTAAGAAATATGAAAGATAGTGATATTTGAAGAAATAATATGAATGTGACAAAGTAATATGGAAAATAAAATGAATTGAAATGTATTTTTTTTAAATTAGTGAATTTAATTAATTAATTAATTTACTTTCAAATTAAACACTTGAATTTAATTTAAGGGCTTCTTCCAAAATGATCATGAAAAAAACAGAGAAATATTGAACTTGAATACACCTGGGCTTTCCATTTTGTATTGAAAGGGCCTTCAGCCCCTCTTTAGAGTGCTGATAAGAAAAAAAATGATCCATAACTATTAAGAAAATAAGAGAAGCATGCACAAAGTAAGTAATTAAGCGTGCTTGAATATATGATATTTTTAAAATACATGGAAATAAAAAATAATAATGGTGTGAGATAACAAATATAAACACCTATTTGAACGCAAAAAAAAAGAATTCGAAGCTTGAGTTTGTAATTATGGTTTCAATGTACGTGTTCTTCACTTGCTAATTAGACCTTAGTATTATACACATAAGAAATCAATCAATGTAGATACTAATATATATAATTAGATCTGCTCTTCATACAATCTCATGAAAAATCTGTTCAGGATTATAAGATCCTTTTCTATTAGATTTGAAGGGTTGTTCCGCAAAATATATGTCTAAGTAATTACTCCAGTTCATCAAAAATATCTCTCTATCCGAAGAAAAAAACATGTCTTATCTATATATGTTCCAAGCATGGTCCAAGGTTATTAATGGTGTAAGATATCAAATAAAAAGACAATGTGAAGATTAATGGTGTAAGATATCAAACACGGTCCAAGATTAATCATGGTCCAAGAATATTAAACGCATATATTTCATTGTCCTTATTATTATTTTTTTTTTCTTTTTTCAATGTCTCAAACTTGGACTAATTATTATTAATACTATTAATTCACAATTTTGTAAGTGATAAAACCCAAAAAAACAAAATTATGAATAAAGTGTGATAAAATAGGATGAGTTGTGTCTACATGAATTCAGGGCAGCCCATGTGGCTTAATTCCACATCTTTAATTGATAGTATAACTAGATGGATAAGCACAGATCCATTTTCATACCATAAAATCCAAAGTGCTCGCCATTGTCTTCATAATTTAGGCAGATGCATGAATTTCTTTGTGCTAGCTCTATGTTTTCAAAGCTAGTTTTTGCATTAATTTCAATTTAATCCTCTTTTTTTTTTTTTTCAAACGATATGTATGTTTTTGACCAATTAGTTGCATTTTGAAAAATATTTTCTTATAGATACCTTGAACCTTCTTAATGATTTCATGATAGAGAGATGTATGGTTAATAATCAAAGATATATGTTATCGATCTTGCTAGGCTTTAGCATGTGCTTGTCTCATGTATAGCTAGCTAGGGCTTCAATATAATTGCAACCATATCTCTAACGCTTGGCTATGGTCGAAGAGGCTGTCCTACATGGGACCATATATTAGAATTCCCAAGCTTATATCATTAAAGTTCAACTATTTCATGTGGTCAAAATCATTATAAATTTCGGCTCCTAATTTATTAATAGAGTATAAAATTATGACCCTCTCTCCCTTTCAGATGATCACGAGTGCTCAAAAATAAATTCAGTGGTTAGATCTCGATCCTTAGTGCCATAATAATTCATTATAGTTCAATTATATATTTTTGTGCAAGACTTCAAGTAGGATATCTAAATAGGTAATCGTGCTTGACTTTCATTACTTGAGAACTTGTTTGGTTTCGGTCATTTTCTCCATTATTTTTATGTTGATATTCCTTCAATTGTTGCTCAATCCCCAACTACGTTGGTGATTTTAATCATTGCTTTATATATAAATATACTGATCAGCTGGTAACCTAAACAAATTAAAGGTAACCAACTCTTGACAATCACTTGCCTATAAAACTTGAAAATCAAGTCAATCGAGAAAAATAAAACGGAGGGTGTGTAGAAATTCAAATCTGAAACTAGCTACAAGATCAGTCCTAGCTAGCTAGATCGATTGCCATCATGATTTACGAAAATAGATTGTGTAACTACCTCCTTAAATTGACTAACTAGGCAGGCCTATAGCTTGTTTCAAGTTATTAATTTCTACCAAGAATTTAAAATGAGAGGGAAGAAAAAGAAAAACCAAGCTGGTGATATTTATTTATTTCTACTGTCAAATATATAGGAGGCTGGTAAAAATTAGTAAAATTTCCTAAGCTCCACCCCAAAATATATAAAGTTTCCTGGCAAAACACGCGAAGCTACTGGGAATCCCATGAGAAAAGAGATGTTTTTGTAGAGAAAAGAAGAAGAAGAAGAGACTTGTAAGATGGGCTCTAATTAATACAAGATAATTGTTACTATTTTTTCACACACTAAATTAATAATGAGAAGTCTAATCCACATATAAAGTATGATAAGATACGAATTAATGTCCAGTCATTCAATAAACATGCATGTCTCTCATAGCTATCCATATGCTCATGTTGCTCCTTGAAAGCACGTCTCTTTATATAAAATATGTTCTTTTATATAAGAAAATATTATAATATACATAATATTCTATACCAAAACAATATGATCCATGTATAAGAAAAGAGAAAGTCACTTGCTATTTCTTTGAAACTCTAGCATATGGCAGGAAAGGATGAGAATATTTTCTCCGGGGAGGAAGAGGAGGAGGGAGCGGTGTGAGTGTGATGTAACAGCTAATTGGTGACATGACACCACACCAAGCTTGAAGCCTCCTTAATTTTATGACAATTCATGATGCATATATAGCTAGGTGCCAATATTGCCATATTATAAAGAATCATTAAATATTGATTTTAAGTCGTGGGGAGTTAGGTTTCCCTCTGCATCATTGGATTTTTGGACCGTGCATGAAAGAGAAAGAAACCGATAGGTTAAGCTCTCAGACCACAAATGCTCGTATGGCCCATGCCGAGATGGTGATTGACGAGTGCTTCTCTACCAATTCCTTAATTAGGTGATCTCAAAGTTGCTGCTATATATATATATATATATATAACCCTAACTGTTTTGCTCATCTTATCACATGATTGTGTTCGGTTCTGCAATTATTCAACACCAAGCATATAGTTGAATCAATGTTTTAATTATTTTAGCAGTTTTCTCTAATATATTTCTTCACATTTAATACGACGTTGTTACAGGCAAAAACTACATGGATCGATCTCCTTAAAATATATGGTATTATATGATACGATAATTTCTCATTATGCTCTTATATTCTAATTAATCGAATCAATTTCATGCTTAAATCCACACAAGTTTCTAATCTGCCATTCAAATAAAAAATAATCACGTTCAAATCACGTGACTAATCTTGATGGCTTGACCACAATATCTTATCATGAAAGATAAATTAACAAAATTAACTCAATAAATAAAATAGAAGAACAAATTAAGAGATTACTTTATTCTATAAGAACAAATTGAATTATTAACCCTAAAATAAAAAAGAGAAAATAAGCTTCGTTTTAATTATAATACAAATCAGTATTTTAGTATTGCCATTCTAACTTGTTTATAAGATGAAAACAAAAGTTAACAAATATGATATTTTAACAATTATTTAAGTTATGTCTTATATGATGACATTGGTTCTGAAATTCATATTCGTAGTTGAAATAATAAAACAAAATTATTTAAAAATTTCTAAAATTCTGTTAGACAAATCTAGAATTGTATAAAATTTACTTTAAGATTTGATCTTTTTCGACTTTGGTTAGATTCTTAGGGATGGATTGTTGCAAACTATAAGTCGTCCAGTTGTCCGACCTCCAATGGTAATCCATATGAACCACCAGTGAGAAATCATTTATATCCCTATTTAGAAGAGAGAGATTTGTTAAGCCTAGAGTACTAGCTCTAATTTTGTGTTAGATAATTTTTCTGTAAAAAATATCCGACATAACTTTTTTTTCTACCAAAATAACAGGCTTAGTTTTATATTTATAAGAAATTCTAAAATCCATATATATGTTATTTAAGGATAATTTTAGAAATTCAATCAATCAAATCCCTACTTGACTATTATAGGACTAGAGTTATAATTTCTGAATTAAATATATTTTAGTGCTTAATTTCTAAAATTATTTTTAATCGAGTCACACTTGATTAATTATCTCAGTTTAATTTTTGACTAATTAATGGTTCTTAACGCGGGTGACCCATTAAGTTCCTAAACAATTTAAATTATTATCAATTCAATAATTGATTAATTTATATTTGAAGATCAAATGCACCGTCTAGCAACGTGTCATGATCCCCCAAATATTAGGAAAATCATAAATAATTTGACTTAACCTTTTAGTGACCAGTTTCTCAGTGTAATTATTATTCTTTCATCAATAATATTCTGATTTAGATATTTTAGCATTGAGTGTTTCTGTCATGTCAAATTATATTTGTTCGTAACATTATAATCATTGATCATTTAAATAAGATTTAAAACTCTTTTCAAATCTCATTCCACCTTGCGTAAGGAGTTAACAATCAATATTATTTGAGAACATGTAGAATATTTTTTCTAATTCATAAAAGGTGATGAATTCTCTTTTGACCACTCAAATAGCTTCATAGAATTTATGTTATATTCAATGTATGCCCATTTGTTATCTTTACCATGATAACGTGTAACAAGATCAAAATATAGCACTCCATATATAAGATAACTTAGTGATTTCAAGTTTAAGGATTACTTACACGACTTTCACGTGAGTCTTTCCATAAACACATGTAATATATTTATATGGAATATAAATTAAATATGTTCATTAAATTCATAAATAATGCATAGATTCATTTATCAAACATTAAATTCATAAATTAAATATAAATGAATATTAAAGATAAATAATACTTTTATTTAATAAAATTAAACATGTTCTACATGAATAAAATAGTGTCACGTGTAACCAATTGGTCGGTTATATGGCATATAAACTAACAATATCTCATTTGCACTAAAGTCAATCGATCATATATCTAATACCATATCCCTCCATATAATGATCGTGTTTATGCTAAGACAGTGCCTTAGTGAGAGGATCTGCAAGATTCTTTTCATTTGGTATTCGCTCTATTTTTATATTTTTTTTATTTCTATGCTTTCTCTAATCAGATAGAATCACCTAATTACATATTTGGATCTTCGATGAGACCTTGGTTTCTTTGATTGTGTAATAACTTCATTGTTGTCACAGTATAGGACTACTAGATCAACAATGCTAGGAACCACACCAAGTTTTATAATGAACTTCTTGATCCAAACAACATTTTTTGCCGCCTCAGACGCAGAGATGTATTCGGTTTCAGTTGTAGAATCTGCCGTGGTTTTTTTTTTTTGTGGAATTCTTCCAACTCACAGTGTTTTCATTTAGAGTAAAAATATATTCTGACTGAGATTTGCTATCATCAATATCTGATTGAGAATTAATGTCTAAATAACCATGAATTTCTAGTTCATTTCCTTTAAAGATCAGAAAAATCATAATATATGTATGTGTGTATATTCATATCCGAGTAAGTAACACCCATATGAATTTCAATATCTCTCTCTATTATAGTATATTGTGATGTTTATATTATATGCTTCGAATTTTGAGAGGGTACAAAGTCATGATCATGAATTAGAAAGGTCTTTTTGGAATTTTATTTTTCGGCCTCTTTCTTCCTTAATGGAGTACTAAAGGCAGGCACATGAGTTCCTTTTAGGGCGGTGAACAATAAAAAAGAACATATTCTATAGAGAAAAAAAAGGATCTTTCCCATTGTTGACTTTTTAGTGAGCACTCAATTATGTTGGGAATAGTTTAACATGCATTTCTAAAATCATTTAGCAATATTAGTGCTTTCCAGCCAAACATGTATAACTCAAGATTTCTTCCTCTAGATTACGTTTGATTAATGTTTTAGACAGAAAAATACATATAAAAAATATATTTAATTAGAGAAATTAAAAAAAAATTATCTCCAAAGCAATTTTGTTTATATAGATTATGTTTGGTTAATGTTTTAGATAGAATAAATGTATATATAATGAGCACAAATGTATTTAATTAAAAGATAAAGACAAAAACATAAAATAAATCTATCTCAATAACAATTTTAAATTAATTTTTTGTTTTTAAAAAGGAAAGACATAGGACATGTCTCCCATGTCTCTTTTTTTATACTATAGTTTTGTAATATACATTCTTTCATACAAAGATTAATAATATATATATATATATATATAAGATTCATCATTCGTGGGAAGTGACTAATTTTTTATTTAATTTTTTTTTGTCAAAAGATGTACATTTATTAACCATGAGCATACACAAACACAATTACAATCTCTATATCCAGCAATAGCAGATTACATAGCAAAAACCATTAAGAGAAAAAAAATACATAATGGAACAGATTTATTTTTGTTTGAAAGATAATGATTTATTAAAACTGTGAAATATTTTATCAAATATATTTTTTTAAAATTAATTTAATATCTAATGAAATCACGGTATTTTTAAAAAGGGGGAACTAACTTGGGTCCCACTGATAGCCGATCACCGCCAAGGCGCCAATCAAGCGACAAATTATAGGTAAACAAAATTCAATAACAAACCTTAACTAATGATAATTTAAGACGTGTCAGGAGGAAAGGGTAGTGGGGTCACATTCCTCCCATGTTTCCTGCTTCCACACAAGTTTGCCGCTCATCTGATGAAGGCCAGTAATAATATACAATAGGTTTAATTTTTAGAGGAATTATATATATATATCAAGTTTTTAATTTATTTTCTTATAAGATAGTTTTCCAAATTAATTCATAGTGATAAGGATTCAAATCTTACATGATTAATGAGAATTGATTTTTTTTTCCACGAATCTTCTATTTTCTTATATATCATCTAATTCGTTTTTTTTTTAATTTGTTTCCAAATTTATTTATTTTTCCATTCCAAATTATCTGACAACATGAACATCCATGCAATGTAATGAGAGATAAAAATCTCGAATTGATATAGCATATATATAGAACCTTATTAATTTAATTAAAATGCAATACTAGAATATTATCAAAGACTAATAATTATTAGTGCAATCTTAATTATCAAACACTTGTCAACCATTTAACCTAATATTATGATAAAAAAAAGTGCTATGTAAACGTATTAATCATTAATATTATAATATATAATGAATATTTACAAAATAAAATACAGAATAGGGAGATTCAATCTATATACATATATATATATATAAGTTTCCGATAAAAAAAACAAAAAAGAATAAAAACCCATGATAGAAAATGCAAGTTTAATTTGTTACTTATTTAATTCTTTTTATTTCGGAGGGAAGCACGTAATTCGATAAATTGGTGACAACATTAGATGCCTTTTAGCCGCTAATTTTATGGGTCAGGTTTCTGCCCTTCAAGGCCCGTGACATACACAAACTACAACAATTAATAAATTAGGGACTACTTTTTTATATAAATTTTTGCTTCTATAGAATTCAAAACTATTCCATTTTGGTCCTATAGTTCACAATTTTCTTACTTACCCTTTATGTTTTCATAGATTTTTCTATAATAGCATCTCTTAGTTCATAGCTAGAATAAGGTAATCGCATGTCCACTTTTAAATTATTTATTTTCAAGAGTTTATATTTTAAAGGAAAGAAAAAAAAGAAGGGTATTAAAAATTAACAAAAAAGAAAAAGGAAGAGGGATGCCGGATGTTATTTGTAAAACGGATTCAAGCTTCTCAAGATTTTTAAATTAGACTAGTTCAAATATTGCTCTAATTATGAAAGAAAAAAGGGTATTTATATTTTAGGGTATGTCTCCATATAATTCATATTTTAAAAATATAAAAATTTACTCTAGCACGGATATGGGTTTATTTCATGTTTCTGTCTTTGATTTTTTTAATCAAACATGTTTTATATTTTAAAAATACATAAATTTATTCTAAAATTATTATGGATACAAATTTATCTAATGTTTATGTCTTTGATTTTTTTAATCCAATATATTTTTATATTTTTTGTATATGTTATTTATATTTCAAAACAATAACTAAACGCAATCTGATGGAACATTCACCTGTAAGGTCACTTAGATATTAGGTGATTTCGGAACTTTTTGGAAGCATAAGAGATGATATGGTAGAAATACAAAAAAGAAGGACTAAAATGAGAAGCTCTGAAATTGTAAGGGGTTAAAGAGTAGTTTTACCCTTTGTTTATTCCTATATAAATACCTTTTGTGAAAGTGAATGTTTTAAGTCGAATGAGTGTCGGCTGGCTGTCCAGCCTTGTGTTCTCTGCTCAATAAACAAAATAAAAGAAAGAAGCTGTAGAATTTCTCAGGCCAAACAGTTGGCTGTAGCAACTCTCTCCTCTTCTTCTCCCATTCTCTTGCTTAGAAAGCCAATGCACTTCTACTGAACTACTTGCTGGGTTTCTTTCGCTCACATTCTCTCTTCTTTGCTTCTCTCATCACCCACCGAACAGCAAAGGTTAGTAATGATCACCGCTTCTTCTTTTTCTTTTTTTCTTTTTTTTTACCACTGTGCTTTTTAATTTAATTAAAAATGATACAACTGTGTCTATGTCACGATAGTGACTGTTAAGTTATATAATATTATATATAAAAAACCTATTTCAACTCAAAAAACTTATGGAAGTTTTACTCTTGGTTAAAGAAGAGAAGAGTGATTCAGCATTGTAGTTTTGATTCTAATAATGGAAATTATGCTGCTTGATCTGTTCATGATATATTTTATATTCATGGTTATTTTCTTTTTACATTTTTTTTTTTTTGAAAAAAAAAGAAGAAACTTTGAGGGAATCATTGGTGGTCCGGAAATTCTAAAGCTGAAAGCAATAGAAAAGATTGAAACTTTAATGGTTGCCGCTAGATTTTGCGGTGTCTTTTTCTTTATATTCAATGCATATGGGTTGGTCGGTTTTTACATGTTTGTCAGGTTGCCCCATTGTCTGTTTTGACTTATTTATTTTTACAATCTTAGCACTAAAAATGACAGACCCCATGATTTCTTTTATAATATTTAAAGATTCTCTGATCATGGGAGTTCACATTTCCATCTTCTGTTGCTAGATTATGCTGTATTATTGTATAATTATATGTCTGTTCCTTGATAATTCTCACTGCCATTCCCTATTTTCTTTTTTGCTTTTGGCTTCTTTTCTCTTTGCATCACTTCTTTGTGTCAACCTGTGTTTATAATGTGTAATTTCTGTTTGGCATGTGCAGAATGGTAGATTCAAGATTAGGCCACTGGTTAAAACTCCTGGTTTCTCTGATGTTATTGCTGAAAACACAAGGGCTTTATGTAGGAATTACTTACGTAAAGAGTGCAGTGGCCAAAGGAGCTGGTTAGGAATTACAATACTCTGATTGAATTCAATTATTTATTGACTTACTTTGTTTTCAATTATAAATTTATAATTGTTTTTGTTCTCTTGGAAACAATACTTTTTTCTGCAGTTTGTTTGGATGGAAGCCCGCCGGCTTACCACTGGGATAAAGGGTTTGGTACAGGCATTAATAGTTGGTTGATACATTTTGAGGTATGTGTTCTTGTCTTGGTCCACTTGATAATTTCTTACGCCAATAAAATGAAGCTGTTACTGGTTAGGGGCCTGGTTTTGATTACAGGCAAGTTGGTTTTGGTTTTTGATGTAAGGGACATGAGCATTTAGTTGTATGAATCAGATAATATGAGTAGTAGACAGATTGAGGAAATCCAGTTTACACGTCTAGAATGGCTTGAACTGTTTATAATTCATTTAATCTTGTTTAAGATGCCTTTTGCTTGTGATATTAAGGGAGGAGGATGGTGCAACAATGTCACGAGCTGCCTTTCCCGTAAGAAAACTCATTTAGGTTCATCGAAGCTAATGGGACAGCAAATTGCTTTCTCTGGGATTATGAACAACAAGCGGCCGTTTAATCCAGGTGTGGCCAAATATTTCATTATCTGAGACCTTGCTATTGAATTTGAGTAGCATGGTTTTTGTAGACAGGTTATTGATTAGTTTTGTTTGAATTTGCAGATTTTTACAATTGGAATAGAGTTAAGATCAGATACTGTGATGGGTCATCGTTTACCGGTGATGTGCAGGCAGTCAATCCTGTAAGTTAATAAAAAAAATTGAGCAGGAACCATTTTAGAATTTCATAGTTTCATTTTTAATCAGAAACAATTTGATCAGGCTACTAATCTTCACTTCAGAGGAGCTAGGATTTGGCTTGCTGTCATTGAGGATCTATTACCAAAAGGATTGAAAAATGCTGAAAACGTAAGATCCATTTGAAGATCTGTCAGCATCTTTCTCTTTTGACCGAACTTTCTCTGTAACTTGTTTAGTCATCTCCGAACAGGCTCTTCTTTCTGGCTGTTCAGCTGGTGGATTGGCTTCCATTTTGCATTGCGACAGTTTCCGTGCACTCCTACGTATGGGCACTAAAGTAAAATGCCTTTCAGATGCTGGTTATTTTATCAAAGTGTAAGCTCATTGATAGGACCTATTTCAGAAACCTATGCCGTTATCTTAATGTTCTTTTGAAATCTTACAACAAAAGTATTTTGTAACAGGAAGGATGTCTCCGGAGCCCCGCATGTGCAGACCTACTTTAATGAAATTGTGACATTACATGTACTGTCCTCGGATTTTCTTCTTCCTTCTAATGTAGATTTCACAGAAGAGCAGATGAAGACTTGCTATTTTTCTTTTTCAGGGATCTGCAAAAAATCTGCCCCTGTCCTGCACTTCAGTGCTGAAACCCTCATTCGTAAGCATGCTCTTGCTGATATGGTTTTTTCTCTTCATCGTTTCGTATACAGTCTTGCTGATACTTCTCAACAATTTACAGTGTTTCTTCCCACAATATGTGGCTCCACAAGTACGAACGCCACTTTTCATTCTTAATGCAGCCTACGATTCATGGCAGGTTAGCACACATCTGGTTCTCCGTAAACAATTACTTTCCATTGAACAGAAAGTAGGTTTATCTTTTATGTTACTCAGTACTGTTAAATGGTCTCCATATCCATTATGTGGTGAAGGGGGCTTATACACTGGAAAGATTCATGTCTTCTTATGCAACACACGCCTATTTTTGAGAGATGAAATTCATTAAATGAATGGAAGGTTTTCTTTCATTCCAAGTAGTGCAAACATATCTGCTCTGTTGTGGATATGGAGACGAGTTTCAGAGTAATCTCTATGTCTGGAGCACTTTCTCTTCATTAAAATTAATTCATATTTTATTTATGCTTTATATTTCTCCTTGCATATCTTATTTCTAATTCGTGTTGTATTTATTTCAGATAAGAAACATTTTGGCACCGAGTATTGCTGATCCCCTTGGCGTCTGGAAGAGCTGCAAGCTAGACATAAACAACTGCTCACCTCTTCAACTCAAATCTATGCAAGGTGACTGGAAGCAACTTAATTTAGACACTCAAGCAATCCTATGAACTTACTTTTCAAATTTTTTTTTATTACAAACCATGTTTAAAGACTTCAAAATTTAAGGTTAAAAACTGTGTCCCCAACAAGAACAGAAAAAAAGATCAATTGTTGTACAAACATTCATCAACTGAGCCGAAAACACTTTGATGATTAGTGGTTGAAACTCTTAAACATTCCTATTTCAGAACTTTCAGACATCTGTGATAATCTTCTCCCAGTCAACAGAGAGTAATCATAGATAGCATTCATTCAAAACAACTAGTGGTTGGGAATTTTTTTCAAGGATTTCATTGTGGGTTTATTTTTCAGATTTTAGGTTGCAGTTTCTGAATGCATTGAATAAATCAACCAACTCTTCATCTAGAGGATTGTATATAGACTCTTGCTATGCCCACTGCCAAACTGAAACACAAGAGAAATGGTTCATGGAAGACTCCCCAGTGCTTGGTAAAAAGGTAAGAGACTGCAAGTTTTCTCCTCATTATCAATCCTCTCCTATTGTGTATACATCAGTAATATTTTTGCTGCAGCTCATTCTTCTTTTAAGCTAGATTAAAAGATTGATTTCTTTTCTGTTTTCTAAAACCATACTATTTTGCAGAAAATTGCAAAGGCAGTTGGAGATTGGTTTTATGATCGGAATCCATTCCAAAAGATTGATTGTCCTTACCCTTGCAATCCATCTTGCCAAAACAGTGGTTTGGCTCCACCAGACAACCCAGAAGTATAGATTTATTTCTTCAAACCACATATTTCTTTTCATTAGTCACAATTTTAGCAGAGATAGAGCTTAAACAAGCTAATAGAAAATTATGATTAATTAAGGCTTCTGAATAAGCAAAAGTCACCACTGCACTCAACCTATGTGCGCTGGGTGTCTCCCATCATTGTTAGTGTATTCAAATTCAATTATTACTCAAAACAAAATCATTCTTTTCTCAATGGAGAAACAGTAGTATATGATTTTACTAGATTCTGTTTTTGTGATTCGCAGCTTTTGCATAAAAAATCCCAAACTCTACGACTTATCACAGAGCTCTCTCCCTCCAAAATCTAATAGTTATCCTTGAAAGTCCCAGCTCTGTTTCACAAGCATTCTCATCTCTTAAAGTAACCTAAAGGAATCTGTAAGCACAAAACTGGGAAGAAACCTCCATGGAACATTACTTTCATTTGCCAAATTAAAAAGTAACAAGAAATGAAACTGGAAAATCAAGACCGCATCAGTATTACATATAAGCTCACATGTACAAATATCCAGAGAAATACATTTAACCTGTTAAGGAAATTTCACGCGTAAGAAAAGGGACAGAGGAATGGCATGGTTCATATATTGATGGTTTGCTTTTGCAGAAGAAACCGCCAAACGGGTCTGCAGCATCAGTCAATATGAGTACGTTATTGTGCGGGTTACTAATGCTAATGGGAGTGATGTTGCCATGAGAATCAGTTTGTGAAAGATGAAATCAAGTAAGCACAAATCAAAGAGTAAAATTCAAGCACGGAAAGGTTGCTTTGCAGCTACCGAGTCTGCTACATGTCTTGAATTTCAGGTACATAAACACTAGCTTTCTTTTTTGGTTGCAATTGAGGACAGGAGTTACATGTGTTAATTTGCCATGGAAACTTATCTTTTAGGTTTCTTTATGGTTAAGGAAGAAGTTGATGCTGACTCACAAAGGAAATCCACTGGAAGACAGCAGTTCCCGGATGATGATGTAATAATGGCAGCAACAACCCCTAACAAAGCTGTGCAAGTGGAGGGGACATCTATCAACTTTACATCAACGCTCGTCCTCTGGAATTTTCTTCCTTTGCTTTATGTTGCAGTAGGCCTCAACAAGTTTTATTCCAATTCCTAATTCTATTATTTGATTATCTTCAAATTTTGTGAATAAACCAGAATTCAACCTTTTTTTTTTTTTACTTTGTTCAGTTGTTTGTAGCTTAGTACTTAGGCTTGGTGGTGTGAGCTACAAATAGTTTAGTTGATAAAATTAGTTTATGCTATGGGTTTGGATTTTTTTTTTTGAACATGACAAAAAATTATCTAGCCGCAACATTGTTATTAAGGACGTCTCGACAGATCAACCTTAAAACGTCTCGACTTGATTTTTTATCTAACTCAAGTTTAAGATTAAACATGTGAGAGTTGGCTTAATGTGATCTAAAAGCAACCCGACCGTCCGGTAAAAAAAAATCTTATGATGAAATTAACAAAAAAAAAACCTTTCATCTAAACTTATGTAGTTCGGATTTAAAATTAAACTACGTGGGAATTGTCTTGACATGATCTAAAAGATTTGACCAACCTAAAAATAACTCGATCATTGATAAAAAAAAATTTGAGGATGAAATTAAAAAAAAAACTTGGCAAAAAAAAAAAACCTTTTAATTTAATAATTTACTTAATCTAAATTTAAAATTAAATTATATAAAAAAATTTATGATGTAGTTAATTTAAACGGTCTAAAAGCGACCCAAATTATTGTTAACAAAGGTAAGCATGAATAATGAAATTGGTAGAGAAAAGAGGGGAATGAAAGAAAAAGGGTGGCGGTAGAATTGGAAAAAGAGAGAGGAGAGACTTCACTGTTCATGGCTCCACAAGTTTTCCCAAGCTTTTGAGTATAAAAGGGTAGGTAATCTTCTGAATATATCAGAATTTAAACTTACCATGCCTTGCAAAGAAATTTTCCATTAAAGCAACAGTTTCAATCTTAAAACAAAAGCATCTATGCTTTAAAAGCACAACAATGCTAAAGAGACTAAAGCAGAAAAGTTGTTAACCTGTTATGTTCTTGTCTACTTGTTCGTGGTGGTGGCAAATGCAACAGCCTCCTCGTACTCAAAGTCGCATGTGGTGGGTCTAGTTGAGAAAGCTAGTGGTTACCAACATCAATGATCTTCTAGAGCGCCATTGGCGTGCTGGACAGGAGAAAATAAATGAAACTGGATCGAGTTGGGCTCGACAGTAAAAAAATGAGGGTTAAATGGGTTAGGCTGGATTGTAAAGATACATTTTCTTGGAGAGTGTTTGGCGCCTAAGAACGAGTGAAGTTCCAGATAAAGCTTGCATATTGCTGGCACAGAGTTAACCGATGTTCATTCCCTGGATATGATCGTTGCTTCTTCTCCGGGAAAAGAAATTCACAACCCGTAAACCTTCTGCCTCTACACATCATTGCTCAGTCAAGCTTTCGCTCATTGCAAAAATTTCTCATTGCTGCCTCCCACAGGAATCTGGGTGATGTCTCAGTTCTAGTGTGTCTGGCGCATAAGTTATTGCCTTACCATCTAGCTTATAATCAAACGGGAGAGCTCCTCCTCGGGTGGATTCCTCCTCTTGCTTCTCAATTAACAACGTCTTCCGGTTGTCTTTCCCCTCCCAAGAACAGGTTAATACACATTACTCACCCGTCTGCAATTGAAAACTCCACTTCCCGCCTGACTTGCCTCGTTCATCTCGAGCCAGGGTCGAACTCATTTTGATCTTTTTTTTTTTTTAAATAATTTATTTTCATGACATGTTAGTTCCTATTTAAGATTTTTTAGTCCTCTAATAGATGTTATAACAAAACTTCATAATAAAAATATATATAACAAGAGATTCTTCATGAAGATCAAATTAAATCTCAACAGGAAAATTGATGTTTTACCACCAATCACAAGTTCTATATCACTCGATCAACCCCCATCTACTTTCAATATATCAAAACATATCTTCAGAATCTGTCTTTGCAGTAATCTGCTTTCTTGAACTGATATTTACATGTTCGTTTCCTATTAAAGACTTGCAATTCAAACCGTAGAAGAACCTGTCTAGCTAGCTGTAGCAAACACCAAGACTCTCATTGCAACGAACGTGGAGAAGGAAGCCCTTGTTGATTAAAACATTTTTGCCCATGCATTTCCTCCTCTCATGAATTATTGCATCACTCACTCTTTCTCGAACAAAGAAAAACAGTGGACAGTCGTGCGAATGGAATTTAGGACAAAGTCCATCCATTATACATGATGACCGACCAAACTTAACTCGAATCCGTGTGGTCGATTGTCTAAATTGAAGTCCATCAAGCACCGAAAACAATCCAAAACTGATCACTAAATTCGTTTGGGACACGTCCTAGCACACGATATTTGCGGTAAGAATCTCCATGGACTCTTCCTCTTTCACATGCGATTGGTCTTATCTATAAAAAATTACAATACATGCGTTGAAAATTGAAATGCTCTAAGACCAAGATGGAATGTTACTGTGAGCTCGATTTGACAATGACGAAGATAACCTCTGCTTCAAAGCTCATATAATTGACTCATTTAAAGATTTAATTTTAGCAAAAATTTAAGTTTGAAAGTCAATTAAGCAAAAATTAAAAAAATTAATTAAATTTAAGGAATTCATTAAACTTCTAATGGGTTTTGCAGATTTAATCAAGAATTCAATTAAAAAAGAATAAAATTTGAAAGCCTAATTCAAATCAATTAGCAAAGATTAGAAGATTAGGGACACAATTGAAAGACTAATTTGATGCAATCAGAGACTTAAATGAAAGAAATTCGAAGTATGAAGTTTAATTGAGGACCAAATTAAAGAAATCTGAAACCAATGACAACTTTGTAAAAAGTACTGAAATTTAAGGGTTCAATTGAAGAAGACTAAGGGTGAGATTACAAGGAATCAGAAAAATTAGGGTTGATTGAGGGCTTCATTGCAAAGTTCCAAAGGTTTAGAGACCAAATTGAAAAAAAACTATAATTTTACTATTCATTGTCTTCTTCCCAAAAAAACAAAAGAAAAGGATGCCCAAGTACCCATTTTTCAGTCTTAATTTCTCTCTCACCTATACACTACACCACACAAATTTTATGCTAACTTACACCCTAGTACCTATACTTCACTCCAAACCAAAATTCTAGCTCTTATTGCACTAAAAATACCTGCAAACTCTCTCCCAAAAACACAATTTTATTTTAAATTACACACGGACAAATTTCTAAAAAAATAAATCATATTTGCATAATTTAGCATACTAGAAAAATCATAAAAATAATCTTTTAATTTTGCATGCAAATTGAATTTAATAACTAGTTTATTAAAGTCATGAGAACTTGATCTATATTTCAAAAACATCAAAAATTTATTTTGTTTCTTTTAATATACGAGATTACAAACTTATATGTAAGACGTATTCTAGATATTAAATAAAAAAAATAGTTTTTCTTATTCATCATCTAAAAAAGTATAATCTTTACTCCTAAAATCAAACATAACCCTTCTAGAGTCTATGTCTTTCTATGACTAAATAATAAAAAAGAAGAATCAAGTAGTTTAAGGGTGAGGATTACCTAAAATCAAGTAAGTAGAGTCTTTTCTTACAATTGAGAACAAGTCTCGCTCAAAGCTTCTTCAACAATTTGTTTTAGCAAAAAAGTGGTAAAAGTGAAAATAAAAAATGAAAATGAAAGTGACTAGGGTTTATGATATGAACCTCATGATTACATGGTCACATAACCCACACGCTATAAAGATAAATCCTGAAAATCCAAAGATTTAGGTTTCATAAAAGTGTGACACAAAAATTACTTGAACCAAAATACCAACATTATTGGCATATGAACCCCCATCCAACGATTAGCGAATCATGAATGAGAAGTATAAGGAAGAACATCACAAAGTTAGTTATATTTTAATAAGTTCAATTGTCTTTGTTCGACTAAAGAGAAAAGTGTTGCATCACGCAAAACACAAATTTATTCAAAACATCATGGCTCCAAAGCTAAGAATCTATGTACAATCTAAATAACCCTATTTATAATAAGTGAAAAACATCCTAAGCAATTCTGGAAAAAAAATAAAATAAAAATTCTAAATAAAATATAATAAAAATCTTAAATCAACTAGGAAGTTAATGTAAATCTTGCATAGTAGCTTCTGGACCTTATTACAAGACCTTTCTAAAGTCGGATTGATATGAGATTTTAACTCGATATAAAATAGGGCATTTAGAAACGTTTGGTAAAACTTCAATCGAATCTAATGGTTGAAAAAAAAAACAATATACTTATTGGTATAAAATTATGCAATATGAGAAATCAACCCAAGAATCCTTATAAGAAAATGATTTTGGAACATTAAAAGAATCATTGCCACACCTGAAAACTATATTGTTACCCATAAAAAATCATTTTAGGACTAGGAAAAGTCTTAAAATTAATTGTTGAATATCCTTGCATTATTATGAAAAGAATCATTTCCAAATATGAAGTCCATCAGTCAAAAAGTAACAAATAACAAAATTTGTATTGCATCTTTTGACATGTATCATGATACATTTTAGAACTTAGATTGACCTAAAATTTTTAAAAAATATAGAACAATATATTCGGAAAATCCTGGTAAAATTAAAGTTCAATCCAATGATCTAATTAAGAATTATGCCCTATAGAGTAAAACTAGACAATATGCACAATTAAGGTAGAATTTGAATTTTCTTGTTCAACCATTTCTTGGATCATATCAGTTTATAAAAGAAATATTTTTTCATCCTTATTGTTGGATGAATAACCTATGATGTCACCATAAATCTTCAAAAAAACTACTTAATTACTGCATTGAATTCATGCAGCCGTTTTCTCTTCCTAAAAAACGTTTTTTTAATAAGGGCAAACCACGTAACCATAAGAATCTCAACTATTCTGTTTAAGATAATCTATCATATGGGAAAGGTAAAATCTCTCATTAAAAATTAAGAACCCTTTAAATCTTTACGTATTAAATACATAAAGACTTAGGGGGCTATTGATGATTCAAAATTTTTGGCATTCTATGAAAATTCATTTTTAAGTCTAAGTCCTTGTTTAAAAAGCCTTAAGACAGGGTGATAACCCATTGATAGGTGGGCGTGGCTTGCATCTATACCCAGCATCTTTAGGATTAGCAGAATGTCAAACCCAGATGACATGGATCTAGTTCTATTTAATTTAGTTTCAAAAAATTGTTATATTACTCGAATAAATAACATTTTGGTATCAAGTTTGGTTGATCCTGATGGACTCTACCACAGTTGCAAGCTTGAAATAAACAAGTTTACACATTGAAAGATTTTACTAAATTAAATATTAATAAATAGGAGGAGAAAAAACAAAGAGAGAACTACGGATGCCACTGGTAAGAGAAAGTCATTGGTAGTAAAAAGGTTTTTTTTTTTTTTTTTTTTTTTTTTTTTTTTTTTTATGTGTGTAAGATTGAGAGAGATCAGAGAACCTTAAGTTCTATCGGTATCATCATCAATGTTATCCTTAATTCACAATTGATACTAATCATCATCAATTTTTATTTTTTTTCTTCTATAATCCCTTGCAATTTTAGTAATATGATTACGAAGAGAAATCTATGTAATATTTTTTTTCCCTCTTTGTAACATTTCTTTCTGTACTAAAAAAAACGATGATTTTTTTTTTACCTTTGTATAAATACTAAAGCTCTTCTTTTTCTTTTTTCTTTTTTAATTAAACCTGCTCTTTTCTTTTTATTTTTTTTTATTTTTTTAATTTCATTATTTTTTCCTCAGTTTCATCCTTTATTTTTCTTGTTAGTCATAGAAGTTGTTTTTTTTAACCGATCAAATCAACTATATCATATTGAGACAACTCTCATACAATTTAATTTAAAATCCTAATTAGATAAGAAGTTGAGTTGAAAGATATCTTTTTATCAATTTTTTTAATTTTATTTTCAAATTATTTTTTAATAAAAATTTTGATTCAACTTGCAACTCGAGTTTCTAAACTAATGTTTTCTAAAAACGATTCCATATTCGTTGGTTGGTTTGCTTAAACTAAATTTAACTATAGGTAAACATAAATTCAGTACTGGATTCTGTTTAATAAGAGGTGATTGAGAATGTGGTAGCGGTTATTTTTTAAACTACTTTTCGTCTAGAAATACATCAAAATAATATTTTTTTTTAATTTTTAAAATTATTTTTTACATAAGTACATCAAAAACAATTTAAAAATAAATAAATAATTAAATAATTTGCTTACGGATAGAATTAAGTTTTTTTTTTTTTAATTGTAAAGATGCAATCACATGATGTGACTTATTTTACTCTCATTCCGCTGTCCTCCTAAGGTTCCGAGAATGGATTGAAAACGAGTGAAAGGAAGGTGAAAGGAAGGTGTCTGTATTTTCCTGCCCATCCAAAAGAATAATGAAAAAGAAATTCAGCTGGCTGAAATCAACCTTTGAACCAATTAGCCCCTGGGCATAGAAAATGGGAGTGTGAATTATAAATTAGTCCCTCTAGTTTTGATAAATGAATTAAGTATTCCTTTTCACTTCAAAAACTATTTATTTACTCATTTTCATCTATTTTCTTTTCTTTTCATTTTTTTTTTAAAATAGATATTATAAAACAATATATAATGAGTGTTTGTTTTTATATTACCATGTGTTTTTTTAAAGTGTTTTTTCAAATCATTTTTCACCTAAAAAAACATAAAATTGATTTGAATAATTTTAATGTGATGATATTATAATAAAAAAATTAAAAAAATATTATTTTAATATATTTGTATTTAAAAAATATTTTTAAAAATCACCCCTTACCGGTTCTAAACCCACACATAATTTGAACCAGGATATATATATATATACACACACTAATTAGTCAAACCTTTGAGACAAGGTTTGGCTAAATCAACATCATCCAAATATAAAAATCTATTTTTATGTAATATTTACTGGCCAGCAACTTCACCTAATATAAAACAAATATATAATTTGGGATTTTACACTTAAATGTATATAAAACCTCCTTTTCCCACTTCCACTTGAGAAATTTGAACCAGCATGCATGCAAATATGCTTACTTAGTCAAGCTTTTGAGATAAGGTTCGGCTATCATTTCAAATTCAAAGTCAGTGCAAGCTAAGAGAAGGAAATTTTTACAGAAATCCCTCTTACCCTTTAGAGGGAAAAGAATCTAAACAAAAGAAATATACCAGTTTTAAATCAATATCTTATTTGAAAATGTTCAAACAATTTGAATGTGAAAACTGTCAAAACAAAAATATTTTGGATCCCAATGCCAAACTAAGGATGAAAACATGCATCAATGGCTAGCCTCCTTTAAAGACCACCGACAATTAATAATTAATGATATGGATGTACAATGATGATAAAAGATCTGACCAGCTGCTAGCAATGACAGTAAAGTTTGTAATGATTCGAAAGAAAAAAGAGATGGGCTACCAACCTGTAATGAAATCTCAAAACTAAACGACATAGACAACAGAAAACGACATCAATTTGATCATATAGCCATTTGCATGCATGGACTGATCATGGAAAGAGACAACAATCTCCATTCGGCCACCCATTGTTTCACTTCCATTTGGAAATCTTTCACCAAAAAAGACGTTTATATATTTCTGTCAAGTCAATGAACGTAAAAAACTTGAAAACAAGTTATTTGCAGACAAAATTCTTAGCCCCTAGTTTCAACCTCTGTTTGACTTTAATCGGTGTTTGGTTAACAAAATAGATAGAGATAATCGTTTATTTTTTCTTTTAAAATAAAAAAAAATTATTTTAAGACTATCATAAAAAAATATATTTATTTTTAGTTCTCTGCAATCAAAATACTTTTCTACTCTCAAAGAAACTGCCGATTCTCCTCTTACATATATAATCTTAAAATGTTTTTTTATAATCTTAAAATTAATATTTGTCTGAACACGTTATATATGAAGTGTTTAATTTTTTTTATTCCCTGCATTATCTCTTACAAGTGGCATTTTGAGTTTCTTGTCTGAAAGGAAAGTTCTGAGAATCTATAGCATTCTTTTCCTGACGCAAGCTCTCTTGTTCCTGCACATGTACGACATCCTTTTCTCCCCTATATATATTGTCCCAAGTTTATATTCTTTTCTTTAAGCATCCCTATTTTTCCTTTTTGTGTGTTAATTCTTTCTTCTAAATCACTTTGTTAATTTCTGATACCAAGCAGTGTATGGCTGGTTCAAGATTAGGCCAATGGCCGTGTCTTGTTGTTTGCATACTGATATTGCTCAAGGCAGAAGGAGCTAGCATTCCCATTACTATTGTCGAGACTGCTGTTTCAAGCGGAGCTGGTGAGCAACTCATAAGCTCATTTGTTTTGTGCTAATGAATATACAGTACGTGTTTTTAATCTTTTTTTTTTCTAATCTGTTGTCACTGTGATTTACTGTGCAGTTTGCTTAGATGGGAGTCCGCCAGGTTACCACTTTGACAAAGGATCTGGTTCTGGGATTGATAACTGGTTGGTTCACATGGAGGTTAGTTCTTCTTGGCCTTGATCTTCTTTCTTGCTAGCTATACTATGGACTAGCCTAATGAATTTGATTAAATATGATAAATGGGATGTTAATAATGATAGTTGTATGAGTTTGATCTACTTAATTATAACTTTTCTTCTTGTGAAATGGGGGTCAACAGGGAGGAGGATGGTGTGAGAGTGTTGAGTCCTGTGTATCTCGTAGGGACACTTTCAGGGGTTCTTCATCGAAAATGGAGAAGACAATGGGGTTCTCTGGCATACTGGGCAGCAAGCAAGCAGCTAATCCTGGTAGCTAGGATTCAGCAGTTACTGGTTTAGATCTTGTTATCAATCTGTATAGCAGCTTAATTAAGTAATTGGGTTCTGTTTGAATGTGTAGACTTCTATAACTGGAATAGAATCAAAGTCAGATACTGTGATGGTTCATCATTTACTGGTGATGTCGAAGCTGTCGATCCGGTAATAAGCTTGTTGACTTAGTTGCCTTGAAACTTCAAAGATTTCTTCTACAGATGAAAATTCTAAATTGTTGTATATGAACTGAAGTAGCATTTGATTTTCTGGACCAGGAAACTAAGCTTTACTTCAGGGGAGAGAGGGTTTGGCAGGCTGTAATTGATGAACTATTGGCGAAAGGAATGCAAAATGCTCGAAATGTACGACTCCTTTCAATAACTACTACTGAGCCTTATTTACTTGCGTTTTATGCCTTTATTCTCTTGGGATAACCTGTCGGGACTTGTCAATGACAGGCTATTCTTTCCGGATGTTCTGCTGGTGGATTGGCTGCTATTTTGCATTGTGATAAATTCCAATCCCTCCTGCCTGCAACTGCTAGAGTAAAATGTGTTTCTGATGCTGGTTATTTTATTCACGGGTAATTAAGCTCATATACCAAGAACAGATCCAATCTCCCTTTGTTTAACTGCGAGAATCTTCCATATCAGTTTTTTTTTAATATAATTTTCTTGACAGGACGGACATTTCTGGAGGGTCTCGAATTGAATCCTTCTTCGGTCAAGTCGTTAAAACTCATGTAACTCTCTATTCTATCTATGATAATTGTTTCTATCTTATTCTGAGTTTCTGACCTTGCTGTAATGTGCATGTAATTGAATTATCTGATCCCTTCTCTTGTTGTTGACTTGTGAATTTGATTTACTAGAGTTACCTTTTCATTCTGTTTCTCTATGTTTTCTGCAGGGATCAGCAAAGAATTTGCCTGCATCATGCACTTCAAAAATGAATCCGGAGTTGGTAATGAAGGCTATTCTAATATTGACCTGGTACCTCTCTTCATCATTTCTTCTCCAGTCTCACAATTCCTTTCTTGTTATTGCAGTGTTTCTTCCCACAATATGTGGCGCAGACTATGCGAACACCACTTTTCATCATAAACTCAGCTTACGATTCCTGGCAGGTTAGCAAATTTCTGCTTCTCAGTAAAGATTTTTGTTCAATATCTCTTTTTTTGCGAACATTTTCTTATCGTTCAACTATATATCTTCCTCTTGTTCTTATATCTTTCTTGAAAGGCAAGGATTGTGGCTTCAGGTATGCTAACTTGTTACTCAGTTAATCTGAATCATTGTGCACCCCAACCCACACAATGATTCCCAAAAGATCACACAACTGCGCAATTTTATGCGACACATATCTCTTCGTGTGTTATCTGATCTTCCATCTTTTCGTATTCGTTCAGATAAAAAACATTCTTGCACCAACAGCTGTTGATTCCAAAAAAGAATGGAAGGACTGCAAGCTTGATTTGAAAAAATGCTCAGCTAGTCAACTCCAGACCGTGCAAGGTGATCATTTCCAAAGCTCATGCCCCGTTATTAATCAATAACCAAATTTCAGAGTTTCGTTTTTCGAGAGCATTTCGTGGTTCTTGATGGGAAATTAAGTGAAGTCTATCGGCTTGGTTTTCCTTTGCGCCAACAGAAGTTATATTTTGGATTTCATTTTCAGATTACAGGACACAATTCTTAAAAGCAGTGGATACTGGACTTGGCAGTTCTTCAACAAGAGGATTGTGGATAGATTCTTGCTATGCTCACTGCCAATCTGGGTCGGTATCTACCTGGTTAAACGATAAATCTCCCGAAGTGGGCGATACGGTAATGACTGGCATATCTTCCTTTTATTTACTTTATTTCCACCATTTATAATCTTATATTGATTGCTTCTGCATTCCTACTAATCCTTGTATCGGCTCTTTTTACTCCAGAAAATGGGAAAGGCTGTTGGAGATTGGTTCTACGACCGAAGTGCCATGGAAAAAATCGATTGCCCTTACTCTTGCAACCCTACTTGTGTCAGTGTTGATTCTGAATCGTAAGAGCAGTCAACTAACGCAGATTTATTGATAATAAGAAATATTACCAATCTCACGAGTCGTGGTTATAAGCTACAATCAGCTAGAGTAAGAGTATTGCTTGTGATATTGTTACCAAGCCTTCAAAATAAAGATCATTGCACAGAACATATCTGTGTGTTCTGTCATTGTTTATGTAATACCTGTTCAATAATCATTATTATACGTGTAATATATATAATGTATTATCTCTTTAGAAAGGGTGGCCACTGACTTAAACAAAATTGAAGCAGTTAGAAATCGGCCTACACTGCAATCAGATAAAGAATTGAGAGGTTTTATAGGATTATCTTGTTGTTATAGAAAATTTTTTAAGAACTTTAGAGTTATAAACAAACCACTGACTAATCAATTGAAGAAGAATATATTTAATTGGAATGAGAAATCATAAGTAGCCTTTGATGATTTAAAAGAAGCTTTGTGCAAGACACCAATTTTGGTTTTACCAAACCATTTATCTTGGAAATAGATGCTAATGTTACTGGATTAGGAGTTGTGTTAAGTTAGAATGGGAGACCATTAACATACTTCGGTAAAGTTTTATGCCCAAGATATATTGGTTTATCCATACATGAAAAAAAGATATGGTTATTCTCATGATGGTGGAGAGATGAATGCATTATTTAGAATATGATCAGTTCATTATCAAAACTGATCATGAAATTATAAAGTTTTTGCTAGAACAAAAACTCCACACCCCTATCCAGATGAAAGGATTAACTAAACTATTGGAATTGAGGTTTATTATTCTGTATAGGAAAATGAAGGAAAACATGATAGTTGATGCATTGTCTGAAAAGATGACAATTTAAAGACAATTAGAAAACCCTAAAGAAGGAGAGTAGTGACTTAGCAACCATGATTGTTATTACACAAATTTGGCATGACTAAGTTGGTGAAACTTATGAGATAGATGAGTTGTTTAAAAAGATTATAGCAGAGAAGCTAATCAATATAGATAATTGGCTAAAGTATGCATATTTAGAAGGAGTCTTGAGGTATAAAAAGCAAATTTATCATTGGTTGTACATGGGATTTGAGAGAGAGAGTTGTTAGTCTTGCACATAATTCTCAAATGGAGGGGCATGCTAGAATCCAAAATTCATACAAGAGGCTAAAAGCTATGTTTTACTAGCCTTTCATGAAATCTATAATAAATAAATTTAGGGAGGAATTTGATGTATGTAAACCAGCCAAGATGGAAAAGGTGTCTTATTGTGGTCTGCTTCAACCATTGTCTATACCTAAGGGTATTTGGAGAAATATAACAATGAATTTTGTGGAGGGATTGCCAAGATCAAGAGGGAAGAATGCCATATTGGTTATTGTGGGTCGATTCTCAAAATATGCACATTTCTTAGTTATTACACATTCATTTGCCGCTTAAGAGATTGCTCATTTTTTTCTTAGAATATGTCTATAAGTTCCATTAATTACCTTCTTCTATTATGACGGATAAAGATAAGGTTTTTACAAGCTTATTTTGAAAAGAAATGTTCATACTTCTGAGATGAGATTGTTGATAAACACATCTTTCCATCATCAAACTGATGGTCAAGTAAAAAAAGAGAGAATCAATGCCTAGAAACCTACCTAAGGTGTATGTCATGCATTGCCATAGTAAATGGCATAATTAGTTAGGGTGGTATAACTCAAGTTACCATTCAATTATTGAAACAACACCCTTTCAGGCATTATATGGCTACCCTTCTAATATTGGAGTTGATTCTTTTGCAACACCTTTAGTAGCAGCTTTGGAAAAAGCTATCCAACGAAGAGAGAGTATGAATTAATGGCTTAAGTTGCAACTAGAATGCTCTGAGGAACATAATGAAACAAATGGCAGATAAGGGCAAGACAGAAAGAATCTTTAAGTTGGTGATTTGGTTTATTTGAAGTTGCAGCCATACAAACATATAAGTTTAGCTTTGAGGAAGAACATGAAGCTTAATTTAAGGCTTTATAGGCCCTGTAAGGTTTTTAGCATTGAGGTTGCAATGGAGGTACAACAAAAGCTTAGCACGTGAGTGAAATATCAGTAGGTTAGGCTGTAAGAGTTAGTTACAGTTATTGGTTAAATCTGTTAGTAGTTACTAACTATAAGCAATAATTCAGAAACTTGTATATAAACTAAAATAATGAATGAGGAAGGCATGACATGAATGAACAATTCTACTTCTTCTTCTCTCTTATTTCTTTCCAAGACTGATCTTGTTAGGCTGTAGCCTAACACAATTTTGTTAAAAAAAAAAAAAAACGTTAGAGATTTTGCGTTTATCTAATTAGAGAGTAGAACTGTAGAAGTGTTCAAGACGGAATAAAAGTTGTTTGTCCATCATGGATTTATTTTAAAGACAGCAGCTTGTTCCTCGAGGAAAAAAAAAGCTGATAGCTTTACAGTGGAGCACAATCTGCTAGAAAAGGACAATAGATTGCATGAAGACATCCCCTACAAGATTTATTTGATAGAGTTGAAACCACAGAAAGTGGAAGCCCGTCCTTCCCCTGGCAATGGTTCGGAATAGCTTGTGACCACAATTCTGACTGCTCAGATTCTTTAAGGTAACAATACAACTGACCCAGATGTTTTTCGACTCTCCAGATCTGCATGTGCCTGTGCTGCCTGAGATAGAGGGTATGTGTGATTCACACGAACCCGCAACACGCCAGATGCAATGTTGGCAAATACCTCCCCTGCAGTTTCTAGCAGCTCACCCCGGGTTGCAGTGTATTGCATGAGGGAAGGCCTTGTCAAGAACAGTGATTTTGGGGCAAGCACTGACAGTGGGAACGGATCTGGTGTCCCAGATGACTGTCCAAAACAAACCATGTAGCCACGAGTCTTTAAGCATGCCAATGAGCCCTGCATATGACAGCATACCAATGAGGACTCAACCAACAAAAATTGAGAGTAGAAGTGCACGCTTGGCCTTATATAAGCTAAACCTAGCAGCCCAACTGGTCAGAACGTAACTTCTGTTTTCTATAGTTCTTCTGAATAGAACTGAATAAAAAAAAATCAGGTTTTTCCAGGTCAGAGCTGTGACAGATCAGAGTTTGAGGTCAGGTGCAGTTTTTAGACAGTTTTTAGTTTAAGATCAGGTGCAATCTGTAAGAAAAAAAAAATGTCTCTCTTTGGGTTCATGACAAGCCAAACCTGCTTATGTAAAGCATATAGAGGATGTAGAATCAAACTACAGCTGAAAGTATCAATTTGGGAAATAAAGGCATTGCCTTCATAGACAACATAAATGGAAGAATAGAATAAGCATTACCTGAAAGGTATCTTTCCCCACGGAATCGTAGACAACATCGACGCCATTTCCTGATGTTATCTCATTGACACGGGCAGCAAAATCTTCCTCTTTATAAATTATAACATGGTGACATCCATCGTCCTTGGCTTGTGCTGCCTTCTCCTTGGTTGAGACAGTACCTATGACAGTGGCACCAAGAGAATTTGCCCACTGACATAACAGAGAACCGACTCCACCAGCTGCAGCCTGAACAAGGATAGTGTGCCCTGGTTCAACCTGGAATAAAAAATCTAACTAACTTATTTGTTTCTCTGGAAAATGACAGATAATGAAGTAACTGAAATAATCCACTGCAAGACAAAAAATTTTATCATTATTATGTTCTTTGTTTTTAAGGTCCGTGTAGCCAAATAATGAAGTCCAACAAAAGTTGAACAATTAAAAGACGATGATAATCACAAGTATCTCTAAATACCAAGCTGAAAATGCAAATGCGTGTGCAGGAACATAGAAATAGAAAACTACATGAAAAAGTGTTAACTTACATTGAAATTTCGATGAACAAATGTTGTTTTGCCTTTTTTGGTACTTAGATGTCAAATAATAATTTCAAATTACCTCTCGGGTTTTTGAACCCAAAATATTTTACGATCTGATACACATGATAGGACAAGTTCGAAGGCTTGCTTAAGTTAGAAAGTAGCCAGATATACAACCTACCTTGAAGCAACGACGGAGTAAGAACTGAGCAGTCATGCCTTTAAGCATCACAGATGCTGCTACTGAAGGACTAATAGAAGGCGGGACAGGCACAACCTTGTTTGCAGGAAGGATCTGCTCTTCAGTATATGAACCCATAGGACCACCAGCATAACCTACAACTTCTCCAACTTTCCTATCTGTAACTCCAGGGCCCAGAGCTATCACTTCTCCAACAGCCTCCATACCTTCAATAGAGAAAAATTCTCAAATACCTTCAGGAGATGGGACTTCAATAGCCCAACATTGGCTGGTATAAAGGAAAATAGATGAAGATGCATGTATACCTTCATAGTGTCAAAAACTCTAGCAAAAACTGATGGAGAAAATATCCTAAACAAACCATATACCAAGATTCTAATTTTAAAACATTCCCCGTTTGTGCTCTCCCTCAAAATTAAAAAGTTTTTTTCTTCACATAAAAGCCAATCTACTAGAAATATGCCCACTGTTGTTGAATAATTACAGCCGTCACACGGTGATCCGAGAGAGTTAAAGTCAAACCTGGGGTGAAGGGCATTGTGGAAGCCTTATAAACTCCTTTGCGGAAGTAGACATCAATGAAATTAAGCCCAATGGCCTTGTTCTTCACGCGTATCTCACCCTCACCTGGCTCTCTTATCTCCACATCTTCCCACTTCAGGACCTACATATCATTGCCGTCATGAACATTCAATAAGCAAAAAATGGGTAATTAAAGAATAAGAAATTAGGCACGAAATGGTCGTCAATAAAGATGATTCTAGATATGCAACACCAAAACACGATCTTATACATTACTCCCACGAAGATTTTTAAGAAAAACTATAAAGAACTGAACTTTCAATGATTTTAAGTCCAATCTCACACATGGGCACACTTAAAAGGAAAGCATAGCAATTTGGACAAAACAAACTCAGGGGGCTTCTATTTTTCCCAAATCATGGTGTCTACAAAACCCATCACCAACTTAAAAAGATGAATCATTTCATTGATTCCAAAACAGATAAAACTAATGCCTATCGAACCTTATCAACAGGGTCACCATAATTAGATCAATAGAACAAAAATTTATCAACCCATCACCATAATAAAACATTAGCACCCTATAAGATCACCTGTATAACATACAAACAATAGTACAAGAGATCGAGAAAGAGACCTCAGGTCCACCAAGCTCATGAACCCTGATAGATTTAACCATTTCGGTTGTCTTTGTTGCAGCTGCTCTTGCAGTGACTGTTACCAGGACAACTGGAGTTATATGGCTTTTTGTTGTTGAAAATGAAGCCAAATGAAAGAAGTGGTTGATTTTGTTTTTGCTGCTCAAACGTCGAAGTTGATGACGACGACGACGACGACTTAAAGTTGGGAACTTTGGATGATGACAAAAATGTGGAAGCAACTAGTCACTGGTGAGCGTGTTTGGCAGTGTGGTTGCGCATGTTTTTCCAATAATTTTTCAATATATGTTAATGATGTTTTTTTTATTTTTAAAAAATTATTTTTTATATAACACATTAAAACAATCCAAAACATACAAATCATATTAAATTTTAATAAAAAAAAATTTCAAATTTTTTAGCTGCGTGTCATATTAAATTTTAATAAAAAAAAATAAAAAATTTGAAATTTAAAACAATTCAAAACATAAAAATCATATTAAATTTTAATAAAAAAAATTTTAAAATTTTTTAAAAACACAGCAACAGCTGCATTACCAAACGAGCTCTCTGAGCTAAGCGTATTTAATTATTCCACTTGCCAGTAGTTATCACTCCTCTCCATTAACCCCATGTTATATCGCATGAGTATGATTATTAAACTTGACTTTACAGGGTTTAGATGTGATCCGGTCAAATTTAACTAATTTGTTATCTGATTCATCAAGTTTAGTTTTATTTTATTTTATTTTTTAATAATATTATTTTAATTAATTCATTTTTATTGAAATTGCTTAACTCATTACTTGAGTTTTGAACTGGGTCATGAAATCAGTTTGGATTGTGATACTCGATTTATTTTATTTAATTATTTTTATTGATCTGTCAGTTTTATTTTTCTTGATAATACCAAATTATTTGAAGTATTTTTAGGGAGCTATATGAAAAGAATATATAATCCTCACCACTTTTCAATTACCTGTTAAATTTTGAATTTAAAGGCTATTTTGGTATCTAATATTATATAATTTAAATTATAAGATACAAGCACGTTAAAAAGGGCTAAATTAATCAATACAAAAATAAATAGAGTAGAAATAACAATAATGGTCACTCCATGCAATCGACTTGATCTTGATCTTAATAAGTCTTGATTTGTTTTTCCAATTTTATGAATATTTAATGTTTAACAAAATAAAACAAACACTTCCTAATCTTGAAATTATTTTGGAATATATTGAGTTTTTATTATAATATGTGAAATTTCAGCTAAGCATATCAAACTATAATTTTTTACAATAAATTTTGATTTCAAGGACATAATTGATTAGATTGATAGTTGAAGCCTCAATTTGCCCCAACCTCAATACTGAAGGAGCAAAAACTTCCTTTTAACCCATTCATCGTCAAAGATATTCTCCTGCTCCAATAATTGAGGACTGCCACCATCCTTTCTTATTTGTGCAATATCTTCAAAGTTTGAACAGTTTTTTTAGCATTTCATATATAGACACCATGCCAACTGATGAAGTTAGCTGGTCCTGCAATAGTTACTTCTTTGAGAGGGAAACCATAAAATATTTCTAAGTCAAGGAAGACCGCAGAATTTTGTCCCACAAAAATCCAGATTGTGAATGATATTGCATTTACTTTCAATGTTCATGGTGCTGATATCTACAACTCAAAGGAAGGCTATCTGCAACCTCTCCTCCTTCTTGTCTTCTCTCTTAAAGACATTTGTGTGTAAACTTGGAACGATTAAGTCATGGCAGCAGGGTTAGCCATAGCAGGTGAAGGGGGGCAGTATAATGGGAAGGATGACTTGGTTCGTTGTTTTGTCTTGTATGATGGCTTCCATGGGAGGAGTCATTTTCGGCTATGACATTGGAATTTCAGGTCTGTCACGCTCTCCTATCAAGTCTTTTGAAATGATTTCTTCATTGCCAATTGCCTGCATGTTTTCCTCTTCTGTTTGCTGTACTAAACTATAAATTTGCTAGATTATGCTTTTTTGTAGACACTTTCTTGCCAATTTCTCATGTAGATCATGATAGTGATCGTGAAACTAAAGAAAATAAGTAGGAAGATTGAGTAATGTAAGTTCATGTGAAGGTGGAGTGACTTCAATGAAACCATTTCTGGAGAAATTCTTCCCTGAAGTGTATAGAAAGATGACAGAAGACACAGACATTAGCAATTACTGCAAATTTGATAGTCAATTATTAACCTCCTTCACATCCTCCTGTATGTTGCTGGCCTTGCTGCTTCTTTCTTTGCATCATCGGTCACCCAAGCGTTTGGGCGCAAGCCATCGATTCTTTTAGGTGGTGCTGCCTTCCTTGCAGGTGCCGCCCTTGGTGGTGCAGCAATTAATGTGTACATGCTAATATTCGGCCGTGTCTTGCTTGGAGTTGGTGTTGGTTTTGCTAACCAGGTAATCTACTTGAATCCTTTTCAAATTCTGAGTCTCTAGAGTCTTTTGATAAAATTATGATATTAAATCTATTTTACAGTCAGTCCCTCTCTATCTGTCTGAAATGGCTCCACCAAGATACAGAGGAGCAATCAACAATGGTTTCCAATTCAGTGTTGGCATCGGCGTACTCTCTGCTAACCTTATAAATTATGGAACTGAAAGGATCAGAGGGGGCTGGGGCTGGCGAATCTCCCTATCCATGGCAGCAGTCCCGGCTGCAATTCTTTCTCTAGGTGCACTTTTCCTCCCAGAAACAGCACACAGCCTCATTCAGCGCACTGATGACACAGAAAGGGCTAAGCTGATGCTACAACGGGTCAGAGGCACTGAAGATGTGGAAGCAGAGCTTAACGATCTCATCCAAGCTAACTCAACCTCAAAAACCAATGAGCACCCACTTAAGAATATCATCAGAAGAAAGTATAGGCCTCAGCTAGTAATGGCAATAGCCATACCGTTTTTTGAAATATGTTTTTTACATAAAAAAATCAAAATTTTCTAAAAAGACTACACTGCATAATATTTTTTAATCCGAAATAAAAAAAAATTACTTTTAAAAGTTTATAAAAAGTTAAAAAAATTATTGGGTAACAGTTTTAAATTTTATTCACGAATTAAAAAAACATATTTTTATTTATTGTAAAAAAATAAAATAAAAAAAGACTTGGATACCCGAAAAAAACTCGTGTCCTCCATTGCTCTCTCACTCTCTCACAGACTGATTTGTGTGTGAACTTGGACTCATGGCAGTAGGATTGAGCATAACAAGGGGGCTATACAACGGCAAGATGACATGGTTTGTTCTTTTGTCTTGTATGATGGCTGCCATGGGAGGAGTCATTTTCAGCTATGACATTAGAATTTCAGGCCTTTTTTTCTCTGCAATATCAATCCTGAACAGGATCTTTCCTGCAAATTTTGCTCTTCTGCTCGTTTCTAGGTACTATAAACTAAACTTATTTCGCTACACAATGTGCCACATATAACTAGTCTAAATAAGTTCAATCAAATCTGAATTAAATCCCTAAGTGTGCTGTGAATTTGTAACACAAATGATATTACTAGCTAGTCTCCAATTTCTGCTTGGATTTTATGCGATGACCATGAAAAGTAAAGCATGTATATATACATTGCTAGACTCCAGATCTGTAACCTCAACATCCAAGTATCCAACCTCACATGCTCCTATCAAGTCTATTTCAGATAACAACATCGTAAAAAACTCTTACTTTGACTATCCTACACTGATGATGTTGGTGGTGATCTCTATCAGTCAAGGAAGGCTGCTCTTTTTATTCCCTATATACTATCCACAACTTGGAATATCTCTTCCTCTCTTTGAACTTGTGGAGGATTAAGCCATGGCTGTAGGATTTGCTGTAGCAAGTGAAGATGGGCAGTATAATGGTAGGATTACTTCGTTTGTTATCCTGTCTTGTATGGTAGCTTCCATGGGAGGACTTATTTTTGGTTATGACATTGGAATTTCAGGTCTGTTGCTCTAACCTTCTTTCTTTCTCTTTAGTTTTTTGAATTTGAACTTGAACTTGTATTCCCTCACTTGCAAGGAGGGTAGGAATATTAAACTCCATAAATCATAAAAAAAAAGAGAGAGAGATTAATTTCCTTGATTGAGCTAAATTTTATCACTACTGCTACTGCTATTGTCAACGTTTTTGCTGTCATGTAATTATTGCTATAAAAGAGATCAATTTGATTATTAACTTAAGCAATTAAATTTATAGGTGGAGTGACATCCATGGAACCTTTTCTCAAGAAATTCTTCCCAGAAGTGTACACTAGAATGAAGGAAGATACCAAGATTAGCAACTACTGCAAATTCGATAGCCAGCTTTTGACCTCCTTTACATCATCACTCTATGTTGCTGGCCTTGTCGCTTCCTTCTTTGCCTCGTCAATCACTCGATACTTCGGTCGCAAACCATCAATCCTTGCAGGAGGTGCTGCATTTCTTTCTGGTTCTGCCCTCAATGGGGCAGCGACTAATCTGTACATGCTAATATTTGGCCGTGTCCTTCTTGGAGTTGGAGTTGGTTTTGCAAACCAGGTAGTGTACCTTGAATCTTTTAGCGCACCTAGATTGCCATATTTGATCACTTGACTGTTGTGTCTCCTAATTTTCATGTGGTAAGGAATGGATACTCCATCTCTCTGAAATGGCATGTTGTTGTCCTGTTATTTTTCTGTAGGCGGTTCCCTTGTACCTCTCTGAAATGGCACCTCCAAGATATAGAGGGGCAATCAACAATGGCTTCCAACTCTGCATCGCTATTGGGGTGCTCTCGGCTAACTTCATCAACTTTGGCACTGAGAAGATTGAAGGTGGTTGGGGTTGGCGAATCTCCCTAGCAATGGGGGCAATCCCTGCCACATTCCTAACAATAGGTTCACTTTTCCTACCAGAGACACCCAACAGCCTAATTCAACGCTTCAACGACGAACAAAAGGCCAAAACCATGCTACAACGCATCCGTGGCACAACCGATGTCGAAGCAGAATTTAATGATCTTATCAAAGCAAGCTTGGTTTCAAAATCCATTGAACATCCAATCAAGAAAATCATACAAAAAAAATATAGACCACAACTAGTCATGGCAATAGCAATACCATTTTTCCAACAAGTAACAGGCATCAATGTCATTTCATTCTACGCTCCAATCCTCTTCCGAACTATAGGTCTAAGCGAGAGTGTGTCGCTCATCATGTCTGCGCTGATAGCTGGGGTCGTCGGCACTGCTTCAACGTTCCTATCGATGCTCGTAGTGGACAAACTTGGCAGAAGAGTAATGCTCATATGCGGCGGTGTACAAATGTTTGTGTCACAGATTATGATTGGAAGTATCATGGCAGCTCAACTAGGTGATCATGGCAGCATAAACAAAGGGTACGCTTATTTTGTTCTGACTATGATATCCATATATGTATCTGGCTTTGCTTGGTCATGGGGTCCATTGGGATGGCTAGTTCCAAGTGAGATTTTTCCTTTGGAAATTCGATCGGTAGGGCAAAGCATTGTGGTGGCGGTGAATTTCGTCTTCACTTTCATTGTTGCACAGACATTTCTGGCTATGCTTTGCCATTTCAAGTCAGGGATTTTCTTCTTTTTTGGTGGATGGGTGGCAGTGATGACTGCCTTTGTGTATTTGTTGCTGCCTGAGACTAAAAAAGTCCCGATCGAGGTAATGGATAGAGTGTGGAGGGAGCATTGGTTTTGGAAGAGAATTGTAGAGGAATTTGATGACAAGAGTAAAATGGAACCTGCTTGACTTCAACTCCACAATATTATTTGTGCCTTGGCCTGTAGTTTTTCTCAAGAAATGGAAACATATATATGCTAGAATGTGTGATCCTCTAGTCCACTTGGTTTGCAGAAATGGAAATGAGGAAAAGGCTTCTGCTTTCCGAGGGAGTCTGACACTGTGTGCGGAGAATGTTTTAAAAGTGTTATTGGTTTGAAAAATAGTATATTGATATTTGTTTTTTGTTTTTTAATAATTGTAATGTATTAGTATTAAAAATAAAATAAGAATTATTTTAATGTATTTTCAAATGAAAACTATTATGCACCCGAAATCAAATTTATAGTGGTAATAATAATTAAAAAAAAAACCTAAAAAAAATTGAAAAAAAATTAAAAATAAAAAATTAAGCATCTTTCATTCTAGACCGTGAATATAAAAGTTCATCAAATGTTATATATTTCTTAAAAGGGTCAATCCAAGCGAGCTTTTGTTTTTCATAAACAAGAGAGAATTATAAATTAGTTTCTCTAATTCTACAAAGCAAATTAAATATTCAATTTTATCAAAAAAACTAATTAATTACCCCCCCCCCTTGATTAGTGTTCACCATGCTTAATTTTATTCCAAAAAATGTTTTCTCTCTCTATAATATCTATCTTCTTCTTTTTCTTACCATTTCTATTTCTTAAAAAATATAAATTGAAAAGGGGTATGAAAAGAAAAAAGGGACTAATTAATTAATTTTTTTAATTTAGAGAAATTATTTTGTAAAACTAGGGGACTGATTTATAATTTACTCTCATAAATAATAGAGAAGATAACGAAAGCAAAACATCATTGATGATAAAGAAGCAAATGAATCATTGCTTGAGCTTTTCCTCTCACTTTCTCTTTAGGCTGTTAGCTGACTCTTCTAAATTGTTAGGCAGTCCAAATACCTCAGCTGCAGCCGCCACCCTCAGTAGATTATTGATTAAGTGATTTAATCCATCTACCAACAAGAATAATATATAATTCTAAGAACAAACAAAAAAAGTCAATTATCTCTAGAAACAGAAAGAACAATAGCTGCTTGGATCAATATAATATAACACAAACAATGTGTAATTTTGTCCAATAAAATAATTATTTAACAACTTCATTTTAAAATTTTATTACTATTTTTTTTCAAATGGTATGTTGAAATATAAGGTAAACAACCTTATCTATATTGTATAAAATTTAATGTGAAACTATTTTTTTCTACAATATAAGAAAAAATAGATAAAAAAAAAAAAGTTAAGTTCAACAAAAAAAACTCAACAAACCAATTTTGGCTGTGTAATTTATTTCTTAAACAAAAATAAATTTAAAAAAAACAGAGAAACAAATGTAAAATCACAATATGGATTATTTACTTGACTGTGTTTAATGATTTTTTTATTAAAATCAATTTGAAATAGAAATCAACAAACATAAAAGATTTATTGAATAAAATAAAAGGAAAAGAAAAAGCAACTATGCAAGGTTGTATATATTAAAAATATTTTAAGAAGTAAATATTTTTTATTTCTATAAATAAATTTAATATAAATAAATTATATAAAAATTACAAATGAATCATCCTAATCTCTTTAAAATTTAAACATATCCAATATAATTAAAAAATAATCACTATTTAAAAAATTAAATACGCAAAAAAAATCACAAAAAAGTGAAATACAAACTTAAATAATTATTTTAAAAAATATAAAAATTTTCTAAATTAAAAAAAATCAAAACTATAAAAAAAAAATGAGGCTATGCCAACCCGAGCTAGCACGGTAGACATATAATCTAGACATTAAGGGGCGAGCTAGTCCGGATTCACATGACAAACTTGTATTCTAGGATATAATGTTGAGATAATTCGATACAAAAATAAACTAAAAAAAACCACAAAACTATTTAAAAAAAAATCAAACGACAATATTGTAAAAGAAAATAAGACAAAAAGGATGTTAATTTTTGACCTGGATCATCAGAGAAGCACCATAAATAACATAATCATGAAACCCAATCCATATAAAATGAAATGTTGAAGTATGGAATTGAAAAAAAAAATTACAAATAAAAAATATAAAATAAAAAATAGCAATTAAAAGAATGAAAGTTAAAATTGAAATAAAGAATAAATTAAAGGGCAATAATAATTTTTCATTTTGATATTTAAACTGAAAAAAACAAAAACATTAACAAAACAAAAACAAAAACAAAAACCAAAAGAATGAGGACAAAAATGAAAAGAAAAAAAAAACAAGACGCTATCAACTTAGATTGAATGGTGAAATTAAAAAAAATTAAATTTTTATAAAAGATTTAAGGGAAAAAAATAAAAAAAATTATAAGAATAAGGACTAAATTAAAAACTCCAATACATGATTAAAATAATTAAACATGTAGAATTTTTCAACGTGTTTTTTATATTAAGAAACTCATAAATGTAAATCAAAAACATTATGCACGCTTTCAATTAAATAAATCATGAACTATTGTATAAATAAATGAAAAAAAGTCATTAATGATAAATAAAAATGTAAGTGGAAAAATTGAGAGATAAATTAAGACATTTAATATTGCAACACGGGTTATTTACTTGGTTGTGTTTAATAAATTTATTTATGAAAATTAATTTATAATATAAATCGACACATATATAAATTTTATTTAAAAAAAATTTAAAAAAATAATGTGCAAGATTGCACATGTTCAAACAATTATAAAAACAAAATACTTAATCTAAATAAAATACATTAAAAAATTATAAATAATTCATACTAACTTCTTAACAAATTAAACACATCCAATATAATTAAGAAATAATTGCTAATTAAAAAAACTAAATAAGCAAAAAAAATATAGATAAGGGGTATTAATTAAAATATTAATTTTTTATTTTTTAAAAAATACATATAAAAACAAGCATTAATTTTTTAAAAAAAAAAGGAAAAAAATTGAGGTCAAGCTCATCATAGAAAGGGCCTGCGCATGGGCTTGTAATTTTTTTAAGTTAAAGGGACGGACAAGCTTTTTTTTTTAAAAAAAAAAAGACAATGCATCATCTGAAATCCCAAAATCCAATTACTATGGTAGTCAGAAAAATGGGGTCCATAGTTTTTTTTTCCATCCAAAAAGCTTATTTTAACCTGTTTTGGCCCAAAATATCTAGGAAACATCTTTGGAATCTTGTTAAACCAAACCATAACCTTCAAAAATGCAAAATACAGGCTCAAAACCCAAGATCAACATGAAATCAAAAATCTTCCATATCTTAAATATTAATTCTATGTGTTTTCAAGGGGGGAAAACACATAATCTTAACTCCCCTCAATATTTGAAACCTTTTGACATGAAAATCATAAGTTTTGGTTGCCTAAATCTTTTCAAATGACAATTTTCTCTCTGTTAGTCAGAATCTGACAACCCCCCTCTCTTTTACTTAAAAATGACTAAAAAAAAAATAATTTTGGTACCAAAATATTTTTTTAAATAATTATAGGGATCAGATACCTAATTGTTCAAAAAGTGGGGAATGAAAATGAAATTTTTAAAGAAATTGCATAATTGCCACCAATTTTACCAACTTTTGTCACTTCAGTCCCTTGTTTTTCAATTCAACCCTCACAAAAAAATGCAATTGGGTTTTAATTTGTGCTTAAAACTGCTTAATTATGCAAAAAAAAATAAAAAAAAATTTAAGGATGAAATTAAAATTTTTAAAAATTTCACTATTATAATCAAAATATGAAATGATAAACAATAATTAAGCTACAAGACAAATGCCATACTATTTAACTTTTCTTATAAATGGTTGCATGATTCATAGTTATGTGCTATTAATTAATGGTTCATCTACGCGGAAATGTCATTGTTGAAACTATAGTTTGAATAAAAAATTACTATTTTAACATTTTTGTTATTAAAATCATAGTTTAAAACGTTATAGATATTGAGATTTAGTATTTTTTAAGAGTATGATAGATATTATTTTTTAAAGTATTATTTATTTAAAAATATATTAAAATAATAATTTTATAAAAAAAAAATTTATTACTATTAGCACATCAAGAAGATTAGAAAAAAAATTCATTTAAAAAAAATAATTTCAATTTAAAAAAAAATATGGTTTCATGCTCTGAAACAAACCTTTAAATTTTAAAATATGCTAGTTTGCAACAAAAACAATTACCGTGTTATTTGAGAAAAAAAAAAGGTCATTATTTGGTACAAGAGTCGTTATAACGGTTATAACAGAAGAAGGTAAAACCAAACAAGAATTATCCACATGGCAGCAACCCATTTTTCATTTTAATTAAAGGCTGTTTGGAAATGTAAATAAAAATTGTTTTTTTAAAGTAGTTTTTATTTGAAAATATATTAAAATAATAATTTTTATTTTTAATTTTTAATATTAATATTAAAAAATATATATAAAAAAAAATCTAAAACTAAAAAAAATTAAAACTTTTAAAAAACAAATTATACCATGCCGCAATGTCAAGCATGTCCCTAATAGCCCCCCGCAACCGCGTCAGTCTCCCATAAAAAATAAACAAACACAACCAAACGCAAACCACTTCTCTCTCTCTTACACCAAAAATATTATTATTTTTTCCAAAAAACAAATAGTTTAATCCACTGACTGTCAATTTCAATTTCAAAGTTTTAAACTTTTCAACTTGTCTCACGATTACTTCCATTTAACTATCAAAAAGCTAAATCTCTCTCTTTGATTCTGTTTTGTGCTACTTTCCCTTGACTTTGTGCCCTCAGAAACTATAAACAGGTACAAATATTCTCTCTCTATTCAATTTCTGGTTTTTATTTTGTTAAATTTTATTATCTGATGATGGATTCTTGTTTGGTTTTGTTTTTTTAAGGCGAAATTTTGATAAATTTATGTTCTTTATGCTAGTACTGTCGTGGATTTGATAGCTTGTTTGTTTGTTTCTTCTTTTTGTGTTCTTGTTTGGCTGGTGCAAAAATTGGAGGGAAGGTGGGATTTGGAACTTTTTAGCTTAGATTAAAAGGCATGTGATCTGATGATGATTTTAGTGAACTGTTAAGCTAAATCAGAGATAAAAGTTTGTAACTTTTTGATAGCTGATTGATTCACTGATTGGTTTTAATTACTGAAAAGTTTGTGTTTTTAGACGGATTCTATTTATTTGAGGGAGATGCTGATTGGAATCAAGCTGTCTGTCTGTTTGTTTATATATTTCTTTTCTTTTTTGTCTGCTTGAAATTTGTCAAGGCTTTAAGCTATATAAAGGTATATACTTCTTTGATGGTTTTGCTTCAACAAGATTCAATTTTAAATAATTCTTTTGGAATTTGCTACTAGGTACTGTGATTGGAGAGATGCCTTCAGCTGTCTCGCCTCAGTGGCAGGAGAAGGCTACTGGTTTCTTTTCTACCTCTGGTGAGTTTATTAAAATTTCAACTGCTTGATGTAATATTCTGTTTTAAATTTCGTTGATTAGGAATTTATTTGTTGCTTTTATGAAGGGGTGAAGCTTAAAGAAGCTGGACAATCGGCTGGAACATTTGTCGGAGAGGTTGCAAAGGATGCCAAAGGTAATGTTGCTGATGTAGCAGAAAAGGTTGGATCAGCAGTCAAAACTCGATGGGCAATTCTTAGGGAGCCATCGACTAGGCATGCTATGCAGGAACGTCTTATAACTGCTGCTGCTACAACTGGTATGTTCTTCAGGAAGGGAATCTCAGAGACAAAGGACAAGGTTACTGTTGGGAAGACAAAAGTGGAAGAGGTATTCACACTTGCCTATTATGTTGGGTACTTTCTGTGGCTCAAAATTGGTGGTTATCTTGTGTTGGCAGGATTATACCGTGTATGTTGGCAAAGACTACTCTGAATTGTAATAGTAAACTTTCAAGACTTTGTGCTTCCCATTCACTTGGTTGCCCATGGATTGGAATATTTTATCGTTGACAAAACTGATACTTCATAATTGATACTTCATAATATTCAATCCTCGACTACCCTAGTTTTTATTCCTAACAGCTAAAAATAGGTTTATCCCTTGTAAAGTTTGATGATCAACACCTTTGAAATGTTGAATCTCCTGCAGGTGGCAAAAAAGACTGCTCAGAAAAGTAAGACAATATTGACTGACATTGAACGATGGCAAAAGGTACAGGACTGTGAGGCTGCTTTCTCCTGTTTTTTCCAGTTTCGTTCTTTTGTTTTTGCTTGCTGTCACATGCTTTGATGTTCTTACTTCTTTTTTCCATTCCCAGGGAGTTGCAAGCACTGACGGTGAGTTTCACACTATCATAATCTTTGAAAATATTGCTTTTTGATTGTTATTCTGTTCCTTATTTTTCTTTTCATTTTCCTGAAAGTATTACAAAATTCTAAATTACATGTAACTTGATGGTTGTTGATAAAAAATTTATCTTCAGTATTTGGAGTTCCAATTGAAGTTACTGTTCAACGACAAGAATTCAGCAAGCTTGTTCCACATATATTGGTCAAATGTGCAGATTATCTCATATTATCAGGTAACTGATATAAAAATTAGACTAGATAAATTAGTAGTCATTTGGTATTGTGAAGCTCATTCCTTTTGAGCAGGGATTAATAATCTATGATTTTGATTCAGGATTGAACTCAGTGGACTTGTTTAAAGCTGAAGGGGATAAAAAGGTTATTCAGCAATTAGTATCCTTGTACAACCAAGGTATCTATTGTTATGTGCTTGATGCTGACTACTGTTCTTTTTAGTCTCAGTGGTCTTGTATTCTAATGCTGGTTGGTGTTTGTTTCAGACTCCAATGCATCATTGCCAGAGGGTCTAAATCCAATTGATGTGGCATTTCTGGCCAAATGCTATCTTGCAAGCCTTCCTGAACCCCTAACCACATTTGAACTTTATGATGAGATCAAAGGTGCCCGTTCTAGCATCCATGTAATGAAAAACATCCTGAAGAAACTTCCTGCTGTAAACTACATGACTCTGGAGTTCATCACTGCACTACTGCTCCGTGTTAGCCAGAAGTCACTTCTTAACAAGGTAAGGAACAGTGCAGTTTTTGCACGTGTCCCTTGTTGATCCTGTTCATCTTCTCATTAAAGAGTTGTCATCATTTTCTCATTCAGTCCACTTCATGGAAGACTGCATATGGTTTCTGTTGGTGTGTCCCTTTACTTAGATTTCTCGCCTCTTTTCATTCTGAGTTTCAGAAGCATACATTTTGGATTTATCACTTCATTATGACACACATTGTCTATGAACCTTTTAAGGTTAAATACATGCAAGCTGCTGCATTTTACGTGTGCAGGCTAAACTTTTCTTTTATGTAGCATCCTGATGGCTTGTTGCAACTTTTCTTGTTTCAATATGGGATTGCACAAGTGCATTTGTATGTGCATATGCTCATCCTCATGTACATGTTGTATTTCTCTTATTGTGGATAGATTCCTTTCATGTTGATGAGAAGTTATGGCTGTTTGCCTATGTAGTACACTTTGAATATCACATTTTTCACAACCACTGGTATATAGATCTCAATGAGGCATTTCTTTGCTAGCTTTTGATCTCTCAAGTTAAATCTGAATGAATGTCCTAGGCCGTATCCTTCATTTTATTTCTCTAGTCACCTCGAGTTTATTGTGAGAAGAATGCCTTAGGCCATGATGGCAGGACTGACTTAAGATGAATAGAGGTCTTGGGCAAAATTATAAATGGGGTTTCTTAAAGTATTTAAGAAATATTTTTATTTTATTTTTTATGTATGTCTGACAAGTGGAGCCTTGAGCAATTTTCATTTTGTATTTGAGACTGTTTGTTAAGTGGGAGCAATTTTCATTTCATAAAGCATAATTGACAAATATACCTTTTATTTCTTGGGGTCTTTTTGTCAAGTGAGGGCCTTGGGCCATTGCCCAAGTTGCCGATATGCTCTGGCCGGCTCTGATAACATGACCTTCATTTTCATTTTCTGTCCATTTCATTTAATAACTCTTTAATTATGTGAACGCAATTGTTGGATTTTATTTTATTGTCCTTTATTTTTTTATGGAATTGAACTCTTAACCCCATCTCTTCCAATTGTGGGTCTTACCGTTGAGGTTAGATTACCATTAGGTGAAAGTGATGGATATGGCGCAAATATATGATAAGCATTGCCTACTGTTATTTAATTTCTACAGATGGATGCCCGGGCCATTGCCACAGAAATGGCCCCTGTTATTATGTGGCAGAAAGAAAGGAAGCCAGAAACTTACAGGTCATATTGGAATAATTTGTCAAGAAGTCCTTCCAAGAAGAATATGGATCCAGCTCCTACTTACAGTGCATGGGACATGCTTTCAGGTGAGAGTTTATCTCAAACAATATACTTACACTACACATATGATGAGGAGCACAGCTTTTATACGTGACAGATAAAGTTAATCCAAGGGATAGGGAAAAGTAAAACGCTAACTGCCTTAAATTGATGGGTTTCTTACTTTCTTCTCTTATATGAAAACAGAAGAAAGCGAAGACATGGATGCATCCTCACTCATTCCCCTGGATGATGCAATGCCAACGGACTTCGGTGCTATTGACATTGTTCAGTGTCTCATAGAACAGCACAATGCAATCTTTACTGATGCAAATGAGACTGTTTGGAGATGAATAAGTGTCCCGGGCTGGAATCAACCGAGAATCCATCCTGTTAAACATAGCAATTGATTACTCGTGAAGATGGAATTCTGAATTTGACCTGGATAAGCCATTGCTCGATAGCAGATATTATGGTTTTAGCCAAATCTGAGACTGTTGGACGTGGTTCTGTAAATTTTAGTGATTAGCAAGTTACTATATTCTGATTTGTTTGTCTTCGGAAGTGCTCAAATTTTGCCCTAAACATGATTGTTCTATGAAAATCAGGACAATAAGATGTGTAATATTGTAATCATTGCTTGCTATAGGCACACTGTTTTCTTTTCATATTTTTCCAGGAAAAGTAACCAATCCCTTGATTATGTGTGGAGGCAAGCAAAACTCTAAGTGTCTTGCTTTATATATATATATATATATATAAAATACTCTAAAGCGCGGGGGATTTGGGATTTTTGTTGTATATTTATCATTGTGCAAAAACAATTTTCTAGTTTGGTCCTCAACTTTTGGTTTTGGACGATTAAGTTCTATTTATGGAGCAATTGATTTTAAATTCTTATAAAAGGATGAGATTGGAAAAGGGGTGACTGAAATGAAAAACGTGGCAAACATGGATGATGTATAATAAGTTTTGAAAATATTCACTTTAGTTTTCCAACTTAAATAATCATGCAAATTATAGAATTTTAGTTTTTTGAAATTGTTCCAATTCTATTTTGGTGCATAGATTTATTTTTGTTATATTTTATACCTGGTTGAGAGATGAGAGAGAAAAGTTGTCAGATTTTGACGGTAGAAAAAAGAATTTATTATTGCCATTAATTTATGCCACCAAAATGAGAGGTTTTTGTGTCAAATTGTTTCATTTGATGAGGAGAGTTCATATTAGGTGTTTCGTATCTTAAAAGTTCGTGAAAAAACAGATTTGAGCTTGGGTTGATTTTTAGTTTTGGGTTTAGTTCGGTTTTTAGGTCATAAATGAGTTTTTGGGCAATCAAGTTCTATTTAAGAAGCAATTGATTTTAAATTCTTATAAAAGGGTGAGATTGGAAAAGAGATGACTGAAATGAAAAACGTGGCAAACATGGGTGATGTATCATAAGTTTTGAAAATATTCACTTTAGTCTTCCAACTTAAACAATCATGTAAATTATAGAATTTTGGTTTCTTGAAATTGTTCCAATTGTATTTTGGTGCAAACGTTTATTTTTGTTATATTTTGTACCTGGTTGAGAGATGAGAGACAAAAGTTACCTGATTCTGACAGTAGAAAAAGAAACTTATTGAGAGATTTTTGTGTCAAATTATTTCATTTGATGAGGGAAATTCATATTAGGTGTTTTGTACCTTAAAAGTTCGTGAAAAAATAGATATGAGCTTGGGTTGATTTTTAGTTTCGGGCTGAGTTCGGTTTTTGGGGCTTTTTTTGGGTTTTCTTAGGCAATAGGTGAGTTTTTCATGATTTCTAGGGTGTTTTATAGGTGTTGTGGGTAAAAAACAGATTGCAAAACAAGTTTTTGGGTCAAAAGAGCATAGGTCCTGATTTTTCAGTTATTACAGTGGCCAGAATCTAGGCAAAACAGACAACGCGTTGTTTGTTGCTGGCATGATTACGAGATCCAAGCGTCTTGTGTTTGACATGGTTGTTTGACCCAATGCACTTGAATCTGGTATGGTTGCCATGAAAATATAATTTTAAGAAATACAATTGAAAAGAAATAAAGTGGCGTGATAGGTTAAAAAACTGGAAACCGAAAAAATGGACAAAACTTTCTCTTTTTTATTTTGTTTAGAGAGTTTCTTTTAAATAATATTAATTTTTTTGTTATGCATTAAATTTTTGAAGAGATTTTTCTGGTTCATATATGATTTTGCTTTTATCTTTTATATAGATAAATTATGTTTTTGAAATAAAAAATATTTATTTTCAGATAATATTTTTAATATATGTAGTCTTACATATTATTTCTTCTTTTTTTTAATTTTATTCAATCAATTTAATATTTTATTTTTTAAAATTAAATATCTTGATTTATATTTATTTCTTGGTTTTTCAAGTTTTGTTTTTAGATGTCATTAATGATTTATTTATTTATTTATTAGTTCACATAATTCTTAGTTTATTTGATTATATGTGTGCATAAATTTTTTGACTTGTTACAATTTTTTAAACTATAAAAATATATTGAAAAAACCTATATATATATATATATAAAAATAAAATAAGATTGTATCATGTAGTTGATGTGTGTGTATATACAGAAAGAGAGACAGAAAAAACACATTGTATCATGATCATTGGCTATTTTGCTAGAAATCAATCCGCAAACATGCATGATAACAATCATATAAGATTTAACTTTATAGTTTTTCAAGATTAATTGAGGTATTTGTATAGTGAAAAAAAATAAAATCAGATAAGATTAGTAGAAAAGAGTGCTTCTTTCATCTCGTTCTAAAATTCAAATGACTATAAATTTCAAGCAGAATACTTATTGTCTTCACATGATTTGACCCATGAATCAAGAACACTAAGCCACTAAAACATGAATCTATTCAACAATTCTTTAAAGATAAAAGCTCAACTTTTTTTAGAATAACACTTGAAGAATTTATCAAATTCCTTTAATTCATTGAAGGAAACAAGTAGCATGTTTTTAAAATCATTTATTAAGGATTTTACTCTCCTGAAATCTAGTTCGAGAATATTTTTATTTTACTAAGATAAAAATAACTTTGTTTTTGGTGGCTTAGCATGTTTTTTAAATTATCTTTTATTTTAAAAAATATTAAATTAATATTTTTATACAAATAAAAAACTATAAAAAATTGATTTTTAATATACCTTAAACTAAAAAATATTTTTTTAAAAACACAATTCCGTGTATTACCGAACATGCATTTAATGTGATGTGAGGGTACCATTAGAGCCCAAGTCGTGTATGGACCATGAATAAGAATAGTAAAGAATGCCAACTTTGAAAATCCAACCTAGTAAACTTTCCTGACTTTTGATTCTTTAATTCGTAATTGATAAACCAGAAAACAATCTGGGATAGTAAAGTTGATTGAGAATCTGTAAAAATTTATTTCTGAATTTCCTTTTCCTTTTCCATATTCAAGTCTGTTTTAATGGAGATAAACAGAGAAGATTATAAATCAGACCCGAAAGTTGTGGAGTCAGGTAATGTCGGAGAAGCAACATCATCAGCATCGTCATCGGTTTTGAAGTCGGCCCTTTTGTTAGAAAATGTTGGGGATGTAGTTCTCACTCTCAATTCTGATGGGCTGTCTTTGGAATTTCTTGGTACCTCGTATAATGTAAGTAAACCTACACTTGAAGTGGATTTGACAGTTTAATGTGGTTTTTTCTAATCTTTTTGTGATTGTAAAATGTGGTCTTGGTTGATGTAAGATGTGTTAGCTGAGAAAGATTGAATCTTTTTGTGCTAACTTGGTTTTTCAATGATGGCTTGATTTGTTATAATGGATTTTTATGATCAAAGAATTGAACTTCCTAACTTGTGTTGGTTTTTTTATTTTCACATTTGATTGAACAGGACGGATCAATAACTTCTGGAATTAAACCTGTTCAAAAATTTGTAAATGAGATCAGATTTTCTGATGTGTATGGTGTGGAGTTCATAAACTATGGTTTAATTAATGCTTCACGTCAATCCAAAGCTGAACGGTGTTTTCAGGGTCGTGCCTCTCATGGATCTGAGGTTTGTTTTGGTTTTCTCCTTAACTTGTGTGATGTTTTTTTGTTAATAATATAGTACTTATATAGGTGATGTGCTTTGCTTGTTAAATGATGTTACAGATGTATCGCTTTACAGTGCACAGCTTCCAAAAGTCTCGAGGCCAGCCTTGTCTTTGGGTCCTTGCCGTGTACAGTTTTGGTCACAAGGATTTGCAGACATGTCAGACATGGGTTGATCGAATTAACGCTTCTCTGAACTTAGAAATGGGGAGACCAAAGAATCTTCTGGTTTGTGCTGCTATAGGTTCATTATTATGTCTTCTGTGCTTTTGGATATATTTTTAATGGCTGAAGGCATAAACTAGTTGTAAAAATGTTTCCAGAATTTATTTCTTATTGACTAGGTTTTCATTAATCCAATGAGTGGCAAAGCCAGTGGACGTAGAACCTGGGAAATGGTGGCTCCCATATTCTCGCGTGCTAAAGTAAAAACAAAGGTAATGCTAAACATATTTAATTATCCTGTGACTAAGCCGAAGGTGATATGTTGAATCATGTGTATGTAAGTTAGTGTTGCAACAATCTGAACTACAGTCGGCTATCTAATCTCTTTGCAAATTGGTATGCCCAAAGTTAACTTTCTGTTCAATGTCTTGATCAGGTGATTGTGACAGAGAGGGCAGGACATGCATTTGATGTGATGGCATCTGCTGCAAACAACGAACTTAAATCATATAATGGTGTTATAGCTGTTGTAAGCATCAGGATCCCTCAAATTCATTTATACTTGTGTTTTTTTTTTTTTGGTAGTGCCAAGTAGCAAGTTATTTCCTAGTTATTGATTGTTGCTGATCACTTTGGTCCCAGGGTGGTGATGGTTTCTTCAATGAAATCCTCAATGGGTTTCTTTTATCTAGACATAAAGCTCCTCGGCCACCATCCCCTTCAGATATTGTTCATTCTGATCAGAGTAGTGGCAATGGTTTGTTTCACAATCCAAATGAGAGAGTTACTGAAGCTACTTGTCAAAATGAAGACCATTCTCCCCTTTTATCAAATTCAGTTTATAATGGAACGAGACAAGCCAATTTCAGTATGTGTTTACCATACATTCATGCAAGTAAATTTCTAGTTGTAATATCTGTTTATCTTGTGTATTACTGGATCTTCTGAATTACAGGAACAGAAGATGGTACTTGCAACATAGGTTAGTGAGCTCTAATCTTATAGACTTGGGTATTTAAATTGATAAAAATATAGCATGTTATAATTGTTTCTCTCATTTTAATAGCTACCAGAATAAGGAGCTGATATAAGCACTTGCTTGGATCAGTGTTCATGTGTACACATACATGTAGTGATACCTGATATCTGACAACAGTTCTTGTGCTGCTGTTGCAACTGACAGGTCAAGATTTTGAGTTTCCCCTTCCAGGTGAACAGTTTAGATTTGGAATCATTCCTGCTGGCTCAACCGATGCTATTGTGATGTGGTAATTCCTTATCTTATTTCCCTTAAGTTGTGAAATTTCTAAACTTATTTGATAGCATTTGCTTATGGAGTTCTTGTCATCTCCTAAGATTGACTTCTTTGAGAATTAGCATATGCAGTGTTGTTGAAAAGACTTAAATAAATAAAACATAAAAAGTTTCAAAGTTGTGTTACAGAAAGCCTGATCAACATGCATTACATGAAATATGGTCCTAGCATACTATCAAACTTGAAAAGGACAGTTGTGCTTAATCAGTTACTGATACAAATGACTGATTGACATAGGGTGGGAAGAGGAAAACAGTAGGAAACGGAAATTACAGTAGAATAATGGCTAAAATTTAGATAAAGTCGCATGCTAACAACGTGGCCCTAGATTAATTGACTCTGATATCAGAAATATAATAAAATAAATTCTAGAGAGCTCCTGTCACCAATCATGCTAAGAGAAGTCATCAGAAACAAGAGCATTAAATGGGAATGAAGAATGGAGATGACTGTTATTTGTGCTCTATTTTTGTGAGGGACCGGGGGAAGGAAAGCATCACTTCCAAGACTAGGGTTTGTGGATTTAACTTTAAATTAACTTGGTTCAATGTGCCTGGGATGGTCAATTTATACTTACAGAAATCTTCAACATTCCTTAAAGTGTTAAATACGAATTTGTGAAATGTCTATTGTTTTTCTCCTGTTTGTATATAACATGCACTATTCTCTAGCACCTGTCTTTCTTTTAGTACTCTTTATATCCTACAGACTGCATTAGTGCTCTGCGGTTTGCTGTTGATGGGTCAGTAAAAGTTAAACGTGTATATCTGGTATCAGTGATACATTTAGTTATTTTTTCCCTACCATTGTAATGCACCTTTGTACTTGTATTGCATTTCTCTTTGCAGTACAACTGGAACTCGAGATCCTATAACATCTGCATTGAACATTGTCCTTGGAAAAAAGGTGTGCCTCGATATAGCTCAAGTTGTGAGATGGAAAACAACAACGGCGTCTGATATCGAACCTTATGTACGCTATGCAGCTTCTTTTGCTGGGTAGTTTTCTACTTCACTCACTATTACATGAGCATTTTAAGTGTTAATGAATCATCATGCAATAGATTATGCTGCCTGCCTGTAACAAATAGCGTTCATTCTTTATATTCACCATCCTTCCCAGATCAAGCAGAAACATAGGCTAGAGAGTATCATATCAGCAATTAATTCATTTTCTTTCTTCCTTTGTCCACGAAAATAAATGTCTGAGACTCTTTACCATTAACTGCACATCTATTTTCACTCTTACAAGTTTTTGATGGTTAAATTGTGATTGATCCTCATTCAAATACAGCTAACCATTTTCATCTATCTTGTATGTTTGCATTACATTTGTCTCTTAATGTAATTCCTTCCCTGTTCTCACCATGGAATTTCTTGTCAGTTCTTAAAAGTTTGGCCTAAAGAGTGATGAAAAACACCAGTGCTATTATTTTTGTACTCGTTTAAGATGCTGCTTGGAGAGTTTCTTGAAATTATCATTCCATTGTCATCAGGTATGGGTTTTATGGAGATGTCATTGCTGAAAGTGAAAAATATCGCTGGATGGGCCCCAAACGTTATGATTACGCTGGAACAAAAGTGTTTTTGAGACACAGGTAATTCTTTCCGTTGGCTCTTCTTTTTCTTTTATTTTCTTTCTTTTTTGTTGTGTTCAATAAGGTGTTTTTTTTATTCTGCTTTGAGTAGAAACAGCAGCTAAAGTTGGAAGGATCACTGTACTACTGATAAAGTTGATTGCGCACCTAATAATTTCTTTTTCAGTTTTATTTTTTTAGAAAATTACTCCATTAAGAAAAACAAAATTACTCTTACTTCCATGGGATGTTCTTTTTTTCCTTAAGCAAATACATGGGTTTGAAATGTGACATGGCACGGACCCTCAGATGCTTTTCTTCTTTTTCCATCAATTAGTCACTTTTCTCTGCCTGCTCTGGTTTCTGCTTTAAACCCAATTTCATCCGAGCTATGCATGGTTGGGTTGGGTTTATTTGTAACTCAAAATAACCATTACTGAAATGGTGTGCCAATGTGCATGTCCTTTTTTGGTACTCTATGTCCATTTTCCACCACTTTTTTCATACATGGGACACCTCAGCCTTTTGGAATTTTTTTAATGTTTATACCAATACATTTGATGTAAATAATTTGTTTACCTTTTCTGATTGAAATTATCTTTATGGTGTTCAGCTCATATGAGGCAGAAGTAGCATACATAGAAACTGAATCTGAAAAAACAAATCCAACTGTTGAGAAGGGTCAACTGTTTAGTGGGCTAAGAAAAAGGCAGGGTCCTAAAAAATCAGAAAGAGTAGTTTGCCGCACAAACTGTGGTGTCTGCAACACGAAATCAGATTATATGTCCAAGAGAAGTCCCTGTTCAACACCTTATTCATCTTCGGGTGAAACTAGATGGCTGAGATCTAAAGGTAAATTTCTTAGTGTTGGTGCTGCCATAATTTCCAACAGAAATGAAAGAGCACCTGATGGTTTGGTGGCCGATGCACATCTTTCAGATGGTTTTCTGCATCTTTTAATGATTAGAGACTGCCCTCACGCTTTATATTTATGGTAACGTAAAACCTCTCAGTCTCCAATATTTTTTCAGAATTTGGACTCTTGTTCTAGCACAAATATTTCTTTTATTTAATTACATGTACCATATTGTTCAGCATGTGGCTCATTACAAAGAGGACAAACATGGCATCCTTGCTTCTTTTTTTATTATTAACTTTCTGTCGAAGAAAAGGAAATCGTCTTGCATGTGAACAGAAAACATTGATTATTGAGTACTATGATGCACATGTCAAATCTGGAAAATATCTTCACCCCATCAATTCTCCATTGTTTTCATTCATTTTAGAGTTAAAAAAAAGCTCTGGAAGAAAGAGGCCATGATGCCATTTGTTTCAGCAATCAATGTATTTCACTAAAGCAAAGGTGTAACTGTAGATCATCTTGCTTCTCTTTTGTTGTGTTCCGCCCACATACCCCCTGCAAGTTTCTTGTTCAGGCCCTGTCTCATTGTATCAAGTCATGCTTTTTAAATCATTCTCTCTACCCTAAAATAATGTGTTGCTCAAAACCATAGTTTTCAGTTTGCTTTTTTTTCTTCGTGGGTTTGTCTCAAATCCTTGTGTCATTAACCACTATTGAGTCTGGAACATACAGGCACCTTACCCAGCTTGCAAAGAGAGGAGGACAGCCCCTCAATTTTGAATTTGTGGAACATCACAAGGTATTATTCTTTGCTTTATTGCACCCGCATTGTGTTTTGAAGAACCTTCTAATTATGCTCTCTGCTGTCTGCAGACGCCAGCTTTTACGTTTACTTCTTTTGGCAAGCAGAGTGTCTGGAATTTGGATGGTGAGCTCTTCCAAGCACACCAGCTTTCTGCACAAGTATTTCGAGGCCTTGTTAGCTTGTTTGCATCCGGCCCTGAAGTTTAGTAGAACACCATTCAGATGACTCTCTTGCTACATAATTGACTTGCTGGGCGACTTGAAGTGCATCCCAACCAGTTGGCCTGACAGCAGAGCTTTGGAAATGGTCTGGCATCAACTTAGGCCAGAGGTGGTGGTTTTTAGCCCACCATATTGTATCGCAGGTCAAAAAAAAAAAAAACTATAGGATTGCAATAGGATACAGGGAATCTGTGTAGCAATCTCCACGTAGTCAAAGGAACCTGCAATAAAACAGGTAGGTGTGTGTAGAGGTTGAATACCATGTAATAACCACAGTCCCACATGGGTAATCTTATAATTAATTAAAAACTTTATTGTATTTCGTAAATTTGAAGTTTAAACTAATATTTATTTCAAGGATATTAATTTACAAAAGCTTAATTGTAGAAAAAAAAAAGAAGAAACTGTGTACATGCAGCAAGGGGCAAACATCAATATTTTATCGTTCCACAGCTATTGAATTTTGTCCATAGTAAATTTTTAATGTCAATGGCATCAACCCCAAAGGACACTCGAACGATGACTCGACTTTTTGCATTTGGGAAGACTCCGAAGTCCCTTCACTTTGGAAGACTCACCACAACCATCGAAGACGCCAAATATAAGACCACAACGCAGGAAGATGTAACATTAGTTACTCTTTACAATTCCACCTCCATCACCTCCAACAGCATTGAAAATGTCGACTCCTGGAGAGTAATCTCTCTTCTTCTTCTTCTTCTTCCTCCCTCTCTTGAATTAAAGATTGCCTGTGTTCATAGATTTTATTTTGTTTTCTTAATTTAATTTCTGTGTAGATACTATCGGTCCTTACCACCTGTGAGCAAGGCATATGGGGTGGCTTGCTTAATGACCACAGCTGCCTATTATCTTGGTCTTTACCAAGCCAGTTCTATAGCACTTTACTATGATGATGTAATCAAACGTTTTCAGGTAAAATCTTGTGCTTTAATTAAGTGATTATGTCCATTGATTATGCACTAATCGATGCCTGGAAGCTTAGCTAATTAATAATGTCTTAGTTAATTATATTATTTCGTTGTGATTATTGCAGGTTTGGAGGCTAATTACTAATTTTTTCTTTCTGGGGCCATTTTCATTTCCCTTTGCATTTCGGCTTATAATTATGTAAGAAAGTCTCGAGTCTTTTGTTTTTTTTTTCCCTTTAATTCGTGCTTCAAATTAATTTTCTTTCTATTTCTTTAACTTACACAGAGCAAGATATGGTGTTCAACTGGAGAGAGGACCATTTGACAAAAGAACAGCAGATTTTGTGTGGATGTTCTTCTTTGGGGCACTGTCACTTCTGGTATGTGAGAAAATGTGCTGTGATTAATACTACAGAAACCTTCCTTTACATGCAAGATTCCGTTAGTTAATTACTATTTAAAGAAAATAGTTAAATTACAAACTTAAAAAAAATTAATCAGAGAAAGAATATAAAAAAAAAATGGTTTATGAATTTTTTAATTACATGAAAAATAGTGATTTCACTATTTAATTTTTGACAGTTTTGCTACGAGGTTCTTTTTAATATTCTATCTCTATTTTTTTTAAAAAAAAGAAAAACAATTTGACTATTTTTTATAATTATTTTTTATGGATATTTTGGTTATGATAAAGGATTAATTTCTACTGAAGTTTTGAGCGGTTCCTACAATTTTATAACACCTCAATTTTCAATCGGATTGCCTTCTACGTTATTATTTCATAAGAAAAAAAGAGTAGATACAACATAATAATCAATATTTTTTTAAAAAAGAATTAATATGATTGTGATTAATTTTTATTTATGTTAATTAGGTGATGGCTGCTGTTCCCTTTCTTTGGTCTGGATTTATGGGAGTTTCTCTGGTTTTCATGTTAGTCTATATCTGGGGACGTGAGTTTCCAAATGCTCAAGTCAGCATATATGGTCTGGTGTCCCTAAAGGTATCCCATGATTAATCACTAATCTTGTTTTAATGTCTTCGTTGTTTGATATTGCGGTGCGGTACGGCTGAAGAAGCTTTTCCGACCACCATGACTTCAAAAGCCGTTTGATTCTCATTGTTTAAACCTGCTTTTTATCGAAAAAATCTACTATTTATAGTTTTTCTTGAACTTGTTTTTTTAAATTGCAACAGTAAATGCTATCAGAACAGTACTAAACACAAACATATACTAGTTAATACTTGTTGCTTGACACAGGGATTCTATCTACCCTGGGCAATGCTAGCATTGGATTTGATTTTTGGCGATCCACTAATGCCTGATATTCTTGGAATGCTTGCTGGACATCTCTATTACTTCCTTACTGTGCTTCATCCACTCTCTGGTGGAAAATTCATTTTCAAGACCCCTATTTGGGTGTATCCTTCTTCGCTTTCCTTCCTTGATCGTCTAATATTTTAAGAATATTCATCACTTTGTACTCTATCCACTTGACTTTAATCACATATACGTACGTACTGATCGGTGGCAATCACGTTAAATTTTTTTTTTTTTTTTTTAATGTGAAGTCCTTAATGTAGTTTACAGTCACAAACTGGTAGCATTCTGGGGCGAGGGGACACAAGTAAATGCCCCAGTGCAGCGTGATCCATCTGCAGGGACTGCTTTTCGTGGAAGGAGCTATCGTCTCAATGGCACCCGGAATAACTCTGCTGGGCAAGCACAAGAAAACCCTCAAACACAGCAGCCTGATTCAAATAACGGAGTGGCTTTTCGAGGAAGAGGCTATCGTCTCGGTGGCCAGTAGCTAGTATGCTTCTTGTTTTTCTGGCCCTTCAAATTACTTGATAATTATCGAAGCCAGGTTTCTCTTTGCAGTTGCTTTTGGTATTGCATATGCCAGTCAGGCTGTTTGTAACCAAGACAAATGAGATTCTATCTATTGACAAATTGCGAATCCTTGAATTGCTCTCCCATCACTGATACAGAACCATATATACATGAGACTGTAAGACTCCTCGATCTTTCTATGGATTGCTTCTTTACCCTCTTTTTCCGTCGAAGTGCCCATGGTACCGGTTCATACTTGGTTACCCGAGGCTCATGCAGAGACACCTGCGGCAGGACCCGTCGTCTTGGCTCTCTGAAATTGACGTAATGCATATATTTATCTCATACACTGTGGGGATGGTGAGGGCTAGTGTTTCAAAAAGTGAAAGCTCTTTTCGAGTGTCGTGGCAGGAACAAGAACAAGGTCGGTTAAATCATCTGCATATATTATTCTATATTTTAAAACGAGTTGGAAAAATACTATGCATATACTGTGGAGATCATGGATTTATTGTACTGTAAACTCTTTTTTTTTTTTATTTGAGGAAACCCCACCTCTAGAAAGTGCACTTTGTGAGCTCAGGTAAGCGAGTAAAACTCTGGTTGTCCCATGCTCTTACAAGAAATGCACATCCTGACTCGAACTCGAGACCTGCTGTGCAGATCTCAAACCCTTTGTCATTACGTCGTGCCCCTTGGGGACTACTGTAAACTACTCTATAAACAAACATAGAGTTTATAGTGTGTTTCTACTATATCGTCATAGGGCATTGTATTTACTGTTTTTTATGTTAAAAGTTGTTGGGTTTGTCATAGCCACAATACCTAATTATATAAAAAAAAAACATTTTAAAAAGTATTAATTTAATATTTTTTTAGATTAAAAAAATTTTAAAATATATTTAACAAGAAGTTTGCAAATATATCCAAATTCCTAAAAAAAAAAAACAATGAAATGTTACTTTCTACAAGTCAATTTATTCACATCTATTTATTAATTATTTAAATGACTTTTACAGGTCACTCCAAAATATTTTGTACACCAAACATTCATTAGTTTTTTTTGTGCATAAATGAATAGTTGTGTTGATACAAACTTTTTATTATGTAATATATTAAAAGGGATTAGTGATCCTGTTATTGTTTATATAAATAAAAAAAAATATTATAGACTAGAATAGTATAATGACAGAACTGTCCTGTCACATAAAGTTAAAAAAAATTGTAGGGAAAGGATGAGATTGTCTTTTTACTAAAATGCATATGTCACTGAAAAAATAATTGGAAAAAAATGGTGAGTTACAAGTTTGGTTGGGCTGTAGACACATTGCGTTACAAATATTATTTATATTGTTATTTGATACAGTAATACGAACAAATTCATATACATAGTTTGGGTTGAGATTTTTCTTTTTGTACTGAATGCTAAGGGCACACGTGTCAAGATCAGGTCATTTCATGAAAAGATTAGGTGAAATCCATTACATGAATGTGCTAGTCAAAGTTATGATTTGGCCACTAGGGCGCAGAAAGCTAGTTAAGAGAGACTTTTGGCGCAACTGCCCAACCGCCAACCACGATCATGGGGTAGTAGAAGAGAGTAGCCCATGGATTTGGTAACGGGGAGGTGTGCATGCAATCCAGAGTAATAATGTTTGAAAATAATTTAAATTATTTAATAATTTATATTTATAGGTTAAAATAATATTTTTATATATTATAAAAGTTTTTTTAACTAAATAGTTATACATTCAAATTTTATATTAATAATATAAAATAATACAAGTTTATACAAATTTTAAACTTAAAAAACTTACACTTGATATGGTGTATCAGATAATAATATAAATTATATTTTATGATTTTATCTAATAACTTAAGCTTTTGTATTTAAATTATTTTTTAATAACTAATAGCTAAACCATTGTAATTAATAACCATATTATAATTAATTATACAATAATTAAATTGAGTTAGGGTAAGGGTCTGGTGAACTCTGAACCTGGCTAATATTACCCCTGGGACAAGTTGCAAAAATATCATCCTATAGTGATTTGATCTGACTTATTTAATCCGACAAGTTAACTTGTTTTCCAATTAATTTGATCAAAATCCGAGTTGAGTGAAAAATATATTTTAAATGATATCATTTTAATTTTTTTTATATAAATAAAATGAATTCCGTTCAACTCTTAACCTAGACTTCTAAGTTAAGTTGAGTTAAATAATTTTGATAACAATGTAAATACCAATTAAAACACTAATTGCATGCATCCATAACTCTACACCGAGTACTTTTCAAGACCATCAAAGAGATAGATTTAATTTTAAAACAAGAATCATACCAGTATAATAATCAATATATAAGAATTATTTCAATCTAATATATAAAAAAAAGGAAAAATAAAAAATGACAATCTACACGCGTTGAAATTGCCCTAAGTCTAACCTATACAAGAATGATGATAATTAATGGATTATGCACTATACAAAACCATGTCATCTTAACTTTTTGCCAACAGAATCATGACCAAACGTGGTCAAAAAGAAAACTAAGTCTTTCCTTGGAATTTAATTTACATTCATCAATCCCATAGGCCTTATAAAATCTAAAACAATAAAATGTATGGTGCCATGAGAACAGTAAGCACTTAGCTAGAAAAGTCTCGTTGCCTTTACTTTATGATGGGAATAGGGGATATTCTGGGATAAATTACTACTAGATATTCTTATATTCTATAACCTTCACTTCAAAACTACATGTGTTTCTTCTTTAATAGATCTCCTCAAGGGGTGTGAAATTCTTTTGGAATAAATACCTGCACAAAGTATTCACGGTGTATTCTATAACCTTCACTTCAAAACTACACGTGTTTCTTCTTTAATGGATCTCCTCAAGGGGTGTGAAATTCTTCTGGAATAAATACCTGCATAAAGTCCCTTTATAGACCCTTGAGGGTGTTGATGGGGGACCCTTCGAAGATTAAGTCAGTACGAGTTATTTTTATGTGGTAAAAATGACATTAATGAAGACATTAATGAGCTTTTATGAAGATAGAGAAGAGAAAAGGAAAGAAGATGTAGAATTCAGGTAGAAGAAAAGGAAGTGTGTTTATGTCTCAGAGTATAAGGTTTCGAACCCTTTTCTGTACATTCATCTCCTCTTTTATATTACCTGACTTGACCTGCTTCATGCAACGTAGGAGGGGTAAAAATATGATCTTGTATGAGTAAGTCTAGCATGAAAGCAGAGAATCTTACCGCGAGAAGGATTCTAGCCCAAGTTCGCAGGTTTGATTCAAGGGATTACGGGCTAGTTTGAATGACTTTTTTTGGACCAAGGACTGAATTGAAAAGTACTACAATGAGGGATTTAATTGAAGATGAAATTAGAAGGAAATGGGTTGGTTTTTAAGAAGTTGAAGAGGGGAACTGGATCATAAAAAAATAACAGGAATTCTATCACGCCGAATAAGAAAATACAACTTCGAAGCATGGTACTGTTCATTTGTGTTTTGAACAATGCCCCTCCCTGCCTGAAATTCTTTTCTTTTCTTTGCACAATCCTCCCTGTGTGCAATTCTTTTCTTTTCTCTGTGTCATAATCCAATTTTTGATCATTTTATTTTAATTATTATTATTATTTTATTTATTGAAAAGGATAAAAAAAATGATGATAATGATGAAAAAACAAGTAAAATGAAATAAATGAAGAATGAATTAAATTTTGGGTTAAAGGCAACATGATTGGAAGTTTTGGGGTTTAATTAAACTTTGAATTTAATCTAATTAATCCAATCAAGGGTTTAATTGGAGAATTGATAAGTTTTGAGACTTAATTGAGCTTGAAATTGATTTAATTAATCCAATTAGGGGTTTAATTGGAGAATTGATAAGTTTTGAGACTTAATTGAGCTTGGAATTAATTTAATTAATCCAATTAAGGGTTTAATTGTAAAATTGATAAGTTTTGAGACTTAATTGGACTTGTATTTAATTTAATTAATGAAATCAGGGACTTAATTGAAGAATTACCAAAGTTTGGGGTTAATTGGGGGCAAAATTGAAACAGATTAGAGTCCAAAGACTGTTTTGTAAAAAGCTCAGAACTGCAGGGGTCCAATTAAAGTTTATCCAGGGGCTTGCTTACGAAAATTGCAAAACTTCAAGGACTAAAACACAAATGGCCATTAACAATCGAACGGCGTCGTTTCAAAGAGAACCCATCATCTTCTTCCGTTCACCAAACCAGAAAAACGGATGTCCAACGATGCATCGCCATTACTCCTGCAATAACAGTCACTTTATTATCTGTGTAACGGAATGGCTTTCTCTGGCTATAAGAAGCCAGAGAAAGAAAGCAGAAGGGGGAGATTTGGGACTGAAAAGGGGACGAAAAACCAGAGAAAAAAAGCCAGAACACAGAAAAAAAAGACCCAGGAGACAGAGGATCGAAAGCACAGACTAAGAAAAGGAAAGAGCAAAAAGCCAGCGTTCCCAGCTTTGCTTTCGTCCCTAGAACGCAAACAAAGTGGATAAAATAAAACACAGTAGAGGGAGGGAGAGAGATCAGAGGAGACGAAGGAACCCATAAAAGTAAAGAAAAAGAGGGCAGGGAGAAGGAAGACTAGAGGAACGCCAAGAGGAAAATAGAGGAGGAGAAAATAGCATCAGCCGGCCAGCCCTCCATCACGTCTCTGTCTCCCTGCTTCCAAGTAAGTCTCTCCAGCTTTGCAGGATAATTCGCCCACACTGTACACTTGTAAATTTAATTACGTTGTTGCTGTAGCAGGAGTGCGTGACGCACGCCTGCGGGTAAGGCCGGGCTGGCTGGGTCCAGCCCAGCCCATATGGGCTGAGCTGGGCCCAGCCCAAAAAAACAGAAAAAAAAAGTAGAAAAAATAAAAAAATGTGTATGCATGAATAAAAATAATGTAAATTTATTGGTTTATTCACTGACGCCAGAGTCAGGAATAAAAATACTGGTTTAAATTTATATTATTTTTATTCGTTGTATTTTATTTTATTTAGCTAGAAAAATAAAAAAATATATGCATGCGTAAAAATAAATTTATTTATTTATTCACTGGCGCTAGAGTAAGGAATAAAAAATATTGATCTAATTTTTTTCGTAGCTACGAATTTTTACCAACGCCAGAGTTGGAATTATTTGAGCTCGAATATTCATTGGCGCAAGAGTCAGGAATATTATAAACAAATCATCATAGCATAAGCGAATAAATTTTTAGCAATTTAAAACAAAACCAGCAATGCAGTCTGCCTTAGACAGAACGTTTAAGGGGTGATAATATATTTCCTTTTACGTAACCAGTCCCGTACCATAGAATCTCTGTTGACCAGTTAGGGTTCCTAGTGACCATAATACTAGGTGGTGACTCCTTAAACAAGACATTTTCACCTAAAAGAACCGGATGCCAGAAATCTGTTCTTTTTCGATAATCAAGAGAATTAATTTTTAGAGCCGCCGCGATGTCGGGTGCGACACTCTGCACAACTATTCCCGCTGGTTTCTATGATTCTCTTGCTCGATTTTTGAGCTGCAGATCATGTTTTTTTTCTGCCTCAATCCACAGGAAAGAGTTGGTGCCTAAAGGAGTCGCACTATCCTCTAATCACTGAAAAATAATCACAAGAATCATAAAAATATCAATTAGGATATTCTGGTTTCCTAATGTCTTTTATTTGATTGTAAGACACCCAAAATTATATCCTAGATTAGTGTATTTTGTTTTCTAAATAGAGCAGCGTTTAGTCTATATAAACTTTTGCTGCTGACCTAAAAGAAAAGGAAAAAAAAGAGAGACGGGAAAGGAAAAAAAAAAAAGAGAAGAAAAACAAGAGAGGCAGGCAACCCTAGGTAGAGAAAGAGAGGCAGAGAAAGAAAGAAAAAACTTATTTTTATCGTTCCACCGCTATTGAATTTTGTCCATGGTAAATTTTTAATGTCAATGGCATTAGCCCCAAAGGACACTGCAACGATGACTTGACTTTTTGCATCTGGGAAGACTCCGAAGTCCCTTCACTTTGGAAGACTCGCCACCACCATCGAAGACGCCAAATATAAGACCATAACGTAGGAAGATGTCACATTACTCTTTACAATTCCACCTCCATCACCTCCAACAGCATTGAAAATGTCGACTCCTGGAGAGTAATCTCTCTTCTTCTTCTTCTTGTTCTTCTTCTTCCCTCTCTTGAATTAAAGATTGCCTGTGTTCATAGATTTTATTTTGTTTTCTTAATTTAATTTCTGTGTAGATACTATCGGTCCTTACCACCTGTGAGCAAGGCATATGGGGTGGCTTGCTTAATGACCACAGCTGCCTATTATCTTGGTCTTTACCAAGCCAGTTCTATAGCACTTTACTATGATGACGTAATCAAACGTTTTCAGGTAAAATCTTGTGCTTTAATTAAGTGATTATGTCCATTGATTATGCACTAATCGATGCCTGGAAGCTTAGCTAATTAATAATGTCTTAGTTAATTATATTATTTCCTTGTGATTATTGCAGGTTTGGAGGCTAATTACTAATTTTTTCTTTCTGGGGCCATTTTCATTTCCCTTTGCATTTCGGCTTATAATTATGTAAGAAAGTCTCGAGTCTTTTGTTTTTTTTTCCCCTTTAATTCGTGCTTCAAATTAATTTTCTTTCTATTTCTTTAACTTACACAGAGCAAGATATGGTGTTCAACTGGAGAGAGGACCATTTGACAAAAGAACAGCAGATTTTGTGTGGATGTTCTTCTTTGGGGCACTGTCACTTCTGGTATGTGAGAAAATGTGCTGTGATTAACACTACAGAAACCTTCCTTTACATGCAAGATTCCCTTAGTTAATTACTATTTAAAGAAAATAGTTAAATTACAAACTTAAAAAAAATCAGAGAAAGAATATAAAAAAAATGGTTTATGAATTTTTTAATTACATGAGAAATACTGATTAATTTCACTATTTAATTTTTGACAATTTTGTTACGGGTTCTTTTTAATATTCTATCTCTATTTTTTAAAAAAGAAAAACAATTTGACTATTTTTTTCCAATTATTTATTATGGATATTTTGGTTATGATAAAGGATTTCTACTGAATTTTTGAGCGGTTCCTGCAATTTTATAACACCTCAAAAGAGTTATTATTGTAATTTATTCCAAATTATAATAATTTAATCCTTGCGATCTTAGCAATATAATAACTCAATTTTATTTTTTTTGGTTTTAGGAATCATGATTTTCTAAGAAGTATGAGATACAATCCTTTGTTCACTTATAATTTTCAATCGGATTGCCTTCTACGTTATTATTTCATAAGAAAAAAAGAGTAGATACAACATAATATATAATCAATATTTTAAAAAATATATATATGATCGTGATTAATTTTTATTTATATTAATTAGGTGATGGCTGCTGTTCCCTTCCTTTGGTCTGGATTTATGGGAGTTTCTCTGGTTTTCATGATAGTCTACATCTGGGGACGTGAGTTTCCAAATGCTCAAGTCAGCATTTATGGTCTGGTGTCCCTAAAGGTATGGATCCCATGATTAATCACTAATCTTGTTTTAATGTCTTCGTTGTTTGATATTGCGGTGCGGTACGGCTGAAGAAGCTTTTCCGACCACCATGACTTCAAAAGCCGTTTGATTCTCATTGTTTAAACCTGCTTTTCATCCAAAAAAATCTACTATTTATAGTTTTTCTTGAACTTTTTTTTTTAAATTGCAACAGTAAATGCTATCAGAACAGTACTAAACACAAACTTATACTAGTTAATACTTGTTGCTTGACACAGGGATTCTATCTACCCTGGGCAATGCTAGCATTGGATTTGATTTTTGGCGATCCACTAATGCCTGATATTCTTGGAATGCTTGCTGGACATCTCTATTACTTCCTTACTGTGCTTCATCCACTCTCTGGTGGAAAATTCATTTTCAAGACCCCTATTTGGGTGTATCCTTCTTCGCTTTTCCTTCCTTGATCGTCTAATATTTTAAGAATATTCATCACTTTGTACTCTATCCACTTGAGTTTAATCACATATACGTACGTACTGATCGGTGGCAATCACGTTAAATTTTTTTATTTTTTTTTTAATGTGAAGTCCTTAATGTAGTTTACAGTCACAAACTGGTAGCATTCTGGGGCGAGGGGACACAAGTAAATGCCCCAGTGCAGCGTGATCCATCTGCAGGGACTGCTTTTCGTGGAAGGAGCTATCGTCTCAATGGCACCCGGAATAACTCTGCTGGGCAAGCACAAGAAAACCCTCAAACACAGCAGCCTGATTCAAATAACGGAGTGGCTTTTCGAGGAAGAGGCTATCGTCTCGGTGGCCAGTAGCTAGTATGCTTCTTGTTTTTTTCTGGCCCTTCAAATTACTTGATAATTATCGAAGCCAGGTTTCTCTTTGCAGTTGCTTTTGGTATTGCATATGCCAGTCAGGCTGTTTGTAACGAAGACAAATGAGATTCTATCTATTGACAAATCGCGAATCCTTGAATTGCTCTCCCATCACTGTTACAGAACCATATATACATGAGACTGTAAGACTCCTCGTTCTTTCTATGGATTGCTTCTTTAACCTCTTTCTCCGTCGAAGTGCCTATGGTACCGGTTCATGCGTGGTTACCCGAGGCTAATGCAGAGGCAGCTGATGTTTTTTTAAAAAATATTAATTAAATATTTTTTAAAATAAAAAATATTTTAAAACATATTTAACAACAATCTTGCCAATATATTCAAATTCCTAAAAAAGAACAATGAAATGTTACTTTCTACAAGTTAATTCATTCACATCCACATATTCAATATCTAAATGACTTTTGGAGGTCACTCCAAAATATTTTGTTCACCAAACATTCATCCATTTTTTGTGCTTAAATGAATAGTTGTGTTGATTCAAACCTTTTATTTAATATAAAACAATTCATTGATCCTCCTCCTCCTATTATTATTATTATTATTATTATATTGGTTAAATTTGTGAATTAAATGAACATGCATGGTAGTTCAAGAATTTTCTCTTCCATCCTTTACGTTCTTTTTAATCAAATTCATAATCTAAATAATAAATACTTTGTTACGTGAGAAGAATGAAAGTGAAATTCATTTTCAAGCCATATTAGAAGTTTCAACAAAATTCATTTGATTTGTACTTGGAAACAGATTATGAAGAATACAGAAGTTTTGGATAATCCAATTCATTTGATTTGTTAATGCAATTTGTCATGTTATAGTGCACGATGTTTTTTATATATAAAAAAATAAATTAGAATTTCTATTTAAGTTATTCAAGGATAATTTAAAAGTTTTTTTATAAAATATAAAAAAATTATATATAAAAAATTAATTAATCCTTATATATCATATTAACAATCGAAAGATTGTCGAAAGAAAAAATCTCTATTTGACAAGGCTTCCTCCCGTACCTATGAATTCCATTGGACCCATAAATGATAGATTGGAAAAATCATTTGGGTCTTCCAATATCAATATGTTGATTGTTTCGCTCCTGCATCTTTTAAAAGGAAAAAAGATCTCTGAGATTTGTTTCCTAGTCCCGCTGTAAGAAAGCAATTCTCTAACCACTGAGTTAAGTAGGTAATTTAGAATCAAAAAAAGAAAAAAATTGAACCAGTCACATCGATGGATTATAAATGTAATATTATTTATAAGCAATACTGATCAAAGAGAAAAGTTGGATCATGAAATATTCATCTTGACAAGAAATTATTGACATGATAAAATATATATCACAAACAAAAGGGTTGTAGCTCAGCGCCGATGTTTTTTCAGAGGAGTACATTATGGAATCAAAAAACTTATTAAGAAGATGATGTCTTACTCCATGACTTTTAGGGGACAAGAGAACAATAGTTGATCAAGGGTGTAGTACTATTTGTAGTAGTGGTCCTTTTATATTGTGTTAACAATCGAAAGATGGTCGAAAGAAAAAAAAATCTCTATTTAACAGGGGTTCTTCCTATACCTATAAATTCTATAGGACCCAGAAATGATACATTGTAAGAATCCTTTGGGTCTTCCAATGTCAATAGATTGATTGTTTCGCTCCTATATCTTCCAAAAGGAAAAAAAAACTTGCTTTAGGTCGTTTACCAATGTTAGTAACTGATGATTATACAATTTGAACAATTTTGAATTCATCTCAATGTTTAATCAAAATAGACAAACCCCCTTTGATTAAATATTGATTGAAGAGTTATTTTTAATCATTAAACAAGGATCTAGGTTTGATCTAAAAGTCTGAAATATTTTTTTTTCATTTTGTTTGGTTAATAACTACAAAAGCTACAAATCTCAACTAGTGATTGGATTTAATTGATTGGTGAGAATTGTAGCATAAGGTTAATTTGAATTGAAAATCTATTAATATAGTCATAATTCTATCCATAATTATTTCCAAAAAGAAAAAGAAAAAAAAGGGATTCTAGTTGTAAGATATCTAATGAAATCCATTGGTAGTTTAAATGTTTTTTTTATAAAAAAAAATTTAAACAATTTATAAAAAAAATAAATTAGAATTTTTGTTTAGGTTACTTCAAGAGTAGTTTAAATATTATTTTAAAAAAATTAATGAGAATTTCTGTTTAACATACTTTAAGGGTAGTTTAAATGTTTTTTTATAAAACATATTAATTAAGATTTTTGTTTAGAATACTTTAAGGGTAGTTTAAATGTTTTTTTAATACAAAATAGAAATAATTAAAAAAAATTAATTAAAATTTCTGTTTAGGATACTTCAATGAGAGTTTAAATGTTTTTTTTTGTAAAAAAAATACAAAATATTTATAAAAACAATTAATCAGTATTAATGTTTAGGATACTTCAAGGGTAATTTAAATGTTTTTTAATAAAAAATAAAAAATAAAATAAAAATCAATTAGGATTTCTATTTAGAATATTTCAAGAATAGTTTAAATGTTTTTTTATAAAAAAAATAACATGGTCGCCAGACCCAAGATTTAAGGTCTGGAATTGCCGTCAGATTCAAGGCTACTGGGTCTGGAATTACGCCAAACCCAAGACTATTGGGTCTCAAGACACTTAAAATATATATATATATATATATATATATATATATATATATATATATATATATATATATATATATATACATTTGAAAAAAAATTGTTATTAACTCGCTAAGGAGCGCGGGTCAATATGCTAGTATATATATGGAACAATTATGCATATATTATTTATTTTTACTTTTTTTTATCAAAAAATACACACCAAATAAATTGATTTTTTTAAGAGAAAAAGTCCATGGATTAACTATTCGGTTTTGACCAAGTGAGGCTCGAGTCAATCGAGATCATAAAAACAACCATTTTTTTTTTTAACTTGATCGATTAAATCTAAAATCAGTTGTTCAAAATCTATTATTTAGACTGGTACAGGTTTTAAAACAATGTAAAATTGCCACAGGCAGGATAAAGATCAAGGGTTATTTGGTAAAGCTACCATCAAAGTCAAGGGCACCAGAAGGAAACTGTTAGGAAATTGCATTTCCCTCTTGACTCTTGAGAGATCACCAGGCTGCTAATTGGTAAAATTGTAACTCTTGAAGGATTGAAAATCAATTTCAAAACTAAGAAGAGGAGACTACGGGGTGTTTGGCTAGGTTGTTGAACAAAAGTTTTTTAAAATTTTGATTTTTTTAAAAAAATATGTTTTTTATTTTTAAATTATTTTAATGTAATAATATCAAAAATAAATTTAAAAAATAAAAAATTATTTGAATATTTTTTTAAAAAAAATATTTTAAAAAATAATCTTTATTACCTTCCAACTAATAAAGGGTTATTTGATCTTCAAGTGGATATTCCCATGTCACGTCAAATGACAGCATGTAAGAATCAAATACTTAGACTAATAATCGATTAGTTTGACTAGCATTAATTATTCTTAATTTAGTAAGTTTTTTTATTAAAAAAAACCCTTTTTTCTTGATTAAAAATTTATCCAATTGCTTACTTGTTTTTTTCTTTATTCTATTTAAAAAAAATAAACAAAATAAATTGGAAAAGAATATAAAACTAATTAAAAGAATTAATTACAACCGGGCCATGACTGAGAATAAAGACAAAAACGAATTTTGTTTTTTCAATAATCAAGGAGTTTTCTGGTCAATGTTATTATATTGAAATAATTAAAAAATCCCTTGACTCGACTTGATCATCCTCAATTTAATTACTATTTTTTATTCAAATTCCCTCAACTACTTACTTCTCTTTTCTTTATTCTATTAATTTCTAAGAAATAAAAAAAAATAAAATGTATTGAAAGAGATCATGAAATTAATAAAAAGACTAAATTTAAAACTATAAGGATAAAACATATAATTTCTAAACTAGGAGGATTAAATAATTAGCTTGTTTTATTGCACACCCAAATCAAAACTGAAATTTCCTCCGCTTTACAGTTATAATAACTATAATTTTTATCATCGATTATTTAATAAAAATATCAAATTGAAATGTGAAATTGAAATTTTTTTTTTATGAATTGTTAAACGGTCCATGACAACGATGGATGGTCCATGATCATTGTTAAACAAAGTTTTTGTGGTAGGTTGTGGTGCATTATTTGAATCATCACATCAACAATTATTTAAAATTGAAAAAATTATTTCAATATATTATTATATATTTTAGGTTTAGTCTTCAATCTATTCTTCTGTTTTTCTTTCTCATGCTAATATTTTATTCATCCATTCTCCATTCTATCATTTTAATAGATATTTCCATACAAATTGATATGCTTAAAAAATCCAAACCCCCCACCGAATTTATTAAAAAAATAAATTATCATATGATGTTCAAATTTACTTTTTTCATGACTATTTTTTTAATAAATTAAATTAAATTTGACTTTCTGTTCCATTTGTATAAAAATACCCACCACAAGGATATGTTGGAAAAAGAACGATGATATATGGACAAATTAAAAGCAATTAGATTTACAAGAATATATTGAAGGCTATACCTAAAATATATAAGGACATATCAAAGTTTTTTTTTTAATAATGTCAAAACTTATTGAGAAATTACTTTTTCTTCATTGAAACTAGTTTTTTTAATCAGATAATCATCTTCATCCAAGTTATTGGTTAATACTATTTTAATTTTTAGGAGCTTTTTTCAAATTAAAAAAAAATTAAAATTATAAATTAGAAAAAAAAATCTATTTGCAAGTGAGCTATTAGCTCCACCGACAATAGTTAAATGATAAGGAATCAATTAGAGAGATAGAATATCTCTTATTTGAGTTCTATCACTTGCACTTCAATTCGCATGTAAGTGTGTGATTGTTAGGAATCTCAAGTTGATGCGCTCTTCTTCATGGTTTGGTCTTTGAAAGTGATGATAAAAAAAAAAATCCATGTTACAATAGACATTCCTTTTATAATTTAGAATTCATTTGTTTTTACGTTTTAAAAATGTTTTTGAAAAAAATTAAATTATTTATTTATTTTTTTTCTTATTTTAAATTAATTTTTTTTAGTGTTTTCATATCATTTTAATGTGTTAATGTCAAAAATATTTTTAAAAAATAAAAAAAATATTATTTTAATTTATTTTTAAATAAAAAATATTTTATAAAGCGATTACTACCCTTCTTTGAAAGATTTCCTTGAAATTAAATAAATAAATAAAAAAAAAGCAGAAGAAGAAGACTTTTGACGAGGTCAGTTCTCGTGCTTTTCCTCTAACAAGTAAAAGATACCGTATCTAATATCTATCCTGCATTAAAAGACTTTCATCCACCAAATTCATGAACCTCGTGCGTGCCAGCCATCATCTTCCTCGAGTTGACTCGCTGGAGAACAAAATTCTGAGAGGCCAAATTCTCCTCATTTGCAGAATTAGCTCCTTATACTTTATATAAATCTTTTAATTTATCTTTCAATTTAAATTATCATTTTTTAACATATATTTGTTTTATATACTCTTATTCAAATGGATGAAGACATTTTTTACATGGGAAAGTTTCAATGAAAAACAAAATTTAAAATCATATAAAAATAATATTTTTTAAAAAAATTATTTATTTTCAAATAAATCAAGAATATATTAGATATTACGGTAAACCACACGATTAACAACATTAACACACCAAACATTAAAAACTAAAAAAAGCCTCCAAGTAGGGCTTGCTTATTTCAAGGTGAAGCTATTTATTAAAAGTATAAATTAGAAAACTAATAAAAATAGAAGAAATAGTTACTCAAGAACAATTAAAAATTGCAGTTAAAATATAAAAACAAAAAGAAATAGATTAATTTCAGTACGGAAAACGCGTTGATGTAGATTGAACTTTGCTTTCTTGTGATTCACGAATCATATTTTGTCTGGTTCATTATTATATAATGGCCAGGAGGACAGATTTTTAGAGTGAGTTCGTGGTTGTGTTTTTAAGTTTTTTTTTTTAAAAAAAATATTTTTTAAATGTTAATTTTGATATTAACATTTCAAAACAAATTAAAAATATAAAAAAAATATTTTAAACAAAAAAAATTAATTTTTAAAAACACGATTAAAACAGTTCCAAATACTCATGCAATTCTAGTGAAGTTCTTTAAATGGAGCCCCACTAAGGTTGCAAGAAATCTCATCATGTACTCTATCTTTCATCATCCAATCAATGCATCAAGAATAGCAAGCCAAGTTCATGGCAATTAAATTATAGAGTCCAAAACAATTGAATTGTAGTAAAATTCCAGGGAGTTTCCTAGCAACCTCTTACTTCTCGTGTTGAAAGTAGTTGCAATAGACACATGACTATTCAAAGCGTGAGAAGATTTACAGTGGTTGCAAGCACAAGTGTTCATCCTTCTAGAAAAATCTTTTCAAAAATTCCTTGATTGTATTCAAGATGGGTCCTCTCCTCTTCAGACAAAACAGTAATGGTGGTTAATGATGATTAATCATCAGTTACCCAAAGGAAAAAGATTCACTGCACATCTCGACAATCGATTTGATGTCTCCTAAATAAGACAGTCAAAGTTAAACAATCTTTCGTCTACTATAAAAAAACAGAAGCATTAAACAAATTGATCTTTTACAACTTGTGATTATTTGTATTGTCAAAGTCTACTTCAAAAAAACTGTTGATAGAACCAAGAACGAAGGTCTTTCTCAGGGATAAGTAAATGCCTCACGGCCAAGTTGCCTCTGATTTTACACAAAAAAAAAAAAAAAACAAGGTGTACTTGTTATGGGGTAGCCTAGGTTGTTTGAGGTCACCTACTCTCTCCTAAGCTAATAAAGGTTTGGTCTTTTTTAAAATTCTTCTACTTCAGGTACATGCTGCCTCCAAGACCGAAGTTTGAATTGTTTTGTTAGAGAGATTGAAATGGTGGGTTTCTCTTTATTTCTCAAAAGAGTCAAGAAAGATCAAAGCTTGGTGCTTTAAACTGTTGGTATGCACGCATGCATGTAAGTTTCTCGCCGTTTCTTGTTTTGACAGTTCCTCTAGTAATTTGCTTGTGTATATGTTTCTGGGTTTTTGAGAGTTTTTCTTTTTGTTTGGAGTCTAAAAGAAGAAACTCTTCATATGTAAGTGTTTGATGTCTGAGAGATTTTTGCAGGTCCTTGTTTCTCTGGTTGTTGTTATGACTCCTGAAATGAAATTTCTCTTATTTGATGTGTGAGGATTGTTCATGGAATTTAGGTTTGGAGATTTTACAATGGCACTGTTAATTTCAAGGGAACTGAATTAAGACAAGATGTGGAGGGGACAAGTAACTTATTGACATATAGGACCAAGGAGGAAGCACCAGCAATTCTGATGCATGTTATCCCCCTTGTGTCTTATCTGAATTAACTTTCTTGGTTTTCACTTTCTAGATTCTTATAATCTGATTCTGAATAGATACTGTTTATGGTTTCTTTGGAATAAAAGGAAGTAGAATTGCAGTGTTAGATCTCTTACATTGAATCCCTTTTTTGCGTTTGTTGTTATTAAAAGCATGACGCTTTAATTTCTGATTCCAACAAAAGAGAAGTGATTGCCTTTTTCCTTGCGTCTTTCAAATACTATTGACTTATGAAGATCTCTTACTGTTCTTGGATTTTGACATGCTTGTGGGGCTAACACGAGTTGTTGCGGTCATTCTTTTGCTGGCACAGATGGTTATGATGGAGCAAAGTGAGATAATTGAAGAGGAACATGTTCTTGGTTTGCCTCCTTCACCTCCTCTAACTGTTGGGATAGCTATAGATGGAAAAGGAAGCAGCAAGTACTTGGTGCAATGGGCATTGGAGAAGTTCATGCCTCAGGGAAAGGTTGCATTCAAGTTATTACATGTTTGCCCAAAGATCACAGCAGTCCCTACGCCAAGTAAGCAGCTCCTCTCTAAAATTACTTGCAGAAATGCCTGCTTACTAATTGTTGTTTGATTCTAGTTTCTTCACCAAAATGCTTGTAGATCTGGTTTATGAAAGATTATTATGTTGGTATTGAAATATAGGGGAAGACAATGCCGGTGTTGCATTTGATGGTTATTTTCAAAAGGAGAACACAATTTAACAAATTTGAAAAAATAATGCTTTCAATCATCAAGAAGCTTGATATTATTAATGAAAACCAAACTCTCTTCTCTTGCCATCTGATTTTGTTTACATGCCAGTGGGGAATTTTATTCCTATATCACAAGTACGAGATGATGTAGCAGCAGCTTATAAGAAGGAAAAGGAGTGGCAGACACTCCAAATGCTTCTCCCTTTCAAGAGTATTTGTACCAGGAAAAAGGTCAGTCTTGTTCCATGCAAGACTGTTTGTAGTCAAATAAAGTTCATGAAGTGATCCTGGGAATGCTGACCTTAAAATGCACTTCAATTTCAACACAGGTGCAAGTAGATATTGTGTTAACTGAATTGGATGATGTGGCGAAGGCAATTGCGGAGGAGGTTGCCAAGTGCAATATCAATAAACTTGTTATAGGAGCAGCTTCTCGTCGCATGTTTACAAGGTATGCCCATGGTTTCAGAAGTGACATTAAGTTATCGGATGTTTGTTATCTAAACATGAATGCTTGACAAACTAATAAATCGATCCATATTCTAGGATATCAAGAATACCTATTAGCTTGAATAATAATTTGGATCACTGGTGACTTGATTAGAGAAAATGATCCGGGCCTCGGATGCTCTTATATAGCTTTTTATTTTTTTCACATGCACTTGTTACTTATTAGCATGATAATCTTTTCAGGAAACATAAGGGAAATAATCTGTCCTCAAGAATCTCGGTTTGCGCTCCAAATACTTGCACAGTCTATGCTGTTTCAAAAGGAAAATTGCTATCTATTCGTCCATCTGATTTAGAGACAAGTGGAAGCTTTAGAGATGGTGTCAGTATCACCAGTCGTGCTACTAACTCCTCATCAAGTTCTACTTCGAGCTCTCAAACAGGTAATCTACAGTTGTAGTGAAGATTTGAGGTCCATCCACTTATGACCACAAGCATGAATGTGTAATTTGTGGAGAATAACTGACATATGAGTTCGTCTCATGGACTTAGCACTACCCTTGCCTTGTGGTTTCTACTGTCCAAGCCTAGGACTGTCCGCGCTGCAAAATTTGTCCAGAAAATTGTGTAGAAACAAGTTTTTAATCCATCTCTTCCTCTGTTTCTTGAATATGCAGGTTCCAACTCAGTTTCTCCATTCTCTCATTTCCAATCTCCATCCCTGCCAGTTCAGCGATTTCAAGCTCTTTCATCAATAAACCAGGGCTTTCTTTATACCAGAACAAGTTCCTGTGAGACAAATCCGTCAAGAAGCCTGTCTCTGGATTTTGAAGAAAAGGTTATAGGGAGTTCTTGTCCGAGTATTTCAGAAATAGAACACCCAGTCACTCAGAGTTCTAGCTTCAAAAGCTTGTCAACTGATCACCCGTCATGGAGATCTGATCAAGCTTCAACCTCAGATGTGCTTACAGATTGTTCCTCATCTGACAGCCAGGTAGTTTTGCATTTTTTTTTGTTTCGGTCCTCTGGTGCTTGCAAGACATTTATTTGAGGTGTTCTTTGGCATCATTTATTTGCAAAATCCTCACCTGCTAGTAGTGAAATCTTCTATTTAAAATAGCTTTGACATTCTATCATAATTATACAGAACTGTGTGTAAATATAAAGGTTCAACTTCTTCATGCAAGCTTATTGAAATCTGTACAGCACCATAAATTTCTTGAAAATCTGCACTACTAGAATAGTCTCTGCCAAATATATGTTGTTATTAAAGAACTGATGTTTCAGGAGAATGTGCTATATTCATTAGAAAAGCTCACATGTTGATCATAAAAAAGTACTCCTCTTTTGAAGCAACAGTTCAGTTGTGTGCCAGTGCTTCAGCAATGACAATATGGTTGTAGACTTGTAGCCTTTGGTGTGGTACTCGGAGGTGAATGTGAGATCTAAATGCCCCACCCCACCTTATGTTTTCCTTTGCAATCTTTCATGCAGGCAAATATCAACTTTGAGCTAGAAAAGCTGAGGATTGAACTAAGACATGCTCGAGGAATATACGCAGTAGCTCGAAGTGAGACATTTGATGCTTCTCGAAAGGTTAGTATGAGTAAATGTATTGGTTTCTTTCTGTGATGATTCTGCTAGCCAATTGCTGATGTAATTTCAGCAACATCTACCAAATTTAGTTAGCGTAAATGGGTGACCACTAATTTTTTTTGGCTGTTCATATTATTTCTCTTCTACTATAGTCTTCCTGACAAAATGACTGCTACAGTATTGACAATATCTTCAGAAGCTATCAGAATTCTAAAGAAAAACTCATTGAGCTCTTGTCAAAGAATTGACCTTGGCCATAGTCTAATCAATAATGACTTCCTATAAGAATTCCACTGAGATCTGTTCTGTTTCTACAGTTGCAAATCAATTCTATCCTTTTTTAATTTATTTATTTAGATTAATGAGCTTGAGCTACTATTTTTCTCAGTTGAATGATCTTCATAAACGTCGGTTGGAAGAAGCAACAAGACTCCAGGAAATAAAACATGAAGAGGAAAAAGCCTGGGAACTGGCAAGGCAAGAGAGGGGAAGATGTGAAGCTGCAATCCAGAAAGCTGAATGTCTAAGGGAGTGTGCCAAAAGAGAAGCTTCACAAAGGAATGAAGCAGAAATTAAAGCCATGCACGACGCCAAAGAAAAGGAAAAGCTTGAGAAAGCTATTGCTGGTTCTGTACAGCAATACCAGGAGATCACATGGGAAGAGATTGTTTCTGGTACCTTATCGTTCTCAGAAGAGCTTAAGATTGGAATGGGAGCATACGGAACTGTTTATAAATGTAATTTGCACCATACAACCACAGCAGTGAAAGTTCTTCATTCAAAAGAGGACAAAAATTCTAAGCAATTCCAGCAGGAGGTATGCAAGTTGTTGAGATTAATTAAAACTGTAAACTTCACAAATACTCGAACAAATCTACATTTTAAAATGTTTCATTAATAAGCATTTTAGTGCTAACCATCTTTTTTTTTTTTTCCCTGAAAGTTTAGTCAATGTATTTTGGAGGCATGTCCACCTCGTCACCTGCAAAACAAGGCAATTTGTTTTGCCAAATGGCATGCACAAACATCTTTTAGTTTCAGCTTCCCTGTTATACGCTTGGGAATTCACTCTTTATGATTGTACTTGACCGATAATTCAAGTAAATACTTACTGTGCTTCCTATTGATTTCAGCTTGAGATCCTGAGTAAAATTCACCATCCACACTTGCTCATTCTTCTTGGCGCTTGTCCTGATCATGGTTGCCTTGTTTATGAGTATATGAAGAATGGGAGCCTGGAGGATAGACTGCAGAGGGTGAACAATACACCCCCTATCCCATGGTTTGAGAGGTATCGAATTGCTTGGGAAATAGCCTCGGCACTTGTTTTTCTTCACAGCTCCAAGCCAAAGCCAATTATTCACCGTGATCTGAAACCAGCCAACATCTTACTTGATCATAACTTTGTGAGCAAGATTGGTGATGTTGGCCTTTCAACAATGCTTTGTTCAGATGTTTCTTCTTTATCCACCATGTACAAAAACACAGGACCTGTTGGGACATTATGCTACATAGATCCCGAGTATCAAAGAACTGGGGTGATTTCTCCAAAATCCGATGCTTATGCTTTTGGGATGATAATTTTGCAGTTGCTGACTGCAAAACCAGCTATAGCATTAGCACATGTGATGGAAACAGCAATGGAGGAGGGTCATTTGGTGGAGATTTTAGATTCAGAGGCCGGGAACTGGCCATTGGAAGAGACAAAAGAATTGGCTATATTGGGACTAAGCTGTACAGAGATGCGACGCAAAGACCGGCCTGATCTGAAAGATGTAGTACTTCCTGCATTGGAGAGATTGAAGAAGGTTGCTCGTAGGGCCCAAGAGTCAGTTTCCAGTCTACAATTGACACCTCCTAAGCACTTAATCTGCCCAATACTTAAGGTATATGTTCCCACATGCTTATTATTCAAGTAAAAACAGAAGAGATTGACACGGGAAACAGTGTGCAGAATGGCTAGTCTTATGTTGTTTCTTTTACAGGATTTAATGGATGATCCCTGCGTTGCGGCGGACGGTTACACTTACGACCGCAAAGCAATACAGAAGTGGCTTGAAGAGAATGACAAGTCACCAATGACGAATTTGCCATTGCCAAATAAGGATCTCTTACCCAGCTACACGCTTCTATCTGCTATAATGGAGTGGAAGTCCAAAACCCCATCCGACACCCTCCACATTCGTTCTTCAGGTTAGCACAGAATGATTGCTTTTAGAATCCCTTTGAAAAAACCATTTGTTTCGCATGTAAATGTCATCGGTAGAGCTTCTGATTTAGAGCAACGTAGGTATATACATAAGTTACCACAGTTGCACGTAAAATTCAGACTGCAACGACAATGCGTGCAGCTATTTGAGTTGTTTTGATAGTAGTTTGCTGCAAGCTGTTAATAAGGATATTGAAAGTGTAATATTATTTGATTATTTCACTTTGGCCATAGCAACAATTAATG